>NC_133326.1:630966689-631315439 GCF_042186555.1 Aquarana catesbeiana
CCATGGGACACGCTTGGCCTTTTTTTCGGCAGCTGGCCATGTTGAGCCGCAACATGCGGAAGACTTGGTCGAGTGGATGACCAAGCCGTCCTCATCCTCCTCATCCTCTCTCACCCATGCCCAGGGTACTTTGTCTGGCAAAGCAGCGGCCTCTTCCCTCGGCTCAATGTCATCAGTGACTCCTTCCCTAGCCCCACCATGTCCTCCTGAGGAGTCCCTCGAACTGTTTGACCACAGTGTTGGGTACATGCTCCAGGAGGATGCCCAGCGTTTGGAAGGCTCTGATGATGATACTGAGCTCGACGAAGGCAGTAACATGAGCACGGACAGAGGGGGTGCCCAAGAAGGACAGCAATCTGGCAGTCCTGCTCCCCCTGCTGCTGCATACTGCCAGGTTTGCTCCAGTGATGAGGAGGGAGGGGATGATGAGGTCACTGACTCAACGTGGGTGCCTGATAGGAGAGAGGAGGAGGAGGAGGAGGCGGCACATCACCAACGAGGCAGGATGCCCTCCAGGGGCCAGCCTAAGGGCAGCACATTGACTGCATCACACCCCAAAGCTCCACATGTGCAGGGCGCTGCAGTCTCTGCGCGTTATTCAAAAAGTTCTTTGGTGTGGGCCTTTTTTGAGACGAGTGCATCAGATCGCACCGCTGCTATTTGCAACATATGTCTCAAGCGTATCTCGCGTGGCCAAAACATCTCCTGCTTGGGTACCACATGCTTGACCAGACATATGTTGACCTGCCATGCAGTTCATTGGCAAGCGTATCTAAAAGACCCACACCAAAGAACAAAGAGGACCTCTCCTTGCTCCTCATCAGCTGAGATTTCCAACCCCAATAGACCTTCAGTCCTCTCTGAGACCTGCACTGAGAGGAATGAAGGTGTAGAATTAGGTGTGTCACAGCCAAGTACTTGTGGGCAATCTGATTTTGGTACACCGACGTCAGATTGTACCAGGCAAATTTCCCTGCCCCAGCTGCTGCACCGCCGAAAGAAGTTTGCTCCCAGCCATCCACATGCCCAGCGGTTGAATGCTAGCTTGGCAAAATTGCTAGCACTTCAACTGCTGCCTTTTCAGTTGGTAGACTCTGCCCCCTTCCGTGAGTTTGTGGAATGTGCGGTTCCTCAGTGGCAGGTACCCAAACGCCACTTTTTCTCACGGAAGGCGATTCCGGCTCTCTACCGGCATGTGGAAGGCAATGTCCATGCCTCGCTGGACAGGGCGGTCAGCGGTAAGGTGCATATTACCGCTGACTCATGGTCCAGCAGGCATGGACAGGGACGTTACCTAAGTTTCACGGCGCAGCGGTGCTCCGTAGTCGTTCAAGGGGCTACGCAAGTACGCAGGCCAAAAGATGCCATGCGGTGCTTGAGCTGGTGTGCTTGGGGGACAGGAGCCACACTGGGGCAGAGGTTCTGTCAGCTCTGCAGGGGCAGGTTCAGAGGTGGTTGACGCCATGCCAACTTAAGGCAGGAATGGTGGTTTGCGACAATGGCACCAACCTCCTCTCTGCCCTCCGACAGGGACAAATGACCCATGTGCCCTGTTTGGCTCACGTCCTTAACTTGGTGGTGCAGCGGTTCTTGGGCAGGTACCCGGGCTTACAGGATGTTTTGAGGCAGGCCAGGAAAGTCTGTGTGCATTTCCGCCGGTCATATAATGCCAGTGCTCGGCTGACGGACCTCCAAAAGGAGTTTAACCTGCCCAAGAACCGCCTAATCTGTGACATGCCCACCAGGTGGAACTCAACGTTGGCCATGCTGCAGCGGCTGCACACACAGCAGAGGGCCATCAATGAGTACCTGTGCGACTATGGCACCAGGACAGGGTCAGGGGAGCTTGTTTTTTTTCCCCACACCAGTGGGCCATGATCAGGGATGCATGCACTGTCCTGTCACCATTTGAGGAGGCCACGAGGATGGTGAGCAGTGACAGTGCATGCATCAGTGACACTGTCCCCCTTGTCCACCTGTTGGAGCACACGCTGCGTGGAATAATGGACAGGGCACTTGAGGCAGAACAGAGGCAGGAAGAGGAGGACTTCCTTAGCTCTCAAGGCCCCCTTTATCCAGACAGTGTTCCTGCGTGCCCGCCGATCACACAGGAAGAGGAGGAGGAGGAGGAGGAAGATTGTGTCAGTATGGAGGTGGAGCCTGGCACTCAGCATCAGCAGCAGTCTTTAAGGGATCAGTCCCAAGAAACACATGGACTTGTACGTGGCTGGGAGGAGGTGGCTGCGGACCATGTCGTCCTTAGTGACCCAGAGGACTCTGGACCGAATGCCTCAGCAAACCTACGCTGCATGGCCTCCCTGATCCTGCAAAGCCTGCGTAAGGATCCTCGTATTCGTGGTATCAAGGAGAAGGACCAATACTGGCTGGCAACCCTCCTTGATCCACGTTACAAGGGTAAGGTTGCGGACCTTATCTTGCCATCGCAGAGGGAGCAGAGGATGAAACATCTTCGGGAGGCCTTGCAGAAAGGTCTGTGCAACACGTTCCCAGAGACTGGGAGGTTACAAACTCCTGTTTCTGGACAACGTGTTGCTGAGGCTTCGGTCAGTCAAAGAAGGAGCGGTGGAGAAGGTGGCCGTCTGACCGATGCGTTCAGACAATTTTTTGGTCCGCAGCCCCAAGGTATGATCGGTTCCAGCAACCATCGCCAGCGTCTGTTTTACATAGTGCAGGAATACCTAGGGGCAAGATCAGACTTGGACACCTTTCCCACCGAAAATCCTCTGGGTTACTGGGTCTTGAGGATGGATCACTGGCCAGAGCTTGCACAGTATGCAATTGAGCTACTGGCCTGTCCTGCATCCAGCGTTCTTTCGGAACGCACATTCAGTGCTGCTGGAGGCGTGGTAACCGATCACAGGGTGCGTCTGTCCACTGACTCGGTCGATCGACTGACCTTCATAAAAATTAATCAGTCTTGGATCACCACCAGCTACCAAGCACCTGATGCTGATGTAACCGAATAATTTTTTTTGAAATCTCAGATCCCTTCAAAGACTGCCTATGCTGATGCTGAGTGACTATCCCTGAGTAATTATCCTCTTCCTCCTCAATCATCACGCTGATAGCTTGTAAGAACATTTTTGGTTCTGGGCGCCACCACCAGTGCCTAAGGCACAATTTTTCAGCCCCTGTTTAACAGGGGCGTGTAATTACAATTTTTGATGTAATACTTTGCAGCAGGGCTCGTTCCTGCATTCCAACTAGAGTGTCTGTGAGGGGTTGCAGTGTTGTGGCACCAGCACCAGTGCCTAAGGCCCATTTTTTCTGCCCCTGTTTAACAGGGGCGTGTAATTACAATTTTTGATGCAATACTTTGCAGCAGGGCTCGTACCTGCGTTCCAACTAGAGTGTCTGTGAGGGGTTGCAGTGTTGTGGCACCAGCACCAGTGCCTAAGGCCCATTTTTTCTGCCCCTGTTTAACAGGGGCGTGTAATTACAATTTTTGATGCAATACTTTGCAGCAGGGCTCGTTCCTGCGTTCCAACTAGAGTGTCTGTGAGGGGTTGCAGTGTTGTGGCACCAGCACCAGTGCCTAAGGCCCATTTTTTCTGCCCCTGTTTAACAGGGGCGTGTAATTACTATTTTTGATGCAATACTTTGCAGCAGGGCTCGTTCCTGCGTTCCAACTAGAGTGTCTGTGAGGGGTTGCAGTGTTGTGGCACCAGCACCAGTGCCTAAGGCCCAATTTATCAGCCCTTGTTTAACAGGGGCGTGTAATTACAATTTTTGATGCAATACTTTGCAGCAGGGCTCGTTCCTGCGTTCCAACTAGAGTGTCTGTGAGGGGTTGCAGTGTTGTGGCACCAGCACCAGTGCCTAAGGCCTAATTTTTCAGCTCCTGTTCAACAGGGGCATGTAATTACAATTCTTGATCTAATATTTCACAGCAGGGCCCTGTGAGGGCTTACAGTGTTGTGGCCACAGCAACACCTAAGGCCCAAATTTCTGCTGAGTATATAGGGCAGGACCCTACTTTCAAACAACTAACTTACAAACGACTCCTACTTGCAAACGGAAGGAGACAACAGGAAGTGAGATGAAATCTACCCCTAGGAAGGGAAATTCTCTCCTGTAAGAGTTAATATGGGAAAAACATTTCTCCTTTCCACTGATGCTTTCCAATCCATTGGGACAAAAAGTGAGGTGAAATCTTCTGAAGAGGAGGAAAGAAAGCAAAACAAATGTCACAGGGGTGATAACTCTTCCCTCTGTTTTCCAAAAAGCTTAAAAAAGATTTTTTGGCTGGAGCTAAACACGTTAAAAATGTACCCGTTCAAAATTACAAAGAGATTCTACTTAACAACAAACCTACAGTCCCTGTCTTGTTTGCACCGCCTGTATACTGCTGTTCAGAGTATATAGGGCCTGGTGGCCCCACACCTTTCCTTATTTTAATTTGGGTGTGGGGTTCCCCTTAATATCCATACAAGACCCAAAGGGCCTGGTAATGGACTGGGGGGTACCCATGCCGTTTGTCTCACTGATTTTCATCCATATTGCCAGGACCCGACATTACATTAAACCCGCAAGCAGTTTTAAATTAGATTTTTTCCTTTAAAAATGACATTTGGTGCAGGGACTGTTCTAAACACGGGAACTTTACAGGCATACTATAGACACCCCTCAGGTACGATATTTAAAGGAACATTTCACTTTTTTTTTTTTTTACTTTAAGCATCATTAAAATCACTGCTCCCGAAAAAACGGCCGTTTTTAAAAGTTTTTTTTGCATTGATACATGTCCCCTGGGGTAGGACCCGGGTCCCCAAACCCTTTTTAGGACAATACCATGCAAATTAGTTTTTAAAATGAGCACTTTTGATTTCGACCGTTCGAGTCCCATAGACGTCAATGGGGTTCTAACGTTCGTGCGAACTTTCGGTCCGTTCGCAGGTTCTGGTGCGAACCGAACCGGGGGGTGTTCGGCTCATCCCTACTCCTTATATCGGTGGTGGTGTCGGTACTCTCTATCTCAGTGGTGGTGTCGGTGCTCTCTATCTCGGTGCTGGTGTCAGTGTTCCCTATCTCGGTGCTAGTGTCATCGCTCTCTATCTCGGTGCTGGTGTCATCGCTCTCTATGTCAGTGCTGGTGTCAGTGCTCTCTATCTCGGTGCTGGTGTCAGCGCTCTCTATCTCGGTGCTGGTGTCAGTGTTCCCTATCTCGGTGCTTTTGTCATCGCTCTCTATCTCAGTGCTGGTGTCATCGCTCTCTATGTCAGTGCTGGTGTCAGCGCTCTCTATCTCGGTGCTGGTGTCAGTGTCCTCTATCTCGGTGCTGGTGTCAGTGTTCTCTATGTCGGTGCTGGTGTCAGTGTTCTCTATCTCGGTGCTGGTGTCAACGCTCTCTATCTCGGTGCTGGTGTCAGTGTTCTCTATCTCAGTGCTGGTGTCAGTGTTCTCTATCTCAGTGCTGGTGTCAGTGTTCTCTATTTCGGTGCTGGTGTCAGTGAAGGAGATAGCAGCGGAGAAGCCAATCAGCAGGCAGTGCCAGTGCAGGATGCAGAGCGCCCAGCCCACCATGGCTGAGGATCAGCATTGGAGTGGGACCTCCCAACCCCCCTCGCAGTGGAGTCCGGCATAGGTGGGGGTAAGGGCAGGGCGGAGGGAGGGGTCAGGGGCTGCCAATCACAGGTGGGCACCCTGGGACTGAGCTGTCCTTACTGTTTGTGACACTGATGATCAGGAGGAAGGGAGTGGAGTGCATGGGACAGGACAGGGGGTGGATATAAAGACCAGTCTGTGGCTGAGGGATGCTGGGGGGGCTGGCTCTCCCTCATGTTGGTGGTCGCTGGCTGCAGAAGGGGTTGTGGCATGGTAGCTGTGCCTCTCCCTGCAGCTGGAGCCCCGGTTCCCCCTCCCTCCCCCCCGCACTGATTGACAGCCCCAGAGAGAGAGAGAGGCGGCCCGGACCTGACGCCTCTTCTTTCCTACCTCCCTTTCCATCGGCTCCATACAGCGCTCGTGGGGCCTCCTCTGCGGGACCTTCCTCTTCCCCTCTTTGCCACTGCATGCCAGATTCCTCCACTGGGTGTGCGGGGACCGCTCCGCTGAGCACTCCAGTGGTGGAGGGTAACAACCGGGGGGGGCGATCTGCGTCTCCAGAGCAGCAGGAAACTTTTTGCTCCAGCTGCTGGAACCTCCTCCCCTTCTCCTCCCCCTCTCCTATCCCAGACAACACAGCGCTGGCCCTGCCTCCTCCTCAAGACAGAGCCACACTCCGTCCTCTCTCTCTGCTGCCTTGCCGTGGAGAACACAGGCAATGTTAAACCACTGCTGGCCGGAGCCTAACGCCGCCCGCAGCAGCATTGTTGTCAGTAGAGGCAGCTCTTCAATGAGGCGGTCGAGGGGCCCCTATGAGTGTGAGGCCTTAGGCAACCGCCTTATTTGCCTAATTAGAGAGCCGCCTCTGGGGTTTGGCAAAGTCAGCAGATAGATGATTGAGGATAGATAGAGAATTGGTATCAGCTGACTTAGCAGTTGGGGGGAGGGAGGGTTCCAAATGATTTGGGGACCCAAAAAAAAAGCCTCGAGCACTCTGCTAGAATTTATAGCACAAATCTCATTTTTACACATTTTAGGGGGTATTTAGGGTAAAGCACTACTATGAAGCTGACAAAATACACTGTTAAGTGACTACATGAGGTGAATATAGGGCCAGGAGACCATGCTGGGGAGGTAAGTGAAGGCAAATATGTATGAAGGACAAAAAAATAATTACATAAAAATCCAGCATGCATGAGAACAAAGGGGACATTCACAGCATATTACAATCATGGTAATTAGGGAATGAGGAAAGAAATACAATATATTATCAAACATTAAATACAACAAAATGTGATATTAAAGGATAAAAATCTTACCTTAATATAGTCCTTCTGCAGGACCTGGATGATGGCAGAACAGGTCTCTGGGATAATGATCCCCAGAGCCTGGGGGGAGATGCCTGTCGAGAACTTGAGGTCCTACAGGCTTCTCCCCGTTGCCAAGTACCGCAGGGTGGCAACTAGTCTCTGCTCCTGAGTGATGGCTTGCCTCATGCAGGTATCCTGCTTGCTGATATAGGGGGTCAGCAAAGCCAACAAATGGTGAAATACGGGGTCCGTCATCCTGAGAAAGTTCCTGAAATCGTCAGGATTATTCTCACGGATCTCACGGAGCAAAGGCATGTGACAGAACTGGTCACGCTGGAGCAACCAATTCTTGGTCCATGAACTCCTCCCCACCCTGTTCATGGACTGGACTTGTGTCAAGGTAAGGACCCCAACACCAAGCCCCCACACAGCATGAACTCTACGAGGAGTACGTATACGCAACAAGGCTAGAAAACGGTCAGCTGCTCAGAACGAAGTAACAGAACGCACTGAAGAACAGCAAGGCCTGTGAAGAGCGACCTGAAAAACAGCAACGAGCGGACAAGATCGCACAGAAAATTCCAATACGAACTGACTGCACGCACTGAAGAGCAGATACAAACCCACAAGCACAAACTGAACAGCAGAAAATGATCTGAAAACCACGAGTCTGAAAAAGCGCGAATCGTCTCTCACCAAACTTTTACTAACATGAGATTAGCAAAAGGAGCCCAAAGGGTGCCGGGCTTTCTTCTGAACTGGCCTTTTCTAGTCTCGTAGTACGTGGTGTACGTGACCGCATTCTTGGCGATCGGAAATTCCGACAACTTTGTGCGACCGCGTGTATGCAAACAAGTTTGAGCCAACATCCGTCGGAAAAAATCCATGGATTTTGTTGTCGGAATGTCCGATCAATGTCCGGCATAACTCTACTGAAGCAAGAACGCAGAAGAGCTGAAAGAGCATGGAGAAGAAATCCTACTAAGGAAAACCACACAAACTACAAAGCACTCACTGGTAAATACCACAAAGCAATATTCAAAGCAAAAAAAGATAATTTCTCAAACACCATCTCAACAGCCTTAAATCGCCCTCGGGAACTTTTCAAAATAGTCACCCAGACTATGAACCCTACCTGCCTAGAACCCCCAGCAAACGAAACCCAAGAATTCTGTAATGAGTTATCAGATTTTTTCATCGACAAAATCGACAACATTCGGAAAACAATTCAACAGGCAAAAACAACCAACCTCATTCCACAAAATCAAAAAGAGGAAATCGCTTCGAACATCACAAAATCACCAAATTTTTCACTGAGCCCTATCACCACTGACACCACCAAAAACATTATCAGAAGCCTCCAAGACAGCACATCACCTAACGACATAATTCCCACAAAACTCCTGAAAGAATGGTCCGATATCCTGGCTCCTACTATAACACATCTCATAAATTAGTAATTCAAAGAAGGGATTGTTCCGATCGCCCTCAAGCAAGGCATCGTTAAACCCCTCCTAAAGAGACCCAACCTCGACCCTAAGGACCCTAACTGCCGCAGACCGATAACTAGCCTTAACACCATCTCCAAGATTATGGAAAACGCAGTAGTACAGCTATAATGCCACATGGACACACACAAAGTTTTGGACCCTCTGCAATCAGGATTCCTCCCAGGCCATGGCACAGAAACGGCACACCTCAAAATATGGGACGACGCCCTCAAAGCAGCAGATGACAGAGAATCATGTCTCCTGGTACTGTTGGACCTCAGTGCAGCGTTAGATACAGTGGACCACAATACATTACTCATCCGCCTCACAGAAGTTGCAGGAGTCACAGATTCAGATCTAAAATGGTTCGCCTCTTTCTTGGGAAATCGTTCTCAGACAGTGAAACTTGGAGCCTGCACCTGAAACCCGCGCTATTTCTTATGGAGTCCCTCAAGGTTCACCCTTGTCACCAGTGCTCTTCAACATCTACATCCGCCCTTTCCTCAAAATCATCAGAAAATCGGACCTCTGCTTCCACTCATACGCCGATGACACTCAACTCTACTTTCGCATTACCGGACAAAAAGACCAATAGCACCAACTAGAAAAATGCCTCACATTGATAGACGACTGGATGACCACTAGCTCCCTCAAATTCAACAGATCCAAAACAGAGCTTCTTCTCCTACACGCAAACCAAAATACTGGAACCAAGACCCCGTGAACACCTCCCACCATCTTTGGACAGACTATACCCCAAAGCACCAAAGCCAAAAGTCTCGGAGTCATCTTTGACTCAGAAATGTCAGTGGATGCACAAATAGGATCAGTAGTCACCATCTTCTCCGCCTGCTACATAGACTCATCCCCTTCATTCCAGAAGAAGACAAAGCAGCAGTAATTGGTACAATCATCAATTCCCGACTCGACTGCGTGAACTCCCTCTACATAGGACTACCTAAACATCAGATTGCATGCCTACAACTCATCCAAAATACGGCAGCAAGACTGGTAACAGGAAAAAAAACCCTGGGAATCCATCGCTCCGTCCCTGAGGAGCCTACATTGGCTAACCGTAAAGAATCGGTTCACATTCAAGACCCTCTGCCCCACCCACAAATGCATACAAGGAAACGCTCCTCAATACTTATGCAAGAAAATAAAACACTACACACCTAATCGCAATCTTCGGTCAGCGAACCAAAACCTACTCTTCATTCCCAATCCAGCTACAAATCGAAGGGAGACCGAAGATTTGCAGTCCAAGGACCACGGCTATGGAATGCTCTACCAACTAACATCCGCTTGGAAGAAAACCATCAGGTCTTCAGAAAAAAACTTAAGACCTACCTCTTCTAAGGAGCTGGACGACACAAGACGGTTAAGCGCCTTGAGACAATTCAGTTCGCATTTGCAGCGCTATACAAGTCTTTCATTCATTCATTTATTCATATCAGGTGTTCATGTTTGGCCTTGTGTGTGTTGTTTGGATTGTTCTTGATACATGTAATGCATTTTCTTACATAATCCTTTACCAGCAAAATGCATTCTGTGATATAAAAATCTCTACTCAGAAGATCAGCCTTGACCTGTATACCTGCGTGGCCTATTCCGTGGTACTGTGAGATGAAGAGTGATGCACTTGCCGTTGGTATACATGGTTTCCCCTCTTTGCAGTGAAGTCCAGTTTTTGGATCTTTCTGCACACCCTTTTTATCCCAGTCCCTTAACTCATAATTTGATGCATAATCCTGAAGATCTGCAAGTGACTGTTCAAATGGGGATAGGTCAGGTATCAGCATAGCCATTTGGATATCTACTGTCTGTGAGATAGCAGCTTGTTTAGCAGCAAGGTCAGCCAGAGCATTTCCCCTGGCTGTCTCTGTCTGTTGGCCTGCGTGTGCTCTGCAGTGTACTATAGCCAGTGTTTTAGGTAGCTGGATAGCTTTTAGCAGTGACATTACCAAAGAAGAATGTGAAATGTTCTTTCAATCTGCTGCCACAAAGCCACGCCTGCTCAATATCACACCAAAGTCGTGTACCACACCGTACCCATACTTCGAGTCAGTGTAAATGTTTACATCCTGACCTTCAAAGAGCTGGCATGCTCTAGTAAGTGCAATTTATTCAGCAGCTTGTGCTGATTGATATGGGATAGGCTTGGCCTCAAGTATGACATCTGGAAGCTGCACAACTGCATACCCTGCATGGTATGTGTGATCATTTGGCCTAGAGCAAGAACCATCTACCAAAACATTCTGTGTGTCTGGCAGTTCTGTGGAAGATAAATCAGACCTGGGTGATGTGTCTTGGTGAATGAGGTTTATGCAGTCATGTTGTGGCACGACCTCATCCTGTTCTCCTTTTAATCCTAAAAGGGAGTTTAAGATTGGCGCTGGGCCTGAAGTGGGAGAAGCATATTTGATGTGCAATTTTGGATTAGACAGCAAGATCACCTGATAGCCGCTCAACCTCTGAGCAGACATGTGCTGTGTATGTACATTTTTCAACAGGATTGATACATTGTGGGTGGTGTGAAGTGTGGTGTCGTGTCCCAGAGTGAAAGAAGTGGCCATCTCAACCATCGCACAGGTTGCTAGAGCTCTGAGACACGCAGACATGCTGTCAGAGAGCTCACCTTGCTGGTCGCGGTGCTGGCCGCCCTGGGGCGCGCCGGTGCGTGCGTTCCTGTGCGTGCTACTGCGCATGCTTCTGCAGGCGCTGGTTTGTGTACTGGGTGTGCGTGCGCGCCTGTGAGTGTCAGCGTGCACGTGTGCGCGCCGTTTGGCGCCAACCGGCCTATTTAAGTTTGCCATGCACTCTGCTTGGTGCAGCTCCTTGTGCCTTAGTTCCCGTTGCCTGTCTTGTGTTCCTGTGTACCTGATCTCCTTACGACCCGGACTGCCTTTGGATTCTCCTGCTTGCTGCCCGTACCTGACCTTGGCCTGTTTGACTCCGCTTCTGCCTGCTCCTATTGTACCTTTGCTGCCAGCCTGTTGCCGAACCCTGCTTGTGCCCTGACCTGCCTGTCTTGCTCCTGCTCAGCACCTGTAGCCTGTGTTCCTGACTACTGACCTGCTGCTTGAAGACCATCTCTAATCCAGTACCTGGATCCCTTCAGCAGGCTCTCATACCACTCCGCACTCCCGTGCCTCCTGTCTGCTCTACCAGGGGCCATGAGTCGGATAAGTAAGGGAGTCTACCCTCTGCCCAAGCGGACTCATCAGTCTGGTAAGTGGAAGTGTGACAGTATCAGGCAGCCATGACCGAGTCCGGGCAGGGGGCCTCCCCCATGGATGAACTGTGTAGACACCTGGAGTGACTTACCCAAGCCGTAAAGAGCCTTCAGGAAGGCTACTCAAGACTGGAGGAACAAGTTCAGGCTTTATCTTCTCCTTCCAACCCCAGGGGGCGTCCTCCGCTGGATTCCCATCTGCACCCTCCGTAGTGATGCTTCCTCCAGAGCCCAGAGTACCCACACTGAAAAAGTTTGCCGGAGAACGCAGCAAGTATCGTGCCTTCTGCAATTCCTGCGAGCTCTACTTTGCTCTGCAACCTCGTACCTTTTCCTTGGAAGCAACCAAAGTGGGATTTGTCATTTTTTTACTGTCTGGTGAGCCACAAACTTGGGCCCACTGCCTTCTGGAGCAAAAGTCTACTTCCCTGGACAGCCTTGATGCTTTCTTCGCGACCATGTCCCAACTATACGAAGATCCTCAACTGGCAGCGACTGCTGAAGCTGCACTGCACTCTCTGCAACAAGGTCTCAGAGCGGCAGAAGACTATGCTGTGGAATTCAGATGTTGGAGCTCTGACAAGGACTGGAATGAAGCCGCCCTGCGTCACCAGTTCAGAATTGGGCTATCTGACCCACTCAAGGACGAGTTGGCACGGGTTGGGATACCTCAGTCTTTGGAAGAGCTCATCAACCTCTCCATCCAGATTGACCGTTGCTTAAGAGAGCGTCGGTCAGAAAGGTCTACCAGCCACCTTCGCTCCACCTGGATGTTACCAAAGGTTCCCAGTCCTGTCGGCCAGTTTCCTCCTGCTTCTTCTGTTCCAGCTCCAGAAGCCCCTGAGCCCATGCAACTCGGTTTGCTCCGGCCTACGCTTACTCCGGAGGAAAAGATGCGCAGACGAACCCACAACCTGTGCCTATACTGCAGTGAATCCGGGCATTATGTGAGGGCCTGCCCCAACAAAATGCGTAAGTGTCTTCCTGCCTCCTCAATATGTGCATCTGTTTTGCCTAAACCTGGTTCTCATCTTGCTCTTTCCATCACTCTGCAGCTTCCAGGAGGGAATATTCCAGTGTCGGTCATTATTGATTCCGGTGCATACAGCTGCTTCGTCAACTTGACCTTCGCTGCCAACCACTGTATCCCGCTTCAACCCAAGGCCCAGGGGCTTGCTGTTCATCTGGCGGATGGTTCCACCCTTAGTTCCGGCCCGGTCACACAGGAGACCATCCCTTTGCTGGCTACCATGGGCACCCATCATCAGGAACTTCTGCGTCTAGATGCCATCTCTTCCCCTCTCTTCCCTATTATCATGGGAATGCCCTGGCTGCAAGCCCATAATCCCAGTATCAACTGGGCCACAGGAGAAGTTAAATTCCTCTTGGAGTATTGCCAACAGCATTGTCTACATCAATCTTCTGAAGTGATCTCCCAACTCCTTTGCTTGGACTCAGATGCTGAGCTACGCCAGTCAATTCCTGAACCCCATCTGGACTTCCTGGACGTATTCAGTAAAAAAGGAGCAGAAACTCTGCTCCCTCACAGGCCTTATGACTGCCCAATAGAACTGTTACCCGGTACCGAGGTTCCTTTTGGGAGAATCTTCCCACTAACTGAGCAGGAGTTAGACACACTAAAGGCATACATAGTTGAAAATTTGGAAAAAGGCTTCACTCGTCCTACCTCCCCAGCCTGTGCTGGCATCTTCTTTGTCGAGAAGAAAGACCACTCACTACGTCCCTGCATCGACTATCGGGAGTTGAACAAAATAACTATTAAAAATCACTATCTCTTGCCTCTAGTACCTAAACTTTTTCAAAGATTAGGAACCGCAGCCATATTCACGAAGTTAGACCTCCGCGGAGCTTACAAATTAATCCGTATCAGAAAAGGGGACGAATGGAAGACAGCCTTCCGTACTCAATTCGGGCACTTCGAGCACCTTGTCATGCCATTCGGGTTATGCAACGCTCCCGCAACCTTTCAACATTTTGCGTGACTACCTGGACTTGTATGTAATAGTATACCTTGACGACATCTTGATCTTCTCCTCTTCATTAACCGATCACCGTAGACATGTCCGCAATGTTCTAACCCGGCTCAGGCAACATGGGCTCTATGCAAAACTCGAAAAATGCGAGTTTGAACGTCAGTGCATTCAATTCTTGAGCCTAGTCATTTCAGTGGAAGGTATCAAGATGGATCCTCAAAAGGTATCTGCTATTCTGGACTGGCCCGCTCCGATGGATAAAAAAGGCGTACAACGCTTTATTGGCTTTGCTAATTTCTATCGGAAGTTTGTCAGAGGGTTTTCTACAATAATTGCTCCGATTACTGAATTGACCAAGCAGGGAACCCGATTCTTTTGGACCTCTAAGGCCCAGTCGGCTTTCAAAAAACTTAAATAACTATTCACATCAGCTACCATTCTGAAACATCCCAACCCTGTTCTACCATTTGTCTTGGAGGTCGACGCTTCAGAGATCGCAGTGGGAGCAGTCCTCTCTCAACGACAGAGCGCCAAAGCCCTCCTCTACCCAGTAGCATTCTTTTTACGCAAACTCTCAATGTCAGAAAGAAACTATGATGTGGGGGATCGAGAACTTCTTGCCATCAAGGCGGCTCTGGAGGAATGGCGTTACTTGTTGGAGGGTGCTGCACATCCCATCTTGGTCTACACCGACCACAAGAATCTGGAATACCTGAGAACAGCCAAAAGACTAATGCCCCGTACACACGGTCGGACTTTGTTCGGACATTCCGACAACAAAATCCTAGGATTTTTTCCGACGGATGTTGGCTCAAACTTGTCTTGCATACACACGGTCACACAAAGTTGTAGGAAAATCCGATCGTTCTAAACGCGGTGACGTAAAACACGTACGTCGGGACTATAAACGGGGCAGTGGCCAATAGCTTTCATCTCTTTATTTATTCTGAGCATGCGTGGCACTTTGTCCGTTGGATTTGTGTACACACGATCGGAATTTCCGACAACGGATTTTGTTGTCGGAAAATTTTATATCCTGCTCTCAAACTTTGTGTGTCAGAAAATCCGATGGAAAATGTCCGATGGAGCCCACACACGGTCGGAATTTCCGACAACACGCTCCGATCGGACATTTTCCATCGGAAAATCCGACCGTGTGTACGGGGCATAAGACCACATCAGGCCAGATGGGCACTTTTTTTTCTCGATTCCAGTTTCACATAACTTACAGACCTGGTTCCAAGAATATAAAGCCAGATGCTCTTTACCGTATGTTCTACGATTCGGAGAAGACCGTATCTCCTGATACGATTCTTCCTTCTGGGAACTTCTTGCTCCTCCAAGGGGACCTTGTCTCCCGGATAAGACAGGCCTCTGTGGGAATGCTTCCGTATCCTGAAACCGATTTGAAAGAGGGTCTGTTTTGGCGAAGAGACAAGATCGTGGTCCCTGAGGCTTTAAGGGTAGCTGTAATGGAACTATGTCATGACCATAAATTGGCCGGATATTTCGGTGTCCTGAAGACTACTGAGCTGGTACAGCGCACCTTCTGGTGGCCTCAATTATCCTGTGACTGTAAAAATTTTGTGGATTCATGCAACACGTGTGCTCGAAGAACAGCAGGACAAAGGCTTGGGGATTATTAAAACCTTTACCCGTTCCAGAGAGGCCGTGGAAAATTATATCGATGGACTTCATCGTGGAACTGCCTCCCTCCGAGGGATTTTATACCATCTTTGTTGTGGTAGACAGGCTGTCCAAAATCGCACATTTTCTCCCCATGAAGGGTACACCTTCGGCTATGGATACAGCAAAGATTTTTGTCAAAGAAGTTGTTAGGCTGCATGGGGTCCCAGCAAGCATTGTGTCCGATCTGGGTGTCCAATTTACCGTATTTATCGGCGTATAACACGCACCGGCGTATAACACGCACCCCAATTTAGGAGGGAATTTTAAGGAAAAAAAAACTTTTAGGAGGGAAGTTGAAGGAAAAAAAACTTACATTTAAATGCCCATCATTGCAGCCTTCTCAGTGCAGCCATGTCAGTGCAGCCTTCCCCAGTGCAGCCTTGTTAGTGCAGCCATGTCAGTGCAGCCTTCTCAGTGCAGCCTTGTTAGTGCAGCCTTGTCAGTACAGCCATATCAGTGCAGCCTTGTCAGTGCAGCCTTCCCCAGTGCAGCCTTCCCCAGTGCAGCCTTTCCCAGTGCAGCCTTGGATCCCCTGTCCTGAGCTTTAAAATCGCCGACCGCGATTTGAAAATGGCGCCGCCGGCGCCGAAATACACCGAGCCGGTCCTCGGCTCTTTCCGGCGGCTCTCGTTCACTTTCGGCTCCACTCGTAGTCCCGAGCGGAGCTATCCGAACCTAGCCGAGTAGGTTCGGATAGCTCCGCTCGGGACTACGAGTGGAGCCGAAAGTAAACGAGAGCCGCTGGAAAGAGCCGAGGACCGGCTCGGTGTATTTCGGCGCCGGCGGCGCCATTTTCAAATCGCGGTCGGCGATTTTAAAATTGTGACAGCTCGGGATCGCAGGGGATCGGCGTATAACACGCACCTGCGACTTTCCCCTGATTTTAAGGGGAAAAAAGTGCGTGTTATACGCCGATAAATACGGTACTTCAAGGTTCTGGAAGGCCCTCTGTGGTTCCTTCAAAATTGAATTGGCATTCTCATCTGCCTATCATCCCCAGACGAACTGGCAAACTGAGAGAACCAACCAGACTCTGGAGCAATACCTCAGGTGCTTCTCTGCCTTCTCTCAGGATGACTGGGTCTCTTTATTACCTGTTGCAGAATTCTCCTACAACAACTCCTTGCACTCTGCCATCAATCAAACACCATTTTTCGCTAATTACGGTTTTCATCCATCTTTCCTGAAAACCTCAATACCTGAATGTACCGTTCCTGCTGTCTCTGAAACCATGAGTTTCTTTTCCACCAACAACAAACTCCTACAAGAAACTATGGCCAAATCTCAGGATTACAACAAAAAAAGTTTGATAAAAAGAGGCGTGGAGAACTGATCTTGGAGCCCGGCAATCAAGTGTGGTTTTCCACAATGAACCTGAAAATGACCTGTCCCTCTAGGAAATTGGGCCCTAAATTTATGGGTCCCTTCCCGGTGAAGAGGAAAATAAATGATGTTGTCACGGAACGTCCCACACTCCGCTTGAGTGCTTCCGTCTGTATACCGCTGTCACGGAACGTCCCACACTCCGCTTGAGTGCTTCCGTCTGTATACCGCTTCCTAAGTTCTGGAACACAAGTCCAATGGATCTGGCTATAGGAACCCCCAAGAACTAGACAACACCAGTCTTGGAGTACATCAGGACTAACTTTTTTATTTGAGATCTCACACACATTTATACACCAGGCTGACTCAAAGCTAACCTAATTAACATGAGCTCCAATAGGAGTCGTCCCGTCTCCTACATTGTATAGAGGACAATGTGATCAGCTCATTCAATTAACATACATTACCATAAACATCAACACAGGGTTAATTAGAACAAACAACAATGAGTTGAATACCCTTAGAACCTAGACTAAACTTATTTACATTAAACCCATTATAGCTGACATCAGACAGGTGAGTGGAGTTGATGACATTAGCATCTTCTCACAGGATGTGTCCCAACAGTATAATTCAGTCTTATCATTCTAATATGGCATATAAAGGGTTCCAGAGTCTGTGTGTTTTGGGGGGACATGGAGCTGAATCCAAAGTAACACCAACCCCAGGGTCCCCAGGCATACAGCTCACAGAGAGCACCATTCCCCCAAATGCTAGGGCCCATAATCGGTGGGCAAGAGGCTTGTGTTCAGTCCCCTCCAATAGCCTCTGTCCCGGGTGAGTCTGTCACAGATGTGACCTATGAACTTGATCTGCCTGACTCTCTAAAAGTGCACCCGATCTTCCACGTGACGCTACTGAAACCTGCTACCCCTAATCCTTTTACTGGCCACACTACCGGCCCACCCAAACCTGTCATAATTGACAACGAAAAAGAATTTGAAGTAGAGGTAATTCAAGACTGTAGAAAAAGGAGAAATGGAATCCAGTACCTTATTAAGTGGAAGGGGTATGGCTCTGAAGACAACTCCTGGGAGCCAGAGAGCAATTTGCATGCCCCGGAACTTTTACAGACTTTCAGGAACATTCATGCCTTCAAGCTGGCCCAACTGGGCATCCGGAGGCTGCCCTTAGGGAGGGGGCACTGTCAGAGAGCTCACCTTGCTGGTCGCGATGCTGGCCACCCTGGGGCGCGCTGGTGCCAGCTGATGCGCGCTTTCCTGTGCATGCTACTGCGCCTGTGAGCATCGGCGTGCATGTGTGCACGCCGTTTGGCGCCAACCGGCCTATTTAGGTTTGCCATGCACTCTGCTCGGTGCTGCCTGATCAACAGCTCCCTGTGCCTTAGTTCCCATTGCCTGTCTTGTGCTCCTGTGTACCTTACCTCCTTACGACCCGGACTGCCTTTGGATTCTCCTACTTGCTGCCCGTACCAGACCTTGGCCTGTTTGACTCTGCTTCTGCCTGCTCCTATTGTACCTTTGCTGCCAGCCTGTTGCCGAACCCTGCTTGTGCCCTGACCTGCCTGTCTTGCTCCTGCTCAGCACCTGTAGCCTGTGTTCCTGACTACTGACCTGCTGCTTGAAGATCATCTCTCATGCAGTACCTGGATCCCTTCAGCAGGCTCTCATACCACTCCGCACTCCCGTGCCTCCTGTCTGCTCTACCAGTGGGCCGTGAGTCGTATAAGTAAGGGAGTCTACCCTCTGCCCAAGCGAACTCATCAGTCTTGTAAGTGGAAGTCTGACACATGCCTTGAACCTGCACCGGAACCATCTTTGAGAAAAAAACAATAGGGCGCAACTTGCCTCCATGTTCCTGAGCGAGGACACCTGCCAAAGTTTTACAATTTTCCCTTGCAAACAAATCTTTCCATAGTTGGGGAGGCCGAGCCCTGGAGCTGTTACCATTGGATTTTTTAAATACACAAAAGCATTGCACATTTCATCTGACCATTTTATACAGTCTGGCATGTCTGAACCTGTGGCTTGTCTCAGGAGATTGTCATAGTAGGAACAGTCAGGTATCCATTGGCGGCAGTAACCAATCATACCAAGAAAGGTGAGCATGTCTTTCTTAGTAAGTGGGCAGGGCAGACCCACAAGAGCCACAGCTCTTTTGTGACTGACTTTCCTTTCTCCTTTTGAGAGTACAAAACCAAGGTATTCAACCAATTCCTGACACCATTGCAACTTTTTCTTTGACACTTTATGACCACTTTCAAAAAGACATTTCAAAAGATCCCTCCCATCCTCCAGGGCGGCCACCCGATTAGAACTGCAGAGTAGGAGGTCATCCGCATACTGCAGCAGGGATGAACAATGTCTTGGTATCCAAGCTCTGAGAGTAGTTTGGAGGACAATGGAATAGGCTGCAGGGGAGTCTATAAAGCCCTGGGGCATTCTACACCATGTTAGTTGACTTTTTTTTTTTAAAGCAAAAAGCAAAGATTGGCTGTGTCTCCTCATCCACAGGGACACTAAAAAAAAACGCATTCGATAAATCAATCACTGAGAAATACTCTCCATCTTATGGTATGGCGGTAAGTATTGATGGCACATCAGGCACTATTGGGGCAATTGGTACCACTAGGCTATTGATGGTTCTTAGGTCTTATACGAGCCTATATTCAACATCTGCCTTCTTCTCCGGGTTAATGGGAGTATTGTAGGGCGAGACAATTTACCTTATGATTCCGTTCCTTAAGAAATCCTCGACTATTGGCTATAAGCCATCCTCTTTTTCTCTAGCTATGGGGTATTGTCTGTGATATACAGGTTGGGCCCCTGGTTTTAAGGTGGCTTTGTAAGGTGTACAAGGGATAAATCCCACATCCAGTGAATTTTCTGCACAAACTGCCTCCTCTATTCCTCCCTCAATCACATCTTCTGTCAAGGAGATGGATGGAAAAAGGGTGAGGATGTTTATTCTATCAGATTCCACATATAACCCTCCTTGCTTTGTGACTTTCATTGTAATTCCCAGTTTTCCTAGTAAATCTCTGCCCAAGAGATTCACCGGACAGCCAGGTATTATTCTGAAACAGTGTTGAATCACTGATCCCATTCCAGTCGGGTCAATGATTGAAAGGGGTGGTGTTTTAAAAGTTTTGGTCAGTACCCCATTTATTCCAATTGAAGGCTCAGCATTTGAAGGCTCTATAAAAAATCCTTGCTAATTGTACTGTGTGTAGCTCCAGAGTCGAGTACATAAGGAGTTAATTTTCCATTCACATGCAGTGAAATTATTGGCTACTCTTGATAAGAGTGAGAGATAAGGGGAAATGCTGGGATACCACCTTCAGGGCAGCTTAATTGTTGTTGTTGTCAGGTGGAAACTTTACATTGTGTTGCTGTGAATTCTTTTGTTGTTGTGTACCTGAATTTTGTGGGGCTGCATGTGAAGCAGGGGGTCCTGTGTTAGTCAGTTCCTGTTTATAGTAAGGACACTGTACCATCCAGTGTCCAGGATCTCCACAGTTGAAACATAATTTTTGTCTCTGTGTGTAATCCCCTCTTTGTCCTTGCCTTCTCCCTCTGTATACCCCTCCTCTGTTCTGTCCTCTCTTTTTATAAAAGTTTTCCCTTTGATTTCCTGAGAAATCATTTTGATAATGTGTCTGCACTGGTGTTTGCTTAGGGATGTCAAAACATCCTGCAGCATCCTTCTCTGTCAGCGTCTTGCACAAATCAGTTATTGTGCTTGTAGCCCAATCTGATATTTGCTGTCTTACTGTAAGTGCATGTTTAGGGCCAAGATTGCTGAGGTATGTCTGTATTTAGAGACTGTGCATGTTATCCTGAACACTAAGTCCCGCCTCTTGTGTCTAAACTTCTATAAATTTTTTCTAGAATTCGAACACAGATTCTGCTGGCTTTTGTTTGCAAGCTATGACCATGGGTAGCGAAGATTTGTTTGTGAAAGCTCTCTTCATTTCAGCCTCTACCTCTGTCCACATATTGACCTGCCCATTTTTGGTATTTAATTTGTAGTCTGCGGCTTTTGTAGTGGGGCCTCTACTGTGTTAATAGTGGGCACTTTTGTCCAATCCCAAGGGGAGGTGGTCCCTACCAAGTTGTCTATAATGAGCCTTATGTCTTCTTGTGTGTAATTTCTGCCAGTGTAAGCTTTCTTTAGATAGCTTATAGCACCTGCAGCTGATGTAGTGGGTTTGGGATAGTGTTTGATAATGTGGTTAATGTCCTTAATGTCAATAGGCTTCATTACCAAAACATCACCCACAGTCATAAATGGGAACTGTTGGACAACTAGTTGCATGTTTTGTTCTCCTTCAAAGTTGTCTTTCCCTGTTTCCTCTACCTCTTTTTGCTGTGTATCCTCATGTGATGAGGTCTTTCGTGCAGCTTTTGATCTGGTTGTTGGGGGACTTATTACAGCTATGGCTGAACCCGAAGGCTGTGTAGGATCATGTGGGTGCTCAGTACCTGAGGTGGAAGAGACATCCACTGCCTGCTGGGGAGCAGACAGCGGTGGTCTTAGGGCTATGGGGGCTTGCTGTTGAGCTTGTTGTGCTTGGGGGTTGTTGTGAATTGGTAGGCAGCGCCGGAGCTACTGCTGCAACCTGTTGTTGGGCAGGGGGTGGTGTTCTATTTATTTGTGGACCTGTCGCTGCAATTGTGGCTAAAAATTCCATGTCCTCTTTCGAGAACAAGGGATATATTTGTTTATGTGGCCCCCCTTGAGGCTGTGGAATGTAAGGAGGAGGAGGCGGGGCACATGGTACAGGCATGAAAAAGGTTGATTTAACCCTTAAATTTACCATCCCATGACTCAGCTAAACCCATCGTGGACAATGTTTGAGCTAGGATGCTATGGGGAGCCTCGGTCCAGCCGGGGATCTCCACAGCATGCATTTTTATTTTCATCTTTATTTTTCTTTCTAAACAATCTGATTAGATTCTTGTAGATACTGAGTCTTTTATTCATTGGCAAAATGCCAATAAGCACTCCTTATGGCCAGAGGTTCCCCTGATCACAAGCAAGCTTTGTACATTATTACTTTGCTTATGTTTATAACTAGGGCTGTTACTGATTAAAATTTTCGTGTTCGATTAATCGTTTTTTTTTAAATGATTAATCGACTAATTTCGAATAATTATAATGCACATACAGATCAAACTACTTTTAGCTGATCTCCTTGCATTGCAACTCTGCATTAGTCAGTGGTAAATGTGGTATACACTATATACAATCACCCGACACTAGTTTCCACAATCCATGACTTAACTGTTAAAAGTGCTATCTGTTCACATAAGCTTCAGTATTTTCTGTTAAAATACTGTTAAAATTCTGTTAAAATATCTGTCTTCCTTATGTTATTTTCTTATATGATCTGCACTCATATCTACTTTCCCCTTTTTCTTCTATCATATTATGATCTCACATTTGCAGTTACTTCCCCTACACTTACAAAAAAGTGTCATTATGAGTCCTATCTCTAAGAGAAGCAGAAGTTTGAGATCAGTTATGACAGCAACTTGTTCACACCCACGGTACACAGCGGGACTTATCCTTTAAATTCCTGTGATAGAAGAATAACCTTGGGGACTACAGAGATGTTGGAGAAATACTGAACTGCATGGACTTTGTAGGCACAGGGACTTATGTGTAAGCAATAAAGAACTACAAAGGTGATCACAAGCAAGCTTTGTACATTATTACTTTTCTTATGTTTATAACTAGGGCTGTTACTGATTAAAATTTTCGTGTTCGATTAATCAATTTTTTTTTAAACGATTAATCGACTAATTTCGAATAATTATAATGCACATACAGATCAAACTACTTTTAGCTGATCTCCTTGCATTGCAACTCTGCATTAGTCAGTGGTAAATGTGGTATACACTATATACAATCACCCGACACTAGTTTCCACAATCCATGACTTAACTTCACAGTTCACACAAATACGTTTTAAATTCAAACTGTAGCACTGACGTAAGTAATTTTTTTTTTTATTAAACTTTAAGAAAAACGTAAAAAGTTAGTTTAAGTTTGATTATAAAACTTATTTAGTATATTGACTGTCAAATTTGGTTATCAAATTTGCCTACACTTAGCTCACTGAATGATCCCAGTTAACCACATCCATATTTACCATCACTGTCCAGGCTGTCCGGTGACGTCACGGACATCGAAGTCATCGGACTCCTCCCCCCTTCCCTTCGTTAGCAGATGGAGGCACTTGGGGAAGGGGGGAGGAGTCCGGTGACGTTGATGTCCGTGACGTCACTGGATCTCCGATGGAACTCCCTGAAGACCCGGAAGCCGGCAAAGAGGTAAGTACCGATCAAAAGAATTTTGATCGATCAAAAAAATTAACGATTAATCGAGGAATTAATCTTTAATTTCCACATCCCTATTTATAGCCAAACAATTTTTATTAATATTTCAAATTTTTTGGCAGAGTGCCAACAGGTTCAAACAGTACTTTCAATTGTGGTAGTACCAATGCCGCAAACAATTCCCCACTATCTATTGCGGTTAGAGAGATATTAGCACTTGAACCCTGTTGGCAAAAAGCCAAATATCCAAATTTTGCACCTGACGTCCCCTGCGCAAGAGATGTCTGTAGCAAAAGAATTATTCAAATAGTATGTTTTGATCAAAAGTTAGCCTCAGAGTATCCTGCCGACTACAATACGATACAGGTTATATCTTATATTTTAGAGTCAAAGCATTCATATGTAAATCATTAAAAATAAGCATCAATACATCACCGAATATTGTAGCATCACTCTACGTTCGATTGGGGAACTTCCATCAATCACGAAAAGGAGGCGGGAGTTCACCGCAAGACATGTCTGTCGCCTTTTATTTAAGTCCCTTATAACACAATGCTTGTTATACGATGCTTGACACGATGCTTGACAAATTCCACACAGACAGATTACAAATTATCTTAACTTCTACGCTTTAGGGAAGATAAGCAAAGAGATCGGGTTTTGTCCGACACACCTTATCAGACTTTTTCTTATAATTACAGTACTGTATAAATCATAAACAGAGCTCCCCCAGAGCTCTTTCACTGTTCACCCAGAACAGGTGCTACTTCTCAGAGTAGTCTTATTCTATGGACTTCTCAGAGCCCTTTAAAACTCTCCCAGAGTTTATCTCACTGTTTATCCAAAACAGTTGCTTACTGCTACTCAGAGCAGTCTTATTCTATGGACTTCTCAGAGTCCTTGAAGCCCTCCCAGGGCTTATCTCGCTTTTAACTCAGAATAGTCTTTATTACTGCTTCTCAGAGCAGTTAAACTTATCGAGGTCTAAAAACTAATTACAGGTCCCTTTAAAGGAATCGATCTTTAAATAGGAGTCGCGGCAAGAGGAAAATAGATATAAATTTAACTCACCAGACTTATTATGATCGATCGCGGATGAGCACCCCAAACTCTTAGGAAATGTAGATGGTCTAGGGGTATATTGACCCTCAATACCTCTGACTAAGGTGTGACTTACAATCCCCACAGGCCTGTGAGATTAGCCCATTGAGACAATGATAAAAAACAAGGACAAGGTCTCTCCGAGCAAATCTAATTTTTTTTTTTTTTTTTTAAATTGTTTATTTAGGTCAAGAACACGGCCTACATGGGCCCACAGATACATAAATATATATTCGTTTGAACATACACATGGTATAGTATCGTGACATAAATTCTTACAAAACTCTTATTCAACAGATCTACATCCAGCTTGTTAATCCAAGACCATACATTGATACTTATATGGCTATAGCAAGTTAAACTGTAGGGTCGAAGTGTACATGTGACAACTTTCAGTGCTGGTTCCCATTGCGCCGGTCCTCTATTTTCTATATTAATTAAGAATAGAAATTAAGAGAAATTGAGGGTAGAGTGACAGGGAAGAAAGGGAGGGAAGAAGTGCAGGAGAATGTAGGGGGGGTGGAGAGGAAGGGGGGGGGGTTAGGGGGGGGGGGGCAGAGAGGGATAGGGAAAGGGGGATGATTCTCGAGAACATGTAGGCGCAGAAAATACCCAGAACTCGAACAACCACGGCTCTGTTCACAGGATGCTGATGACTCAGCCTGCAGGTCCGTATAATCACCGGGCCACGTCTGCACCTCTCAAAGATTGACCTGCCGCCGAGTATATAAACATCAACCATAATTGCCATGTCTTAGAGAATGCTTCTTCCCTATGTTGTGCCGTGTGGATCAGGTCCTCCATTTGCCTTATGTCTTCCACCTTACCAAGCCACATGTCAATAGACGGTGGTGTGGTGAGTTTCCAGCAGAGAGGTATGCAAGCTCTGGCTGCATCTAACAGATGTCGTATGACTGAACGTTTGTACACTTTGTCTGGTATGTCAGTGGCATGTAGTAGAAAGAATGCCGGATCTTTTGGAATTGTCCTGTCTGTAAACAGTTGTATCGTCTCGTGTACTACCTTCCAGAACCGTGAGAGCTTAGGGCATGACCAAAATATGTGTAACAGGGTTCCCTTGTCTCTCAGACATCTCCAACACTCTTCAGATGTAGTAGGAAATATTTTATGTAAAAGTGTTGGGGTTCTGTACCACCTAGAAAGAATTTTATAGTTTGTTTCTTGGGTTTTAGCACAGATGGATGACTTGTGTGTGAAGCGAAGTATGCGTTGTCTCTGCGTGAGGTTGAAGCTGCAGCCCAGCTCTTCTGCCCATTTGGACAAACCCGGGGGTATGTAGTCTGAGGGAGGTGTAATCAAAAGACTGTACATTAGTGAGATTGTATGTGGTAGAATACCTGTGTTAGTGCAGATTTCTTCTAGGGTCGTGAGTCCTTGGTCTGCGTCTGCGGGGGGTGTAATGGAATGAAGGAAGTGTCCTAGTTGAAGAGTTCGCATGAAATCTAGGCGGAACATCCCTTGCGGGTTAGATAGTTCCGCATATGTTTTCCAGACCCCTCCTGAGCTGAAATGGGAGGCCGAGTGTATTCCTGTTTCCCCTAATGACCGAAAGACTCTATCCTGTAATCCAGGGGTGAATAGGGGATGTCCTATAATTGGGAATAGGGGCGAGTTTCGAGATGAAATGTGTGGTTTAGAGATTAGTTTAGCACAGATTCTGGCTGTGTTGCCTATCAGAGGATGTTGTTTGAGTTCCCTAGGTAGGCTAGAGTAACACCATGGTGTACCTCCCAACGGGATTTTGGTGTGGGATTGCTCAAGATGGGTCCATAATTTAGTCTCTCTGTGTCTACGCCAGTCAATGAGTCTACCCAGGTGTACTGCTTGGTGGTAGACGCGCATATCGGGTATCGCTAACCCCCCGTGCGATTTGGGGAGGACAAGTAATTTGTTTGGCAGTCGGGGTTTTTTCTTAGCCCATACAAATTCAGTAAATATTGTTTGAATTTGCTTGAAGAAACCGGGGGGAATACGTATCGGAATGGCCTGCATTAGGTATAGTATTTTTGGTAAAATAGACATTTTCAGGATGTTACCATGCCCCGTCCAGGAGTGAAGGCCCGATTGCCAAGTATTTAGCAGTGTTTTTATTTTTGTAAGTAGTGGTGGGAAATTAATTTCATACAGCTTTGCCATTGTTTGGGGGATGTACGTGCCCAGATATTTTAGGGCTTTGTCTGTCCATTTCAGTTTAAAACTGGCTTTAAGGGGCGTGAGCATTGAAGCAGGGATTCCTACACTCATAGCTTCTGATTTGGCCCAATTAATTTTCAGGTAGGCTAGGGAGCCGTATTCGGAAAATTCTTTTAGCAAGTTTGGAAGGGATATCACTGGGTTTGTTAATGAAAACATCAAGTCATCAGCGTATGCTGATATTTTATATTGAGTATTGTCTATGATAAGGCTGGTAATGTCCGGGTTTAGTCTTATGTGGCAGAGGAATGGTTCCAGTGATAATGCAAAAAGGAGGGGGGAGAGCGGGCAGCCCTGTCTTGTGCCATTCGAAATCTGGAAAACATCTGACATTACTCCGTTTACCCTTACTCTAGCCGTCGGTGCTGCGTATATTGCTGAAATCCAATTTAACATGGAGTCACCTAGGCCAATGTGTCTTAACGTTGAAAGCATAAAAGACCAATTTACCCGGTCAAATGCTTTTTCAGCATCAGTACTGAGCAAGACCAATGGCGTGGCTGTCTTAGTGGCGTGATAGAGCAGGTTCAGGACCTTAGTAGTGTTGTCCCTCGCCTCCCTGGTAGGGACAAAACCTACCTGGTCTAGGTGTATTAAGCTGGTTATGTGTTGTTGTAGTCTAGTGGCCAGGATTTTTGTGAATAGCTTCAGGTCTGTGTTTAGTAGGGATATAGGACGGTAGCTACCGCATTGGGTCGGGTCTTTATCTTCTTTGTGGATTACAGTTATTTGGGCTTGTAGTGTGTTATTGTGTAGTAGTTTCCCTTTGCCTAAGTCATTAAATAGTTTGGCTAGGTGTTGTCCTAGTGATGGGAGTAGCGTCTTGTAATATTGGAGTGTGAGTCCGTCAGGTCCGGGAGCTTTCCCTTGCTTAGTATTTTTTATCGCCATTTGTATGTCTGTCAGAGTAATGGGTTCGTCTAGTAGGTCTCTCGTCTCAGTCGATAGGGATGGCATTTTGGAGTCTGCTAAATATTCTGCTATTTTCTCTGGGGAGGGTTGTGACATGTTTAAATTGTATAGGTTTTCGTAGTATGATCTAAACTCTTGTGTGATTTGTTGGGGCAAGGCAGCTCTTTGTCCCGTAGGAGAGTTAATGTGCGGGATATATGATGCCATGTTTTGTGATTTAAGAGATTGGGCCAGAAGTCTGCCACACTTGTTGCCCGATTCGTAGATCTTTTTCCGGGAGATCTGGAGAGCCGCCTTAGCCTTGAATTGGAGTAGGTCTGTTATTTGCATACGTATCGTATCTAATTCGCTACCCAGGGGTCTAGTCGGCATTGTTTTATGGGCAGATTCTAGTTTATGGAGTTTGTCAAATAGTGATGCTAATTGCGCTGACTTTTGTTTTTTAACTCTTGACCCGTGCTTAATAAGCACTCCGCGGATCACCGCTTTGTGTGCTTCCCATGTTAGGCCAAAGTCTCCGTCTTCTAAGGTGTTAGTGTGGAAGTAGTGTGAAATTTCTTTTGTGATGTCTGCAACTATGGCTGGGTCTTGTAAAAGACTTTCATTTAGTCTCCAGGGTTTCCTTTGACCTTTGAAAAAGTCTGTAAGGTCGTATTGCATGGACACTGGGGCGTGGTCGGACCATGTAATGGATCCGATGGCTGTGTTTTTGACCGCCCGGAGTTGGTTGTGTGGAACTAAGAGGAAGTCAATACGAGAATACACCTGGTGCGGGCGAGAGAAGAAAGTGTAGTCTCGTTCCCCAGGGTGAAAAAGGCGCCAGGTGTCTATTAGCTGTGCCGCATGGAGGGCTAAAGACATTTCCCTGCGGGTGCCACGTGTGATGGAGGAAGAGCCTGTCGAGGTATCTTCTGCCGGGATTAAGGGGATGTTAAGATCGCCTCCTACAATCAATTGGCCCTCAGAGAAATTCTGTAGTGTTTTGAGATGTCGTTTCATGAATGTGTCTTGGTGTTCATTTGGGGCGTAAAAATTTGCGATGGTCACTTTGGTGCCACCTATCAGGCCTTTTATAAAAAGGAACCTGCCTGCCGGGTCTGACTTTTTGTCCACTAATGTCCACGGGACTGATGCGGAAATCTGGATAGATACCCCTCTGGATTTGGCGGCTATGTGGGTGGAGTGGTATGCAGTCGGGTAATACCTACTTTTTAAAATTGGGAACTTATCTTCCCTGAAGTGTGTCTCTTGTATTAGTACTATGTCGGCTTTCATGTGTCTCATGTCATTTAGAAGCATTCTCCGCTTTTCCGGGACGTTCAGTCCCTTTGCATTAAGGGTGACCACGTTGAGTACCCCCATGCTCGCGAGAACCAATTATAGGTATGGGGAGGGAGAGGGGGGGGAAAAGGTGTAGGGGGGGAAAGGTGGTTGACTAGAAAGGGGGGAAAAGTTTAGAAAGAGGCAAAAGCCCACCCTGATTGCAAAAGGTGTCGTGAAGGGAAATCTCCCCGATCACCCAAAACAAAGAGTGGATGATTTCTATTGACTGAAGTTATTCTTCCACGCACACCAGTATTACCTGGGTGTAGTCGTTTTCCTAAGTGGGGAAGTGTCAAGCCAGGACCTCGGAAGGAGGGCTATGTCCTCCCCGAGCCCCCGGATCTATGATATAATTGGTACTCCAGGCAAAATATACTTTAACTCTCGGAGCATATCTAAAACTGAAACTGTGATGTTATGTATGAGCATACGTTCTGTGTAACATGAGCAACACTGTATTCATAATAGGCTAACGATAAACAAGCAATCTATAATTAACCGTGTGATACTCCCATAACTACTCAACTAGTTGGTTGACATAAATACTTAACCAGCAAACATACCCTGCATATATGTGATGTTGATGGTAGAGCCCCTCTGATGGGCTTCAGCGTAACTCTTATAAGTGTTGTTTTTACAGGTGGTGGCTGCCGGTAATATTCCAGCGATGCAAAGACTGCGCGTGGGGTCGGCGGTCACAAGAACATTAAACTAGTTATTTTCTGCACCCCCACTGCAGTCAGTGCACCGCACAGCCTTCGTCTCTCCATCCTATTCACAACCCAATTTGTTCGAGTTATCGTCTACTTACAGATTATATGTGCCCTACTACTTAATAGCACTGCTGTACTCCCCATCTAGCCCCCCCGGCTCAAGTCCCCCTCCCCCCTCCCCCCGAAAAACCAGCAAGGAACCCCTGCGCCCCCCAGATCTGCCATATACCACTATAAGGTCACCGAGCTTGTTTGTTACCAATAGATCTTGCAATAGAATAACGTTCCCAATGCAGCAACTCACTTCCCCCCAATCTAGTCGGGAGTATCAAATATGTCATTTCTTCACTGCTGCGCTTATTTCAACATCAGGGTGGGCGAGAGGTAGGGGGGGGGGGAGGGCAAACACATCCCCCAGGTATTCCGTCTATTCAGATGATCATCCAGGGCAAGGGGGGAGGGGCCGCCAAGTAGGCACCAGGCACTCTCCAGTCTCCCCGCAGACTTCTCCCAGCCAAGTTTGTCCCTTGCTGTGTCCAACCGGGGTGGGCCAGGTGACTCAAGAATATCCCTGGCAATCACGTGATCGGGACATTCTATGCCACGAGGGGCAGGGGAGCAGGCATAGTCCGACAGCATGTAGAGGTGCAAAGGTCAGCTGGCGGCTTACAAACCGCCTGGATAGGGCAGAAACGCCAACTGTTTAAGGGACCACCAAGCAAGTGGGTGTAGAATGCCCAACTGTAACTGTCAAAAGGAGTAGGTGTATGGTAGACACAATGTACACGGTTACTTACAGTAGCCTCATGACTCACGTGCACCGTTATCTGATCTGGCGCGGGATCTTCCTCGGGACCTCTGTGGGCAGGTGGACGGGCTGATTCTGCTCGTGTTCAGGCCCGATCGGCCGGTCGGTCGCGGGATTCTCGATAGCCAATTCGGGACCTGGATCGGTACCGCCCCCATGAAGTCGAAGAGGGCCGGTAGGTCTGCTGGGGTGCGAAGTGTGTAGTGGGCCCGATCGTTGCGGAATGTCACTGCCAGCGGGTAGCCCCATCTGTACGTGCAGCCATGTCTCCTTGCTAGTTCCAAGATGGGCTTCAGCATGGTACGGCGCTGTAACGTAGCCCTCGACAGGTCAGGCAGAATTTGGATGTGGGCCCTGTCAAATTCTATCTCTCCCTGGTCCCATGCTTTCCTGAGCAGAGTCTCCTTCTGCGCAAAGCGGTGTAAGCGGCATAAAACATCCCGCGGCCTGGCTGGGTCTGAGGGTTTTGGGCCTAGGGTGCGGTGGATCCTGTCGATCTCCAGATGCGGCGGTGGGTGGTCCAGTAGGCCCTGGAAGATCGCCGTCGCCGCCAGGTCCTCCGGGCCCGTGGCCTCTGGTATCCCCCGTAGCCGCAGGTTGTTGCGGCGGCTACGGTCCTCCAACTCCTCCAGGTGGAGCTGCATTTCTTGTGCTTCCAGAATATGCGTCTGCTGCGAGTGCTCCATCTCCTGCATCCTCTCCTCCAGGGCAGCAATCTTAGTTTCGCCAGAGGTGACTCGGGTTTCCACAGTTTGTAAGTCATCCCTTACTTCTTGGATGTCTTTCCTGTGTGCCTCCTCAATCCTCAGGATCATGGTCTCAAAGTCCGCTCTCGTGGGTAGGGCCTCCAGGTCTGCTCTTGTGGGGAGAGCCCTGAGCATGCTGCGGAGGTCGTCTTCCAGGATGTTTTGACTGCCCGGGTGTCTCTCCATCTCCGTGCAGAGTATGGCTGGCGTGCCCGTGAGAAGTAAGGGCGTCGGGGTCTGTGTGGGGGAAGCCATCAGGGATTCCGTGCAGAACGGAGGAGTATTGGGCCCACGTGGCGCGGCAGCTATGGCGCCGGGAGATAGGTCCGCCTGACCTTTGAAAAAATGTGGAATGCCCGTTTGTGTGGTCCGGTGGTGGGTTCCCCGGGACGATGATCTCGTTCTGTAGCGTTTGGGGTTGCTCATGCCGTGCTCACTGGAGTAAAAAGGCGTCTTGTGATCCGTGCAGGCCGAGTTGGACAGGGAGCTCCTCCAAAGCACGTCTTCACTCGGCCATAGCTAAGCCACGCCCCGCAAATCTAATTTTTATTCTTTCTCTGTGTATATAAAGGGGTGCTTTCAGAAGGTTCAACCCTCTTGTACGTCATACAGATTATCCAATCAGACAGAAGAAAAACCTGTGGCAAAACTGAATCTAAGCATCATTTCTGGGAAATCACATGCTTTACAAGAAATTGGAAAGTAACTTATGAGAAACGAAACTAGAGAAAATAGATAAGAGGAACAATAGGCAGCACATGCACACAGCTGTTCGTGAAATGGAGTACAGGAAAAACACAAAATGGAAACTGATTATTATGAAAAATATATGCGGTTAATCTAAATATCCCTTCACAGCGTAGCACGACCGCGCAATTGTCAGTTAAAGAGACGCAAAAAAAATGGCTTGGTCATTAAGGGGGCAAATCCTTCCAGGGCTGAAGTGGTTAAGATTGTCTATATTTGTTGTTCTGCATAAAAGCATACCTATCAACCATCCAGGATCCAAGCTGGAATCCCAGTGTTCGGTGCCAGAATGAGTCCCAACACTTTGCTCCACTAATTTACGTTTCTGGGGCGTTCTAGCTCCAGGCACCTAGGGCTTGTGCCCTGCATCTCCTGTGGGGTGACCAGGTCCCAAACACTGCAATTACCCACTCTGCACCAGCTGTCATCTCATGTCGGCAGACTGCCTATTACAACAATACACCTAAGCTCCTTCTCGGATCTGACTTGTATCATGCATAACGGGGGGGGAGGAGTAAGGGGGAAGGGAAGTATGTCGCCCTGGATTAAGAAGTGCTGTATCTAAAGTCTGTATGTTTCAGGAAGGGAGAATTGCATTGACCTGGAGGGAAGGGGCAGGTATGGAAGATTTGTGCTGAGGGTGGAGGATTTATGCTAGGAGGCGTGATTTGGTGGGTTCATAAGAGAATTGCTTGGGTGAGATTTGGGAGGGGGAAGAATTTGACTTAAAAGAGGAGTGAGGATTTGTGCTGGGAGGGGAGATTTGAGCTAGAAGGGAGGATTAATGGTGGATTAGTGCTAGAAATGGGGAAAGGGTTTTTTGCTAGAATGGGTGATTAGGAAGGGTACAGAGAGGATTTGTGCTGGGAGGGGAAGAGGATTTGTGCTGCAAGTGGGAATTTGGGGGTTAGTTGTGCTAGCAGGAGGGGATTTGAAGGGAAGATTTGTGCAGGGAGGGGCGATGGGGGGGTCAAAGAGATTTGTGCTGGAAGATGATGTTGATTCATGCTGGGAGGGGGAATTTGGGGGGGCATTGGGCTAGAAGGGGGGATTTGGGGTGAAGGATTTGTGCTAGAAGGGGTGGTTTTAGGTGTGCTGGGAGGGGGATTTAAGATGGAGAATGTGTGTTTTGGAGAGGTGATTTGTGCTAGGAGGACTTTTTGTGCTGGGGGGCGTATGAATTTGTTCTGGGAGAGGTGATTGGAGGGAGGGAGGACTTGTGGTGGGGGGATTTGGGGATGGTGGTAGGATTTATGCTGGGAGGGGAAGTGGGTTTGTGTTGGGAGGGAGAATTGGGAGGGGGGATTTGTGTTGTAAAGTGTACATTATGTATACTCCAATAAACGTCACATTTATTTTCCTGGTTGTTGACTAGTTTACTATGATTGGTGCAATCAAGGCACAGCACTTGAAGAATGTATATACAGTATATTTTACACAGTTCCTTATGGCCTGTTTTGATGGACTTTGGACTTGTGTTGATGGACAAATGCAGTGTGATTTTGACATTCATAATTCTGCTTTTGCATTTCCATAGGCTTGTTGGGGAGAGAAGCAAGTTCTGATCCAGTAGATACAGGCCCTTAATGTGTTTCCTTGGAAATTGTTTATTTTTTCTGTTAAAAGTGCTATCTGTTCACATAAGCTTCAGTATTTTCTGTTAAAATACTGTTAAAATTCTGTTAAAATATCTGTCTTCCTTATGTTATTTTCTTATATGATCTGCACTCATATCTACTTTCCCCTTTTTCTTCTATCATATTATGATCTCACATTTGCAGTTACTTCCCCTACACTTACAAAAAAGTGTCATTATGAGTCCTATCTCTAAGAGAAGCAGAAGTTTGAGATCAGTTATGACAGCAACTTGTTCACACCCACGGTACACAGCGGGACTTATCCTTTAAATTCCTGTGATAGAAGAATAACCTTGGGGACTACAGAGATGTTGGAGAAATACTGAACTGCATGGACTTTGTAGGCACAGGGACTTATGTGTAAGCAATAAAGAACTACAAAGGTGATCACAAGCAAGCTTTGTACATTATTACTTTTCTTATGTTTATAACTAGGGCTGTTACTGATTAAAATTTTCGTGTTCGATTAATCAATTTTTTTTTAAACGATTAATCGACTAATTTCGAATAATTATAATGCACATACAGATCAAACTACTTTTAGCTGATCTCCTTGCATTGCAACTCTGCATTAGTCAGTGGTAAATGTGGTATACACTATATACAATCACCCGACTCTAGTTAGTTTCCACAATCCATGACTTAACTTCACAGTTCACACAAATACGTTTTAAATTCAAACTGTAGCACTGACGTTAGTAATTTTTTTTATTAAACTTTAAGAAAAACGTAGAAAGTTAGTTTAGGTTTGATTATAAAACTTATTTAGTATATTGACTGTCAAATTTGGTTATCAAATTTGCCTACACTTAGCTCACTGAATGATCCCAGTTAACCACATCCATATTTACCATCACTGTCCAGGCTGTCCGGTGACGTCACGGACATCGAAGTCACCGGACTCCTCCCCCCTTCCCTTTGTTAGCAGATGGAGGCACTTGGGGAAGGGGGGAGGAGTCCGGTGAATTCGATGTACGTGACGTTACCGGATCACCGGTGGAAGTCCCTGAAGACCCGGAAGCCGGCGAAGAGGTGATCGATCAAAAAAATTAACGATTAATCAAGGAATTAATCTTTAATTTCCACATCCCTATTTATAACCAAACAATTTTTATTTATATTTCAAATTTTTTGGCAGAGTGCCAACAGGTTCAAACAGTACTTTCAATTGTGGTAGTACCAATGCCGCAAACAATTCCCCACTATCTATTACGGTTAGAGAGATATTAGCACTTGAACCCTGTTGGCAAAAAGCCAAATATCCAAATTTTGCACCTGACTTCCCCTGCGCAAGAGATGTCTGTAGCAAAAGAATTATTCAAATAGTATGTTTTGATCAAAAGTTAGCCTCAGAGTATCCTGCCGACTACAATACGATATAGGTTATATCTTATACTTTAGAGTCAAAGCATTCATATGTAAATCATTAAAAGTAAGCATCAATACATCACCGAACATTGTAGCATCACTATACGTTTCGATTGGGGAACTTCCATCAATCACGAAAAGGAGGCGGGAGTTCACCGCAAGACACGTCTGTCGCCTTTTATTTAAGTCCCTTATTACACAATGCAGTGGAAGGCGTCGTCTTACCTTACGATGCTTGACAAATTCCACACAGACAGATTACAAATTATCTTAACTTCTACGCTATAGGGAAGATAAGCAAAGAGATCGGGTTTTGTCCGACACACCTTATCAGACTTTTTCTTATAATTACAGTACTGTATAAATCATAAACTTAGAGCTCTCCCAGAGCTCTTTCACTGTTCACCCAGAACAGGTGCTACTTCTCAGAGTAGTCTTATTCTATGGACTTCTCAGAACCCTTTGAAACTCTCCCAGAGTTTATCTCACTGTTTATCCAAAACAGTTGCTTACTGCTACTCAGAGCAGTCTTATTCTATGGACTTCTCAGAACCCTTTAAAACTCTCCCAGAGTTTATCTCACTGTTTACCCAAAACAGTTGCTTACTGCTACTCAGAGCAGTCTTATTCTATGGACTTCTCAGAGTCCTTGAAGCCCTCCCAGGGCTTATCTCGCTGTTAACTCAGAATAGTCTTTATTACTGCTTCTCAGAGCAGTTAAACTTATCGAGGTCTAAAAATTAATTACAGGTCCCTTTAAAGGAATCGATCTTTAAATAGGAGTCGCGGCAAGAGAAAAATAGATATAAATTTAACTCACCGGACTTATTATGATCGATCGCGGATGAGCACCCCAAACTCTTAGGAAATATAGATGGTCTAGGGGTATATTGACCCTCAATACCTCTGACTAAGGTGTGGCTTACAATCCCCACAGGCCTGTGAGATTAGCCCATTGAGACAATGATAAAAAACAAGGACAAGGTCTCTCCGAGCAAATCTAATCTTTATTCTTTCTCTGTGTATATAAAAGGGTGCTTTCAGAAGGTTCAACCCTCTTGTACGTCATACAGATTATCCAATCAGACAGAAGAAAAACCTGTGACAAAACCGAATCTAAGCATCATTTCTGGGAAATCACGTGCTTTACAAGAAATTGGAAAGTAACTTATGAGAAACAAAACTAGAAAAAATAGATAACAGGAACAATAGGCAGTACATGCACACAGCTGTTCGTGAAATGGAGTACAGGAAAAACACAAAATGGAAACTGATTATTATGAAAAATATATGCAGTTAATCTAAATATCCCTTTACAGCGTAGCACGACCGCGCAATTGTCAGTTAAAGAGACGCAAAAAAATGGCTTGGTCATTAAGGGGGCAAATCCTTCCAGGGCTGAAGTGGTTAAGATTGTCTATATTTGTTGTTCTGCATAAAAGCATACCTATCAACCATCCAGGATCCAAGCTGGAATCCCAGTGTTCGGTGCCAGAATGAGTTCCAACACTTTGCTCCACTAATTTACATTTCTGGGGCGTTCTAGCTCCAGGCACCTAGGGCTTGTGCCCTGCATCTCCTGCGGGGTGACCAGGTCCCTAACACTGCAATTACCCACTCTGCACCAGCTGTCATCTCTTCCGGCAGACTGCTTATTACAACAATACACCAAAGCTCCTTCTCGGATCTGACTTGTATCATGCATAACGGGGGGGGGAAGGGAAGTATGTCGCCCTGGATTAAGAAGTGCTGTATCTAAAGTCTGTATGTTTCAGGAAGGGAGAATTGCATTGACCTGGAGGGAAGGGGCAGGTATGGAAGATTTGTGCTGAGGGTGGAGGATTTATGCTAGGAGGCGTGATTTGGGGGTTTATAAGAGAATTTCTTGGGTGAGATTTGGGAGGGGGAAGAATTTGACTTAAAAGAGGAGTGAGGATTTGTGCTGGGAGGGGAGATTTGAGCTAGAAGGGAGGATTAATGGTGGATTAGTGCTAGAAATGGGGAAAGGGTTTTGTGCTAGAATGGGTGATTAGGAAGGGTACAGAGAGGATTTGTGCTGGGAGGGGAAGAGGATTTGTGCTGCAAGTGGGAATTTGGGGGTTAGTTGTGCTAGCAGGAGGGGATTTGAAGGGAAGATTTGTGCAGGGAGGGGCGATGGGGGGGGTCAAAGAGATTTGTGCTGGAAGATGATGTTGATTCATGCTGGGAGGGGGAATTTGGGGGGGCATTGGGCTAGAAGGGGGGATTTGGGGTGAAGGATTTGTGCTAGAAGGGGTGGTTTTAGGTGTGCTGGGAGGGGGATTTAAGATGGAGAATGTGTGTTTTGGAGAGGTGATTTGTGCTAGGAGAACTTTTTGTGCTGGGGGGCGTATGAATTTGTTCTGGGAGAGGTGATTGGAGGGAGGGAAGACTTGTGGTGGGGGGATTTGGGGGTGGTGGTAGGGTTTATGCTGGGAGGGGAAGTGGGTTTGTGTTGGGAGGGAGAATTGGGAGGGGGGATTTGTGTTGTAAAGTGTACATTATGTATACTCCAATAAACGTCACATTTATTTTCCTGGTTGTTGACTAGTTTACTATGATTGGTGCAATCAAGGCACAGCACTTGCAAAATGTAAATACAGTATATTTTACACAGTTCCTTATGGCCTGTTTTGATGGACTTTGGACTTGTGTTGATGGACAAATGCAGTGTGATTTTGATATTCATAATTCTGCTTTTGCATTTCCATAGGCTTGTTGGGGAGAGAAGCAAGTTCTGATCCAGTAGATACAGGCCCTTAATATGTTTCCTTGGAAATTGTTTATTTTTTTCTGTTAAAAGTGCTATCTGTTCACATAAGCTTCAGTATTTTCTGTTAAAATACTGTTAAAATTCTGTTAAAATATCTGTCTTCCTTATGTTATTTTCTTATATGATCTGCACTCATATCTACTTTCCCCTTTTTCTTCTATCATATTATGATCTCACACTTGCAGTTACTTCCCCTACACTTACAAAAACTGTCATTATGAGTCCTATCTCTAAGAGAAGCAGAAGTTTGAGGTCAGACAGTTATGACAGCAACTTGTTCAGACCCACGGTACACAGAGGGACTAATCCTTTAAATTCCTGTGATAGAAGAATAACCTTGGGGACTACAGAGACATTGGAGAAATACTGAACTGCATGGACTTTGTAGGCACAGGGACTCATGTGTAAGCAATAAAGAACTACAAAGGGATCATAGAAAATGTAGAATGGAATGATGAAGCCTATAGCTTTCATAGTACAGGCTTAATTTACAGGACTAACTCTAAGAACAGATTCTGGCAAAATAATTACTATTTTAAACCTGGACACAGTAACAAGCAATGGAATATTGGGTGAAACCTGGAATTTCCATAATGATGATCCTTGTGATATCAGGTAATACTCTGTGTGATTGTACCGCTGACTACTCTGGGATCTGTTAGAGGCCAGGTCATGATTTACGCCTCTCTGAAGAGTTTCGCTGGTCACATTGTTTTGCCCTATTTTAATGTGTTAAAGTTAGGACATAACTATACTCTGTACCAGATTCTATTATATGTAGCAAAGTCCCGAGTCCCTTGAGGCCTAATGGTGACCTCCAGAGTTAGGGACAGCTGACATCCTTCTGTGTAGAGTGGGTTACAAGGCATGGTGGGTGTAATGCAAGATGAAATTATGGGCGTCAGACACTTTTTGAATGCAAAGAGATTTATTGTCTCTTGAACAGAACTGGGCCAGAGAGGGTTAGGGCCAGGACACCCTTAAATAGATTCAATGGTAATTGGCAGACTCCGAGACTTCTATAGGTAGACAGCTATACAGGTGAAGGCCTCCAGCCGGATACCAATTCTGTATAGATAGGACTGCTGTCTCCTATGGCAACAATCTTGTAGCAGTTACTAACGGCAATTGTATTTGACTATTTGCAACACGATGTGTGTAATGTCACCAGCTACAATAGCAGCTAGTGACAGAAGAGAGAAGTGCAGCAATTCCAGAATTAGGGGGAAATCAATTGATCTCCTAACAATTGGCCAAGGTAACTATTGCCTGGCTACTAAATTTGATAGCCACCCTGCCTAAACATCAGGGTGCTACATCTAATTATAGTATAATTCCACAATACCAGGAATTAAATGATAGTTTGAAAGTAAATATTAATAGATTGGAGTCTGTTATTTTGGACATCAATTAAATTTTTTTCAGAGACTTGTGAGACTATCAGGGAAAAAGTGGTGTAACTATTAATCTTTCTTGCAATACTGCTCTGACCAAACCATACACGGTAAAGACATACTGTTGCTAATATAAGAGGGGAACAATGATGGAAAAAATGCATAATTAATTTACCTCTAATTTTGGAATATATTAATAATTTGATTGCATGTAATCAGAAATCAAAAATCTTTGCTATTGTGATTATATAGCTTTTTAATTTACTTCTTTTAGCAATCTGAGATTTTGAATTGGTATTGATGGCATTGATAAATTAACAAATGTGGTATTTACTGTCAGGTAAAATCATTATATAGTTAATGAAGATTAATTAAATGTGCTTTGTTGGACAATGCAGACTCCATTCATTTTCAGGGTAAAGTACAGTATATGACAAAATTGGCAGCAGGCTCACCTGAAAGCAGCCCCCTCCTTTTTAAAGATAAAACAGCACACCAGAATCCCAACATTGCTCAAGACAAGGGCTTCTAATGGGTTGCTATAGAATTAAAGGGTAACTCTGGGTAAAACTAAATGAAATACCCTGGCAGTGCCCCCTTTCCTGCACTACGAGGCTTAAATGCTCATTAAGTCTAGGGGTGCATGAAATAATTAGGGGTGCATGAAATAATTAGGTATTACTCCAGCAGGGTCCCTCCAGCTGTGTGCAAAGCCTCTCCTCTAAGGGGCTCCAAGCCGCAGTTGCACATCTGCCTTCTCCACATACAATGTAGGGTTAATAGCTCTGCATTGTACATGATAACACCAGCCCTGAGATTTTGGGAAAAGAAGAGAGCAGCAAAGCCTGCTGGAGCAGGGAGTCAGGATAAATAATACTGCCTGTTCCTCTAACTCCTAGAACTAACAAGCATTTGACCTTTACAATATAGGGAGGCCCACTGCAGGAGTAGATTTTGTCTAATTCCTGGAGTTGGGCTCAAAGCAGGAGAGGCTGCCCCATGATAACTGGTTCTCAATTGTGCATTGCTTTAAATATAAGTCCCATAGTTGGGAACATACTGTAGATAGTTTTCAGGCAGGTAGTATTAGAAAATGTACAGTACCTCTGATGCTAACCATGAGTAGTTAGAACAGTTTAGCTATGTTCTTTATGCTGACCAGCTGAAAATTGTGCTAGGGATTCCAAGAAGTTGCAAGCAGCTAATTAAATCTCCCAGTTCTGAAAATAAGACTAAGAACGATTAGCTTTTATGTTGTGAAGAATAGTATAGGGGCAAAGTTTGAGTAGTTTCGCACAAGAAAACAAGGCTGACACCAAGCAATCTTCTATTTATAAATTAAATTGATGTTCAAATTATTCTAAAGTACATCTACTGATATATAAAGTCCTATCATAAGTGCAATTTTTAATTCTGTGATTTCCCATGCTATGTGAGGTGCTATGCCATATTGTGTGGTTATTGTTTAAGTCTCTTTTAAAATATGATCAAATTGGCATTTTTTTTATTACAGTTTCATACACTGCTACAGTTGAAGCTGTGAGGAGCTTTTCATGTCGTAAAATCGTAATAAGTAAGTGATATGGACAAAACATTGTCTCCATACATACACTCAAGGCCCAAGGCTCTGCAATGGGAATCCAGATGCCCACTCCCTATTAAAAACTGTTCAGTCAGATCCTGCTTTTCCAATGATTTACTTATTTAGGAATGACACAACACATCCCAGTCTTAGGGAACATCTTTCAGGTAACAGATACTACACAGAGGGGTTTGCAGCCAGCATTTTGATGTCTACACTTTATTCTCACACCTCCATACCCTGAAGGTACCTGCCAATCCCATTCTTACATGAGAGGGTCTTGAAATTCAGGATCAGGAATCTACATAATCATAATTCATAAGTTATACTGGACAAATCTGTATGCATGTATAGAGGCCAATCACATAAAATACAACCGGACAATTTGCCCGATTTGCAAATTGATTCTCTCATCGCTAATACTTACAGAGACAATGTCACCAGTTTTCTTCCTTTAATATGAAGCTTTTTTTTTTCTATTTAGCAAATATAATTCATACAGTACTTGTACTGCCACTCTATCTCTTATTACCTCCTGTCTTTTGTATGACTCTCAGGGAAGCAAAAGTGAGTGAATACAACTGCTGTCAGCCTCAGTGTGAACCTTTACTAAAGGCCATTCTAAAATGATAATGACAAAGCATCTGAGCGAGGGAGAGAGCTGGCCCATTATAGAATATGACAGTACTTGAAGTGTTTCTTCTTAAAGCGGTGTTCCAGCCAAAATCTTTTTTTTTAAGTCAGAAGCTGCAAACACTGTAGCTGCTGACTTTTAATAAGGACACTTACCTGTCCAGGGAGCCCACGATGTCGGTCCCCGGAGGCCGATCCATCCATCGGATCGGGTGCAGGTGCCGCCATTCCAACTAAGGGAAACCGGCAGTGGAGCCTCGTGGCTTCACTGCCAGTATCCGACTGCGCATGCGCGAGTCGCGTGACGCTTTGTGAATGGCCAGCTTGTCTTCTGGGACACACACATGTCCCAGAAGACAACGGGGGGGCTCGCCGCAGAAGAGGAGGTGACGTCCTCGACCGTGGCCCGGCTGGATCGGAAGTATTCTTAGTACTTCCAAAAAAGGTAAGTTAGAAAGTAAAAAAAACGATGGGTGGAGAGGTGGTCTTTCGTTTAAGACCACCTCTCAAAATTGGGTGGAACTCCGCTTTAACCTTTAAGTTCTAATAAGTAGATGTAAAAGAAGCAGAGAAGAGTTATGCCCCGTACACACGGTCGGATTTTCCGATGGAAAATGTCCGATCGGAGCGTGTTGTCGGAAATTCCGACCGAGTGTGGGCTCCATTGGACATTTTCCATCGGATTTTCCGACACACAAAGTTTGAGAGCAGGCTATAAAATTTTCCGACAACAAAATCCGTTGTCGGAAATTCCGATCGTGTGTACACAAATCCGACGGACAAAGTGCCACGCATGCTCAGAATAAATAAAGAGATGAAAGCTATTGGCCACTGTCCCGTTTATAGTCCCGACGTACGTGTTTTATGTCACCGCGATCAGAACGATCGGATTTTCCGACAACTTTGTGTGACCGTGTGTATGCAAGACAAGTTTGAGCCAACATCTGTCGGAAAAAATCCTAGGATTTTGTTGTCGGAATGTCCGAACAAAGTCCGACCGTGTGTACGGGGCATAAGAGTGGGAGATCGGTGTTCATTTCTGGGTTGATTGTTTCTGTGGAGGGTTTATACCACTCATATTATCATATTTCCAGGTATATGTTGATAAAGAGATCTACTCAGAAGTTAAACTGTTATAAGGGAAACAAAAAAGCTATCATTGCTTTCTCAAAACATTGCTAATTTCTTAGCTGTCATGGTTTTCCCCTTATGCTTTTACACTTAGTGAAGCTCCACTTTAAAATAAGGGATTAGAACTCCAGAGGCCAGCATAAAAACTGTATTATTGGCATTTCTTAAATTTTGAAGAAATGTCTTTAAGAATGAGATGAGAAGCACTCAAAAATAAAATGTACTTCTGTACTTACATAAAATAGAAAATGTAGTAACAAATGGTACCACTCAAGGCAGATTTATAGCTCCACCACTGGCTTTGGGTACTGTAACCACAAGGGGTCCATCCCAATCCCCAAGATAAAAGCTGGCAATAAAAGAATTATCTGCATCACAGCCAAACCTTTTTTTCTTTCTTTCATTCAATAAACTTTATTCCACAGTGGACAGTGTACTACATGCAATGCCACCCAGTAGACCATGATTTTCCTCCTACAACGCATTTCACCTTGGGAGGGACTTAATCATCAAGGACAGAAACCATGAAATCAGGCCGAGACAGAAATACAGTTAAATCACACTTGTTTAATAATAAAAGTAAAAAGAGCAAAGGTAATCAAAACATAGCCAAAGTTCAGTAACCGGAACGGATAGTTAGCCAAGCCAGAAGTCAGGGATCAATGTAGTGGAACAGCAAGCAGGACCTGGAGCTAGAAGGGATGTCAGCAAAGCAAGTCTTGAACAGGATCGCAGGAGATAGTTTCTGGATGTTGACCAAGAAGAAGGCAGAGATCGACTAGGCTGAACGGCTTAAGTAGGCAGGACTGACGAGCAGGATATTATCTACAGCTGAGTAACTGTGGAGAGATAAGAGCTGGCAATTAACTAACAGCTGAGCGGCCAGCTCAGAGAAGGAAGGGCTGAGCCCAGCCCTGACAACTTGGCAATAATGTAGCTTCTTCTTTTATTACTGGTTAAAATAAAACAAAGCATGTTTAATAGAAATTGATCACAGAATAAATACTGTACAATAATACAAATAAAAAAGGTAAAATAATCGCAGAAGAATAGGTTCTTTGTGTGTGCCAATATACAGTATGTGTGCAAATGTGTTGTAATGTATGTGGTCATTCAGGTATTCCTAAATAAATCATTCAAATTAAATATTATTTCACATACTAATACAGTTATACAAAAATACTCTGCCCTAATCAGGAAATATTACAGTAGAATGATAGCATTCATAATTTTAATTCCTTGTAAAAAGCCATTTTTTTATGCCTGAAACAAATGAAAATTCCAGGGCCCCTGTACATTCATACAATATAATCTTACATAATCTGTTAGGTAAATTAGTACAGTTAGTTAAAATAAATAAAATAAAAAAATTAAATGTATTCTAACAGCCAGAACTTTCACCTTATTTTAATCTAATGGCCAGCACCTGAAAATAACTCTATGTAAAAGCAGCCTGTTCACTTTGAATGGCCTGGCAGCACACCTTAAAGTGATTGTAAAGTATTTTTTTCACTAAAATAACAAACAGGGTTCTTCTTATTATGGTATTGCACAGAGTGATCCCGAACCTCGTCTTCTGAGGCCTCCCGCCGACAATCTTGGCTCCTCCATTTCTCAGTGTGGCACTATAGGAAGCCTCTTCCTTAGATGGCATACATGTCGGGCTCACTCCCGAGCCACACAGCACACATCTATAGACACACACACAGCATGGATCGGCCCCGCCACCTCTTCACAGAATTTGATTAATAGCAGCAGGAGCCAAAGAGCTGCTACAGATGGGCACAGCGCTGGATCGAGTGAGAACTCAGGTAAGTATTTAGGAGAGGAGGATACAAATGCTGGGACATTTTTTACCTTAAGGCAGGAAACGCATTAAGGTAAAAATGTGTAGCCTTTACAACCACTTTAACCACTTCCCACCGGATAGCCGTCATATGACGTCCTTAGGTTGAAGTGGTGATAACTGGATGATGCCTGCAGCTACAGGCTACATCCAGGCATCTTTGTTTTCAGTCGACAATTCCTGTCCGTCCCAGTCCCGGCTGCCCAATTGCACCTCTTCGGGCTCTCCCGTGTGATAGGGGACCAAGAGACCCGATATTACCCGATATTACCATAGAGGTGACCAGGGACTGCATGGTCCCTGGCCAGCTCTATGATCCTGGGAGGTCAGAAGCAATGTCATGATGTCAATTTTTCCCCCCTGGAATGCAGATATCAATTTTTTAATCTCATTTTTTCCAGGGAAGAGGAGATATCTGGGGTCTTATTGATCCCAGACGTCTCCATAAAGAGGACCTGTCATGCCTTACTTCTATTGCAAGGGATGTTTACATTTCTTGTAAAAGTAATAAAAAAAAATATTAAAGAGACAGTGTAAAAAAAATAAAATAAATAATAATAAAAAAATTAAAAAATGAAAGCCCCCTGTCCCCTCTTGCTTACACGCAGAAGCAAACGCTTGCGCCTGTATATGTAAACGACACACATGTGAGGTATTGCCACAAACGTTGTAGTGTATACTGTTTACATCACGTGATCAGCTGTCATTGGCTGACAGCTGATCACGTGGTAAAGGGTCAGGATCGGCCCCTTACTCCCTTTACTCCGATCTATGATCAGCTGAGTCTCATAGACTCGCTGATCACAGACCGTGCCGCGCACGCCGTGCGGGGGCCGTGCAGGCAGCTCATGCATGTACATGGATGCCCTCCCAGCAATTTAGGCCAAAGCTGTTGCCGTCTTTTGGCCATAGCATGGGCGTGAAGAGGTTAATAAAGGCCTTGTCCAAAACTGTTTCTTGTAGATTTTACTATTCAACACTTTTTTGGTGAACGGGTAAGGGTATGATGTACCCGATACCCATTCACATAGGGGGTGGCTAGGATCTGGGGGGCCCCCTTGTTTTTTTTTTTTTAACAACAAGGTTGGTCTTTATTTGAAAAAATGGATCACAGTACATTATAAGACATGAAATTATTGCAGTGGTCACATCAATGGAAGAACAGTATATATGCAATACGCAGTATGCAGTATAACCATAGGACATTGTAGGTAAACATTACTCAGGGCAGGAACATAAGGAGTTATCCATCATCTAGTATCAGAAGGGGGGGGGGGGAGGAGCAGATGCCGAAGCACAGAGCGCAGTCATATACAGTACATCATAGACAGATAAGGCAAAGACACCAAGAAGGACATTACAAATCACAGGGGGTCGGTCCATGGCTGCCAGACCCTCTCAAATTTCTGAGGACAGCCTCTATTCATATACGTTAGTTTATACATTGGCAGAATAGCATTAACTGAGTTTTCCCATGACCTCATTGTAACGAGCCCCTGCTCGCTCGGTTCCACTCTCCCGACACTCCTCTGCTGCTATAGAATCAGATGCAGATCGCACGTCTGATTGTTCAGTCATCCGATGCTCCGGGATTAGAACTACAGCTATGTGCCGTTCTAATCCAGTTGTGTAGCTCAGAACAAACACCAGGCAGGCTGTATGTAAGTTCAACCAGGAATCTCTTTTATTGAAAGGAATACAGGCTCTTTTATACAGTAAAAGAGAAGGTGTATACCTCCTGTTCATATTACTCTGAACATACACCTGTGACCAGAAACCTAATTAACATGGGCTAATTAACTAATCCCTTTAGACAGCCTAAATGACTCAGACATGACCTTTAGGCCAGACTGGCCCTCTTGTAGCTCAGAAAACCCAATCAACATATCACAAATCAACAAGGAACTCTTGTTCACACAATAGCAGAGTTAATTAACACAAACAACAATGGGGATCTGTCACGGAACGCCCCACAAACAGCCTCTGCTCCGGCCAGGTCCGTGACAGGATCTAATGACTCTTAGATCCCATACTAGACTTATTTACAATACACATTCTAGCAAGCAACAGACAGACAGGTGGCTGGAATTGACATCAGCATCTCCTAACAGTATTTGTCCCAGCATTATGAATCAGCCAGTATTTCTAATATGGCAAATCCAGGGTCCCCAGAGTCTGTGTGTCCTGGGGGACCAGGACCCGAATCCACAGTAATACCACCTCAAGGGTCCCTAGGCATACAGCTCACAAAGAGCACCGTTCCCCCAAATGCCAGGGCCCACGATCGATCGGCAAGAGGCTAACATTCAGTCCTCTCCAAAAGTCTCTCTCCCGGCTAGGTCTGTCACACTCATCGTAGGTGGCAAGGGGGAAGTCCACTTAAGGAGGATCTCTTTTTTGGCATAAAAGAGCAGCAATGAAAGCAGAAGTTTAGTATAACGAGGCCTTTGGTCATCCTCTTGTATACCCAGTAGGGCCAACTCTGCCGTTAGGGGCAACTCCAACTGGAGACGTATGTTAATAAATTCAAAAATATCAGCCCAATAGCGGGAGAGTCTAGGACATAACCAGAACATGTGTATATAGGTGCTATCTGGAGATTGACATCTCGGACAGTTCGGGGAACTCTGCGGGTAAATTCTGTGCAGTCTCTGAGGCATGAAGTAAATCCTATGCAGGAATTTGGTTTGTATTAATTTGTCCCTGGAGGATATCACCAGCTGGGAGCTATTTTCAAAACACTCCTCCCAAGTCTCTCTATCTAGGGATGGGATATCAGCCCTCCATTTGTCCCACAATACATCCATTTTTTTTAGTCTGTTCTAAGTAACATCAAATATAATACCGAAAGGGGCTTAGTCAGGGATTTCTGCACCAATAATTCATCGACCACATCCGTCTCAAGGTCAGGTGGTGTCGGGAACTGAGCACGGAACGCATGCTACAACTAATAGTAGCGAAACAGCATTCCTGCAGGAAGGCCACACCTCCCTACTAGGTCTTGAAAGGAAACCATGGCCCCGGAGGAGACGACATCCTTCAGAATTTTAATTCCATACCGGGCCCATAATTGTGGGTCAGGGATAGTCCTGAAATGTGGGAGGGTAGGGTTACCCCATAACGGACAATAGGGGGACCACCTATTGGGAGACAAATATTGTCTCCTAGCCACCCCCCATACGCGTAAAGTGGTCTTAGTGGGACCCAAGAGGGCAGGACTGGAGGAGGCTCCACGATATACCAGATTACCGAGCTCCTTAAGGGAACCCACCATAGCCGCTTCCAAACAGACCACTGCATTGGCCCTAGACTTTTCAAACCACCACCTAACCGTGACTAGCACGGCCGCCCAATAATACACCAGCAGGTTAGGTAAGGCCAAGCCCCCACAACTGACAGGGAGCTGAAGAGTTGATCTGGCTATCCGAGGGGAGGATCCCCGCCATAAAAAGGATCCAGTGCAGCCGTCTATTTCTTTGAAAAATGCCTGGGGTATCCATGTAGGGCAGTTCCGAAAAATATAATTAAATTTAGGTAGATAAATCATTTTCAATACATTTATACGCCCTAGCAAATTAAGGGGAAGATTGGCCCACCTGGAGCAGTGGTCTTTAAGGCGTGCTGTAGATTAAGGTATGTGAATTCCTCCGCCCACTTCAATACAGGTTGGGTTGCTAGATCCCTGACCTTTGCATCTAGGGGAAAGAGTATAGATTTAGACCAATTGATACGAACCCCTGAGAAACGCCCAAACTCATCAAAAATTTCCAGGGCCGTCTGCAGCGAAGAATCTGCATCATGTAAATAGAGTAGGGTGTCGTCGGCATATAGGAATATCTTCTCCTCCAGAGGGCCAGCCCGCAGTCCCACAATATGGCTAGATTCACGAACCAGTGTCGCCAGGGGTTCTAAGGCCAAGGCAAACAAACTGGGGGACAGTGGGCATCCCTGCCTGGTCCCCCTCCAGAGGAGAAACACATCTGAAAGGGAGTCATTTACCCTAATCCTTGCCGTGGGGGCCCTATACAACAAACCTAGCCAGTGAAGGAACTTAGGACCCACCCCAAATTTCCTCAGTACCTCCCATAAATAGTCCCATTCAACGGAGTCAAAAGCCTTCTCCGCGTCTAGAGAGGCTATGACTCTTGTTCCCTCATTATCATGGGTGGCAGCCAGGTTCAGGAACAGACGGCGTATGTTGATATCTGTGCCCTTCCCCGGCATAAACCCAGTTAGTTTGGTCTACATGTACAAGGTCCTCTATCACCTTCCCAAGTCTCCTAGCCCAAATTTTTGCCAGTAGTTTGGCATCTGCGTTAATGAGGGAAATAGGTCGGTAAGAGGCACACTCTTCCGGGTCCTTACCGGGTTTGGGCACCAACACTACAACTGCATCAGAGAATGATTCAGGGAGAGCATCTAAAGTAAGAAATTGCTGTAGTAACGAAGTAAATCTAGGTGCGAGGTTCTTGGTACACAGAATAAAATTCAATGGGTATTCCATCTGGTCCCGGGGCCTTCCCCTGCTGCATGGTTCCCAGGGCCTCCTGAACCTCTACTAAGGAAATATCCTTCTCCAGTTCAGCATATTTTTCGGGCTCTAAGGAGGGGAGGGTGACCTGGTTTAGATACTGAATCAACTGTGAATGGTTGAAATCAGCTCTAGAGGAATAGAGAGTCTTGTAAAAGAAATCTTGCACTAATAGCCACTGGAGCTGTCAATAGACTGCCGTCCAGGTCTTTCAGCCTACCAATGCGAGTAACAGTATGTTGTCCCCTGGCAAGTCAGGCCAACAATCTACTGTTCTTGTCTCCAAATTCGAACACCCTTTGGGCGCTATCTAGCATAGACTTCTTAGTGAGCTCGATCTTACAAAGAGACAACTCCCGCAGGACATCCTACCAGGGCACATAATGGGCCTGGTCAGGAGATCGCACATATTCCTGCCTTCTTCAGCCTAGCCTGGTCCTCTAGTAGCCTCAGAGGCTGCGCAGATCGTCTCTTTTTCGCAGATATGCGAGTCATGTGTAGCACTAACTCTCGGTGGAGCTGCTGGTTTAAGCGGGCTGTTACCTTCACTCGCGATACCTCTCTTTCACCGGCACCGGGTCTAGGGTTCCGTTGAGTTTACCTCTGGACGATACAAGTACCAACACTTGAGTACCTTTTCAATGCTTTATTGAACCAAATAACGAAGGAAGTAGCAGGAAAGAGGCAGGAGGAAAGCTGCAGGGAAGCTCAAATACCTTTCTTTAGTATTCTTTAGAACGTCCTTTAAAGTTGAATACTGTAATTGGATGCGATCCCCTTGTGGGACATGATCTTTGCTCCCCTGGATAGGCCTCTCTTACTTGCCTAGCAGCCAGTACGTAGCACGAACAAAAGCCTCTGCCACAGACTTGCTTGGAATAAACCCGTACGATCCTCTGCCACAGGATGTATTGGTTTGCGGTGAATGTCAGACACAGTACTTGGACCTTTAAGCCAACCCGGCAGTACTATGTAATAAGACTACTTCAGGATACGTCCTCAAACCGAGTCACCAGGCCCCTCTCCAGACCAGCACTCTGCATGATCCTTCCATGACGCGTCCTCCCCTGGGATCTCCTCGGTTGTCCAGCTTCTTCACTCTGGATAGACAGCTCAGGACCATTCCTTAGCTGCTGTGGTAGGCCCCAGACAGGCTTCTGGCCTCCGGAACGGAGGACCACAAGGTGGTACTCTAACGCATACCTGTCAGCCAGGAGGGCCAGCAGGTGGCTGTAAAACGAACCCTAAAACATGGCGTCTGTCCCATAAATACCCTCTCCCAGGATGCAACTTGGAGGACCACCTCCACCGACTCATTCCCGGGACAGAGGAGCACTCATTCGCTTCAACACGTTGCTTTTCCAACACCTGCCGATGGTGACAACGACACCCACCAGCACAATGCGGAATCACACGCAACATCAGCCAAGCTGGAACAGAGGCAAATCTAACTTCCTCTAATGAGAAATTCACTAAATTTGATGGTAGATCATAAATCTACCAGCGCTACATACTCCCCCCACTACAATAGACGTTGTCCCCAACGTCTGTCCAAAAATAATGATAATAACTCCCAAGCCTGGGAGTAGGTATTTGAGCCTAAAACTTGGATTAGATAAAGAAGAAGGAAAGACAGTGGAAAGACATTATAAGATTAACATCTATAAAACAATATGTTCACGTCCGTAAACAAAACCATCCTATGACTGTACATAACCTTACTATCTATCTAGCTGAAAAGCCTAAAAGCTTGATGGGAGATCAAATGGTTCCTGAAAAGGAAAACATATTAAACACACATATATCCTGTAAACTTCATGAGAAAAGCCTCATTTAAAAATGAGACTCTCTTCCCATAATCTATATCAAAATAATCTTTAGGAGTCCATCCCTGTATAAAAATGTTTTTCTCTCCTCAAATGAAAGAAATCCGGCTAGCAAAAAGAAGTCCTTGGATTTGAAACACTGAAATGAGTATCCAGATCTTGACCACGAAGATCTCTTTATACTAACACCAACTAACTAACTAACTCCAAATTTCTTTTGTCCATAATCACCAATAAAACCGGGGATCTGGCAAGGTCAGTGTCTTTCCCAGTTTATCTACTGTGGTAATGAAATATACAACGTCATCTTTTCCGGGCCTGCAGATGACCACTTTGTCAGCATAGATGTGCCGACGGAAGTTCCAGTGCATAAAACATCCACTAAAACATTCATCCATTTTAACAGAACATCCAGTCTTTCGGAAAGGCTTAGGCACAGACAAATAGTCTTAAACAGCTTCACTGTACCAAAGTTCCTGGTTAACTTCAATCACTTGCATTATGTCCTGAGGGACATAAGGGAACTCCAAACCATATTCCGTAGCTACACGCTTGTTCAACATTCTCTGCAAACGTGCATGTTTGGGTAAAGATCTGTTTTTTTTCCATGCCGGGAGACACACAGGAATCCAATGATTTGCTCACCATAGACCCAGCCGGTGTCTGTAGTGAACTAACAACTTTTGATAATGTCTCATTTACAGTGCTGTGTGGCTCCACACAGGGTGACGTCTTCCCAGAACTCAGGGCTGTCCATTCAGGGAAAGTCATAGCAGAGGCGATGTCTTCGCCTTGTGACCATAACATCTCTTGTGACATAGTCTCAAATAGGTCATCATCACCGGAAAGATCCGACAAGGATTCTATTTCCGAATCTCCCAGCTCTTCCGCTGGCAGATACTTATTTACAGTCCCAGATACATTCCCCATCAGCTGCTTACCCGTTCCTGTCGTGGACTTTGTTGGATCCGGTTCGGGTAGCCTCTGGGGTAGGCCTCGGCCACGGCCGCGGGAAGCCTTCACATATCCCACCTTCCTCTGGACAGGTACAACAGAGACAGGTGTGGTGGATGCAGAATTCAAAGCAATGTCTGCTGATGAGATGGCAACAGCAGTGTCTCTCGCCGGAACATTCTCGGCAACAACAGGCAAAGTGATGGCCTGCCGTTCTCTCGCCGTAGCAGTAGCAACTTCTACTGTGGCGATACCTGTTGCCCAATCCATTCGAAAAGCATGGGGCGACATGGTAGGTTGCTCCACCACAAACAAATACTCTCCACATTGCGGGCAGCTACCAAATGGACGGAGATGTACGGCCAGTCCCTCACATTTGTGGCAAATCATGCCCAGCCCTTTGATATCTCCAACGGTATAGAGAACAAACCTCCCCTGCGGCTTCAGACGAATACCGGTATCTGTAAGCAGGGTTCCGGTCAGCACAGTACTCAACACGGTGCTCGCAGGGAACATTCTTGGTCCCATAATTGGCTGCATCGCTGAAAAAAACATGGCCACACTCTGATCTTCTCAGCACGATCACTAGGCCTCTCTTCTGCTCTGGCGCCAAACACATACACGTGTCCCACGCGGTATCAAGTAGGGTAGGCTCCTCCCACTTGTTTTTCTGATCACGTAGCTCCCGGGCTTTCACTGGCACCTGCCGCCTGCCGCCTATGCATTCAGAAATAAAGTCCTGCAACTTTTAACCTCTTCTCTTCCTGAAAAATTGACAAAGTCCAGCTCTCACCGTAAACTCCCGGTGAAACACCTCTCTGGGTTGTGAGAATTGATGGTCAACAAATCCCAGACGATGCCCCCACATGTAGCACTAACTCTCGGTGGAGCTGCTGGTTTAAGCGGGTTGTTACCTTCACTTTCGATACCTCTGTTTCACCGGCACCAAGTCTAGGGTTCCATTGAGTTTACCTCTGGACGATACAAGCACCAACACTTGAGTACATTTTCAATGCTTTATTGAACCAAATAACGAAGGAAGTAGCAGGAAAGAGGCAGGAGGAAAGCTGCAGGGAAGCTCAAATACCTTTCTTTAGGATTCTTTAGAACATCCTTTAAAGTTGAATACTGTAATTGGATGCGATCCCCTTGTGGGACACGATCTTTGCTCGCCTGGATAGGCCTCTCTCCCTTGCCTAGCAGCCAGTACGTAGCACGAACTAAAGTCTCTGCCACAGACTTGCTTGGAATAAACCCGTACGATCCTCTGAAACAGGATGTATTGGTTTGTGGTGAATGTCAGACACAGTACTTGGACCTTTAAGCCTATTCAGTCTAGACATAGGAATCCATGGGGTAAGTTTTGGGAAGGAAGTTCAAATGGGTACTACTCAGTTTTTAGTAGGATACTTTTTGCGGAGCATCCAGCTCCAGAAACGAAGAACCTGGCAATGTCCCTGCTACCACATCAATACAGGAGCATGTATGCATTGTGGATGCCAAGCTGAGATATTAATAAATGTTTACTACGCCAGCCGAATGGTCTGGTGCAGTCAGGGGTAATAAATGCCACTCACGGAGTATATCATGCAAGGATCACCGTTAGGTGGGACGATTCTTCTCCGCGTCCCGTTGATCCCCCCATGCCGAGGCCTGCGCCGGATCTTTAAAGAAATGTACACGATCCTCTCCAGTTATTCGGAGGCGAGCCGAGAACAGCATTGCATACTTTATGTGATGAGCTCTTAGGCGACGTTTAACCTTTGAGAATCTTGCACGTTGTTTCATGACCTCTGCAGAGAAGTCTGGGAATGCTGATATAAAACCCGATTGAAAGGGAATGTTCCCCTTGACTCTAGCCAGTCTCAGGACAGCATCCCTGTCCCTAAAGTTCAGTAGCTTCGCTATAAATGTGCACGGCGGTGCTCCCTCAGGTGGACGGCGAGCTGGCATGCGGTGTGCTCATTCCACCACAAATGTCGCTGAGAAGGCATATCTGCCATATGTTGCAATCAGAAGTTTCTCAAGAAAGGTGGCAGGATCTGAGCCCTCGGAGCCCTCTGGCAGCCCAATGAACCGAAGATTGGACCTGCGGGTCCGGTTTTCAAGATCGTCTTGTTTCTGTGACAATTGTTGTACCTGGCATTGTAAATCCTCTTGGGAGTTTTGCAGGGGGTACAGCGTGTCCTCTGCCCGCCCGAGCCTAGTTTCCACCTCTGTGACCCACTCTCGGAGTTTGGTAATATCGTGCCTTAGTAGTGAAATGTCCACCTTTACCTCCTCTATCTTAGTCGTTAGGGTGGATTGGCATAGGGATATAGCCTCCAGAACCTTCACCGTGTCGGGTGCCTCGTGCTCTGTATGGGAAGCCGCGTGAGCTGCAGCCAAGGCGCCATCTTGCTCCTCAGGGTCCCGCTCTGTCCTCCGGTATCTGTCCAGAGACAAGGAGGCTGCATTGTTCCTCTTCGGTGGAAACATGGTACGGAGGATATACTGTATTAGTTCTCACGATTTCTGAGGTAAAAAGTCAGTTTTAGGAATGCAGGATATCGATTTCAGGATCTACCACGAGCGGAGCTTCAGTCACACGTGTCCTATCTCCTCGCCATCCAGGCCACGCCCCCCCACTTGGACCTTTAAGCCAACCCGGCAGTACTATGTAATAAGACTACTTCAGGATATGTCCTCCAACCGAGTCACCAGGCCCCTCTCCAGACCAGCACTCTGCATGATCCTTCCATGATGGGTCCTCCCCTGGGATCTCCTCGGTTATCTAGCTTCTTCACTCTGGATAGACAGCTCAGGACCATTCCTCAGCTGCTGTGGTAGGCCCCAGACAGGCTTCTGGGCCCACCCACGCGCCGCAGCGACGTGGGCCTCCAGAACGGAGGACCACGAGGTGGTGCTCTAATGCATACCTGTCAGCCAGCAGGGCCAGCAGGTGGCTGTAAAATGAACCCTAAAACATGGCGTCTGTCCCATAAATACCCTCTCCCAGGATGCAACTCAGAGGACCACCTCCACCGAGTTATCCCCGGGACAGAGGAGCACTCATTCGCTTCAACACGTTGCTTTTCCAACACCTGCCGATGGTGACAACGACACCCACCGGCACAATGCGGAATCACACACAACGTCAGCCAAGCTGGAACAGAGGCAAATCTAACTTCCTCTAACGAGCAATTCACTAAATTTACCTATCAGATGGTAGATCATAAATCTACCAGCGCTACACATGTATTCACCCCTAAGCCAGGCCTTAAAAGCATCCCATTGCACCAGAGGTCCAGCAGAGTCTGCATTATTAATCCAAAAACCACATAATGTCTCCGGTAGCTCCTCTTGGATGTCCGGTTCCATAATCCAGTACTTGGACAACATCTATCATATAAAAAGTGGATGCCCAGTGGGAAAGGTCCTGTTGCTGGTGACCAACAGTCTGCATCTTGTCCAGTTCCCTATTTGGGGTCATATTAAAATCGCCTATAAATAGGACATTTTCTACATTATATAGCGTGACTTGCTGCATCAGAATATGAAGCACCCCTACGTCTGCCGGAGGAGGCAGGTAGATTCCCACAATAACAACTGGAATCTCCTCAATCAGAGAATGTAGGAGAACATACCTACCCCCTGGGTCTAGACGAACATCCAGCAGTTGGAAATGTAGGGATTTGTGAACTAGCACACTGACCCCCTTGGCGTAATTGGAATATGTTGCATGGTAGTGAGTACCAACCCATGCCCTCTTCAAACTAAGAATGCGGGAGCCCACTAGATGTGCCTCCTGCAGGATGCACACCTGTGGGCGGAGCTTGTGCTAATAGTCAAACACTAGAGAGCATTTCACAGCAGGGTTTAAGCCCCGTACATTTCACGACACCACTAAACATCCAGCCATGACAACCAAACAACAATACCAGGAGGGCCCTCCCTTGATAAGGATGCCCATCCCCAGTGCCCCGGGGGGGGGGTAGGAACCCACACCCGGTTGCACCGGGGACAAGCACCCCGCCAATGTGCAAAACAGCATTACATATAATACCTATGTATGTGCAAAAAAATACATGCCATAATAGACCAACCAGAACCTGAAAATAAAAAAGGGTTAGCATAGATAACCAACCACAAACACCAATGAACATCCCCACCCACTACCCCGTGCCCCCCAGAACAGTGAGGAGCACCTGAGTCCCATAAAAACCATGAACCCCAAAAAACTGGTAACTTAAGTTGAGGTCGTGTAGCCAGAACGGGACATCACAACACCATCATTGAACAGGGGATCTAGGTGTTTGTGTATAAGTTCGTATCCCAGAGACGGTGGAGTGATAAGTAAGAGAGGATAAAACGTTCTGTTCATCACCTGACTAAGCAGGGGCACCTTCTTCATTGTTCGTTACAAAAAAAAAAAGAACAAGGGGGGAAAAGATAGGAAAAAAGAAAAAAGAACCCCCTAGGACAACCTGAAATGAGCATAAAAGGAAAAGCTGCGACAGGGGACAAGTATCCTCCAATATCAGTGGTGAGGCAAGGGCTGCTGGATCAGCCAATCTACCCCTCCAGCATGAGTCCCTGAGCATAGCAGCAAACCATAGGAATCTGGGGAGGAAGATAGGAGAAGGGATTGGAGTTCAGGCGCATTAGTCAAAGGGGGATAAGCAGGCTTGTCTATTTCCAGTGAGTGAGCGATCCCAACAACACGCCAAGAGATGCAGGATATGAAAGGCAAACTTACAAGGGGAGGGTCTCCAGCCAGGCAGATGCATCTTTAGGATTGGAAAAAAATCCAGCCGTCTTACCGTCTACCACTCGTAGCTTAGCAGGGAACAGAATGCTGTATTTTATTCCTCTTCTTCGCAGGGTAGCTTTGATTGTATCGAAAGAACGGCACTGGCGCTGTGTCTCTATGGTGTAGTCTGGGAACAGTAGAAGCTTGACATTTTTGTAGGGCAAATCGCCAGCAGCGCGTGAGGCCCTGAGTAACACATCCCTGTCCCGGAAATGTAATAAACGGAGGATAAAGGTGCGAGGGCGGCACGTGATGGGCCCTCTCCACCACGAAATACGGGGAAAGTTGAGCAGCTGGGAGCATGGAGCACAATAACTCCTCCGCAAACAGGGCCGGGGAACGTCCCTCTACCCCTTCCGGGAGACCCACAATCCTGAGGTTGTTCCTCCTGCTCCGGTTCTCTGCGTCCTCCGCACGGTACTCCAGGGCTCTCACCTTTGTCTGGAGGGTGCGGATGGAGGCATCATGATCAGTTATCGTGTCCTCTGCCTCCCCAATCCTCCGCTCAGTCTCCGAGACCCTAGAACGGATTTTGTCCAGATCTTGCCTGATTATGTCCACATTCAGCTGGACTTCTTCTATCTTGGAAGCCAAGATGGTCTGACAAGAAGTAACAGCAGACTGGCAGGAGGTGATAGCCGCCATGAGCTCCGTCAGTCCCGGAGGGGCCAAAGCAGGGTCCACCTCGTGGTCTGTCTGTCTGCAACACCATGTTACTATGGCGCGCAGGGGAACCCGTGGAGTGAGGGATCGAGCCTTCCTCTTCTGGGATATTCGGGGGGAACTTCAGTTGCTTACCCCTCGTTTGGTAGCCAGGAGTCCTGGAAGACATCCAGCTATCCCAGAATTCCTTCAGTCGGTGCAGTGGAACAGTTTGGATGAATTTTGCGGATCACACTCCAGGAGAGCTCAGAATACATGTTTGCTCAGTCCGTCATCTTGGCCACACAAGGGGCCCCCTTGTTAAAGGGGCTTGTAGATTCTGATAAGCACCCCACCCGCAGACCCCGACAACCACAGCCCAGGGTTGTCGGGAAGAGGTCCTTGTCCCCATCAACATGCACCCACCCCCCACGTTGAGGGCATGTGGCCTGGTATGGTTTAAGGAGGGGTGGGGTGCTCGTTCGTCCCCTCCCCTTTCCTGACCTGCCGGGCTGCATGTTCAGATAAGGGTCTGATATGGAATGAGGGGGGATCCTACAGCGTTTTCTTTACATTTTGGCCTTAAAATCCATACGAGACCCAAAACCGTTTTTTTTAACATTTTCCTATTACTGGGAAATGCCGGCATTCTCTATGTTTACATTCATCTGTCAGTGGTTAAGCCCGCTGACAGATGATGACTCATGGTTGTTAGAGACACAGGCGGCCAGCTTCCCAGCTTGCTACTTAACAACCAGCTGTTTCTTCACACAGAATTCGGATCGGTCGATCATTTTTCGACTGATCTGAATTCTAATCATTCTGAAAAGTTGGAATTCTTGAGAACATTAATAAAAGAAACAAATTTTAACAAAAATTAAACAAAATTTTACGAAAACTAAACTTCCGCAAACCAAACTAAACAAATTCCATAATGAAAAAAATAAGAACATAAGGAATCTATCTAAAATTAAACACATTTTTCCATTTTGCACATGTCTAATTATTACCTCAAAATTTATCTCTAGATAAGACATGTGTCTTTAGCAAATGTCCCATGATTGAAAGAGAAAAACACATAAAAAATGATGATCACAAGTGATATTCCCCTGGGGACTCATCCACAATATGATGAGGATAATATATCTAGATTTAACCTAGGGATAAAAATATGACATCCCAGATAGGGTTGATTTGAATAGAGCAAATTTTATTTCCAGAAGACCTAAAATATCAACTCCTAGTCTTATAGTGCCATCTGGTGGACAGTTACAGTCAACACCTAAACAATTATCAGGTTAATCACTAGCAGTACTTTCCAATCAGATGTGGGTCAATTTTCTGAACTGAACTTTCTAGACTAGTCAATAGATAAAGGAATTTTGGGAATAAAAAGGGAAGTTCAGAGACGTGATCACTCATTCTTTAAAGATCGCTCTCTTAACATCAGACACACTCTCTTAAACATCATGTAACATAATCTAATGCCGCGTACACACGGTCGGACTTTCCGGCATACTTGGTCCGGCGGACCAGAGTGTGCCGGACAATCCGCCCGTGTGTAGGCACCGGCGGACTTTTCCGGCGGACTTTTTCCCAAAAGCCCGCCGGACCTAGATTTGAAGAAAGTTCTAAATCTTTCCGCCGGACTCAGTTTCGGGCGGAAAGTCCGCTCGTGTGTGTGCTGGTCCGACGGAAAGCCCGCTCGTGTGTAGGCTGGTCCGACGGACCAGATACAACACGAGGGCAGGGTATTGCATCTCACGCTCGCTGCAATAGGAAAAACACATTTTCCTATTGCGGCGAGCGCGGGGCATACCAGGCCCTTCGGTCTGGTATGGATTATAAAGGGAAGCCCCTACGCCGAAGAAAACGGCGTGGGGTCCCCCCTAAAATCCATACCAGACCCCGATCCGAGCACGCAGCCTGGCCGGTCAGGAAAGGGGGTGGGGACGAGCGAGCGCCCCCCCCCCCTCCTGAACCGTACCAGGCCGCATGCCCTCAACATGGGGGTGGGTGCTTTGGGGGAGGGGGGCGCCCTGCGCCCCCCCCCCCAAAGCACCTTGTCCCCATGTTGATGAGGACAAGGGCCTCTTCCCGACAACCCTGGCCGTTGGTTGTCGGGGTCTGCGGGCGGGGGCTTATCGGAATCTGGGAGCCCCCTTTAATAAGGGGGCCCCCAGATCCCGGCCCCCCACCCTATGTAAATGAGTATGGGGTACATGGTACCCCTACCCATTTACCTAGGAAAAAAGTGTAAGTAATAAAACACACTACACAGGTTTTTAAAATATTTTATTAAACAGCTCCGGGGGGGATCTTCCTCCGGCTTCGGGGGTCTTCTTCCGGCTTCGGGGGTCCCTCCGCTTCATCTTCTCCCGGCGTCCGGTTGGTTCTTCTCCCGGTGTTCCAGTTCTTCGGCCGGCTCCTCTGCTGTCTTCAGGTAGCTCTCTTGCCAGCAGAGGTCCGGACTTCTGGGCTTCTTCTCTTCTCTTCTCCAGATGTTGACACGACGCTCTCTCCGGCTGGACTGCTCTCCGAGGGCTGCGTTGTGACTTATATAGGCGGAGACCCCGCCCCCTTTTGATGTCACAGTCCCTGGGCATGCTGGGACTGTGACGTTTTAGGGGGCGTGGTCAACATCACCCAGTGACCACGCCCCCTAAAACGTCACAGTCCCAGCATGCCCAGGGACTGTGACATCAAAAGGGGGCGGGGTCTCCACCTATATAAGTCACAACGCAGCCCTCGGAGAGCAGTCCAGCAGGAGAGAGCGTCGTGTCAACATCTGGGGAAGAGAAGCCCAGAAGCCCAGAAGCCCAGAAGCCCAGAAGTCCGGACCTCTGCTGGCAAGAGAGCTACTTGAAGACAGCAGAGGAGCCGGCCGAAGAACAGGAACACCGGGAGAAGAGAGCGGAGAAGAACCAACCGGACGCCGGGAGAAGATGAAGCGGAGGGACCCCCGAAGCCGGAAGAAGACCCCCGAAGCCGGAGGAAGATCCCCCCCCCGGAGCTGTTTAATAAAATATTTTAAAAACCTGTGTAGTGTGTTTTATTACTTACACTTTTTTCCTAGGTAAATGGGTAGGGGTACCATGTACCCCATACTCATTTACATAGGGTGGGGGGCCGGGATCTGGGGGCCCCCTTATTAAAGGGGGCTCCCAGATTCCGATAAGCCCCCCGCCCGCAGACCCCGACAACCAACGGCCAGGGTTGTCGGGAAGAGGCCCTTGTCCTCATCAACATGGGGACAAGGTGCTTTGGGGGGGGGGGCCGCAGGGCGCCCCCCTCCCCCAAAGCACCCACCCCCATGTTGAGGGGTCTGGTATGGATTTTAGGGGGACCCCACGCCGTTTTTTCGGCGTAGCGGGGTTCCCCTTTATAATCCATACCAGACCTAAGGGCCTGGTATGCCCCGCGACGGGGCTAGTAAGGTGTCAATCTCGCCGATAAAAGCGGCAAGATTGACATCCTTTTCTAGTCCCGTCGCACCTGAGTCACGTTCAAAATGAACGGACTTGTCCGTGTGTGGGCAAGTCCGTTCATTCTGAAAGTCCGCCGGAACTCCGGCGAAAGTCCGTCGGAAAGACGGGCGGACTTAGCCCGCCGGAAAGTCCCGGCGTGTGTGGGCAAGTCCGTCCGTTTTAAAGTCCGGCGCACCTGGCGGACAAAGTCCGTCGGAAAGTGTGCCGGACCAAGTAGGCTAGAAAGTCCGCTCGTGTGTACGCGGCATAAGGCTCTATCAATCAATCTCTTGGAAGTCCTCTGACCATTCTCTACCGGTCATCATATAAGTGGCCTTGCAAATCCCCGAGTGTGGTTCCATAATCTACCACAAGTATCTTGGCTTGGTAAAATATAATTTCACATCTACATTGAATTTTTTTTTCTTTCTTTTTTTCTTTCTTGAATTTAATTGAAGGTGTATTTTATTATTTTGTGTAATAGATCTTCGGCATTATATTCTATTTAAAGGTATATTCTCCACCTCTGGAATCTAGTAATTAGGTTAAACTGATTCAATGTAGCCAGTAGCATCGACTTGACCCTTGCATTCTGCTGAAGAAGAATTTGAGGGGAAGGTCTGATTAGTCTGTTTGTTAAGTCAGAATTACTTACATTCTGATATGGTGGCGTTTATATTCAATTAATGAAAAACAGATTATCCAATTTCTACAAAGTTCTTTAACCCCAATATATACAGTGCATCCGGAAAGTATTCACAATGCTTCACTTTTTCCACATTTTGTTATGTTACAGCCGTATTCCAAAATTGATTAAATTAATTATTTTCCTCAAAATTCTACAGAAAATATCCCATAATGACAATGTGAAATAAGTTTGTTTGAAATGTTTGTAAATTTATTGAATACAAATAACAAAAAAAAAAAATCACATACATGGGTATTCACAGCCTTTGCCATGACATTCAAAATTGAGCTCAGGTGCATCCTGCTTCCACTGATCATCCTTGAGATGTTACTACAACTTGATTAGTGTCCACCAGTGGTGAATTCAGTTGATTGGACATGATTTGGAAAGGCACACACCTGTCCATATAAGGTCCCACAGTTAACAGTGCACGTCAGAGCACAAACCAAGCCATGAAGTTCAAGGAATTGTCTGTAGACATACAAGACAGGATTGTATATCGAGGCACAGATCTAGGAAAGAGTACTGAAAAATTTGTGCAGCATTGAAGGTCCCAATGAGCACAGTCGCCTCCATAATCCGTAAATGGAAGACGTTTGGAACCACCAGGACTCTTCCTAGAGCAGTCCGCCTGGCCAAACTGAGCGATTGGGGAGAAGGACCTTAGTCAGGGAGGTGACCAAGAACTCGATGGTCACTCTGACAGAGCTCTAGCGTTTCTCTGTGGAGAGAGGAGAACCTACCAGAAGAATAACCAACTCGACAGCACTCCACCAATCAGGTCTGTATGGTAGAGTGGCCGAACTGAAGCCACTCCTCAGTAAAAGGTACATGACAGCTCACCTGGTGTTTGCCAAAAGGCACCTAAAGGACTCTCAGACCATGAGAAACAAAACTCTCTGTTCTGATGAAACAAAGGAAACAAAGATTAATCTCTTTGGTCTGAATGGCAAGCATCATGTCTGGAGGAAACTAGGCACCACTCATCACCTGGCCAATAACATCCCTACAGTGAAGCATGGAGGTGGCAGCATCATGCTGTGGGTATGATTATCAGTGGCAGGAACTGAGAGCCTAGTTAGGGTCAAGGGAAAGATGAATGCAGCAATGTACAGAAACATCCTTGATGAAAACCTGCTCCAGAGTGCTCTGGACTTCAGAGTGGTGTGAAGGTTCATCTTCCAACAGGCAATAGCCCTAAGCACACAGCCAAGATAACAAAGGAGTGGCTATGGGACAATTCTGTGAATGTCCTTGAGTGGCCCAGCCAGACCCCAGCCCCGATTGAACATCTCTGGAGAGATCTGAAAATGGCTTTGCACCAACGCTCCCCATCAACCTGATGGACCTGAGAGGTCCTGCAAAGTAGAATGGGAGAAACTGCCCAAAAATAAGTGTGGCAAACTTGTAGCATCACAGTCAAAAAGACTGGAGGCTGTAATTGGTGCCAAAGGTGCTTCAACAAAGTACTGAGCAAAGGCTGTGAATACTTACTGTATGTACATGTGATTTTTTTTGTTTTTTATTTTAATAAATTTGGAAAGATTTCAAACAAACTTCTTTCACGTTGCCATTATGGGGTATTGTTTGTAGAATTTTAAAGAAAATAATAAATTTAATCCATTTTGGAATAAGGCTGTAACATAACAAAATGTGGAAAAAGTGAAGCGCTGTGAATACTTTCCAGATACACTGTATAGGGTTATATTTATTATTGATTAAACAATATGTTATTGACATAAAGATTGATTTTATAGTGCAAGATAAATCACACATATATATGATTGAAGTGACTTGATGGTAAATAAATTGTTATTTATTGTATCATTAGATAGTCCATTCTTTCATTGATAATTTTATTGTGCTATAAAATCTCTAGACAGAGTTAAATGGAATTAATTAAGCCAGCGTGGTTTATATTTACTACTGTATTTCCCGGTGTATAAGGCGACCGGGCGTATAAGACGACCCCCTAGTTTTACAATTTTTTAATAGTTTTTGCCTGTACTTAACGTATAAAGACGACCCCCCGTCCGAGGCTTCCGACGCTTCAAATTTCTTCACTTCTTGCTGGAGCTGGAGCTGGAGCTGGCGCCATGTCCTTCTTCCTGCTTGCTGGAGCCAATCACGGCGAGCGATGTATTCTATTAATGAATACAAAGGCTGCTTGGATTGGCAGAGGCTGTGACATCATCAGCCCGCGCCTCTCTGACTCAAAGCCAATCCGAGCAGGCTACTCTATGTAGCCTGCTCGGATTGGCAGAGGTTGTTACTCCAATCTGAGCAGGCTCTGTATTCATTTGAATACATCGCTTACCAGGATTGGCTCAGCGGTATTACCGAACACCCAGCAGGCATCCAAGGGGCTGATCCGGCGTATAAGACGACCCCTGCTTTTTGGCCAGTTTTTTTAAGTGTAAAATGTCATCTTATACGCCGGAAAATACGGTAAGTTATTTTGGTGTGGACGGATTTCTGCCAGTCATAGGCTGTGTTACACCCCTCCAGCCTGTGTCTTGGAATAAGAGGGAGGGGAAGCCTCCATTAATCTACATATAATATCCCATCCACATTGTGTCCACTAGGGATGAGCCGAACACCCCCCGGTTCGGTTCGCACCAGAACCTGCGAACGGACCGAAAATTTGCACGAACGTTAGAACCCCATTGACGTCTATGGGACTCGAACATTCAAAATCAAAAGTGCTCATTTTAAAGTCTAATTTGCATGGTATTGTCCTAAAAAGGGTTTGGGGACCCGGGTCCTGCCCCAGGGGACATGTATCAATGCAAAAAAAAGTTTTCAAAACGGACGTTTTTTCGGGAGCAGTGATTTTAATGATGCTTAAAGTAAAAAAAAAAGTGAAATATTCCTTTAAATATCGTACCTGGGGTGTGTCTATAGTATGCCTGTAAAGTGTTTCCCATGCTTAGAACAGTCCCTGCACAAAATGTCATTTTTAAAGGAAAAAAAGTCATTTAAAAATCATTTAAAACTGCTTGCGGCTTTAATGTAATGTCGGGTCCTGGCAATATGGATGAAAATCAGTGAGACAAACGGCATGGGTACCCCTCAGTCCATTACCAGGCCCTTTGGGTCTTGTATGGATATTAAGGGGAACCCCGCACCCAAATTAAAAAAGGAAACAGCAGTATACAGGCTCTGTACTCTGAACAGCAGTATGCAAGACAGGGACTGTAGGTTTGTTGTTAAGTAGAATCTGTTTGTAATTTTGAACTGGTACATTTTTAACGTGTTTGGCTCCAGCCAAAAAATCTATTTTAAGCTTTATGGAAAACATAGGGAAGGGTTATCACCCCTGTGACATTTGTTTTGCTGTCTGTGCTCCTCTTCAGAAGATTTCACCTCACTTTTTATCCCAACGACAAATGTTTTTTGAAAATTTGTGTTTTTTTGTGAAACAAGGATTGGTGATAAAGCATCCGTGGAAAGGAGAAATGTTTTTCCCATATTAACTCTTACAGGAGAGAATTTCCCTTCCTAGAGGTAGATTTCATCTCACTTCCTGTTGTCTCCTTCCATTTGCAAGTAGGAGTCGTTTGTAAGTTGGATGTTTGAAAGTAGGGGCCTGCCCTATATACTCAGCAGAAATTTGGGCCTTAGGTGTTGTTGTGGCCACAACACTGTAAGCCCTCACGGGGCCCTGCTGTGAAATATTAGATCAAGAATTGTAATTACATGCCCCTTGTAATAGTGAGAGTCCCTGTCACTGTGAAAAGGGATGGAAAATGGACACAGAGTCTGCATGTCGGCAGACTGCAGTGCTACAGAGCATAGCTTTGAAAGGGAGAAAAAACTGTGTTGGCAGCTTTCTCCAGGTTTTGCTATGTTCCAATGGGGCTCTGTAGGTTGGAGATCCTTCAGAGACTTGGGTGGGATGGGATCTCTAACCCTGTGTCCAGGTCTTATGGAGAGCCAGCAGGTTGTGTGCCCAGGTGTACACAGCCCATATAACGAGGGGCTAGTGAGAGCAGAGAGTGGAGGAAGGTGGAGTGTGTGCAGCTTGCTGCTGCTGTTGCTGTATCAAGACAGACCTGTGTCTGAAAAGCTGTCTGCCCTGTGTGAGACGACATCCCTGGTAAGGGGGGACTTGGTATCTGAAGGACTGGGAAGATTGGGACGGCTACAAGGGCCTGTGAGACCAGAGAAGGGTCTGGGAGGCTGGGAGAGCCGAGGCGACTAGCAAGTCCAAGGGGGCTGAAGGAAGTCCTGAAGTCTGGGGGACAGTAAGCAAACCCAGGGGTCTGGAGAGGTCTGTTGAGGCCAGGAGTAGGCTGGTTCAGCAGGGAACTGCAAGGCAAAGTAAGCCTAGGAGCCAGGAGGCTTGGCATTTTTGGTTGTATAAATTTACTGGAAAGAAACCCCTGTGTGGGAAATCCTGTGTATAAACTTTTATTTTGTTCCTGTTAATAAAAATGGCCTGCCATGCCATCAAACCTGATAGCTGACTGCTGTGGACTCACTACGTGAAGATGCATCTACCACTGAGCTAAACCCCCCAATGTCACACCCTGTTGAACAGGGGCAGAAAAATTGGGCCTTTGGTGGTGGTGGTGGTGGTGCTGGTGCCACAACACTGTAAGTCCTCACTCGCTCTTGGTGGGCGCAGAAACAGGCCCTGCTGTGAAATATTAGATCAAGAATTGTAATTACATGCCCCTGTTGAACAGGGGCTGAAAAATTGGGCCTTAGGCACTGGTGCTGGTGCCATGACACTGCAACCCCTTTACAGATACTTTAGTTGGAATGCAGGAACGAGCCCTGCTGCAAAGTATTACATCAAAAATTGTAATTACACGCCCCTGTTAAACAGGGGCTGATAAATTGGGCCTTAGGCACTGGTGGTGGCGCCCAGAACCAAAAATGTTCTTACAAGCTATCAGCGTGATCATTGAGGAGGAAGAGGATAATTACTCAGGATAGTCACTCAGCATAGGCAGTCTTTGAAGGGATCTGAGATTTCAAAAAAAAATGTTCGGTTACATTAGCATCAGGTGCTTGGTAGCTGGTGGTGATCCAAAACTGATTCATTTTTATGAAGGTCAGTCGATCGACCGAGTCGGTGGACAGACGCACCCTGTGATCTGTTACAAAGCCTCCAGCAGCACTGAATGTGCATTCCGAAAGAACGCTGGATGCAGGACAGGCCAGTAGCTCAATTTCATACTGTGCAAGCTCTGGCCAGTGATCCATCCTCAATACCCAGTAACCCAGACGATTGTCGGTGGGAAAGGTGTCCAAGTCAGATCTTGCTCCTAGGTATTCCTGCACCATGTAAAACAGATGCTGGCGATGGCTGCTGGAACCGATCATACCTTGGGGCTGCAGACTAAAAAATTGTCTGAACGCATCGGTCAGACGGCCACCTTCTCCACTGCTCCTTCTTTGACTGACCGAAGCCTCAGCAATACGTTGTCCAGAAACAGGAGTTTGTAACCTCCCAGTCTCTGGGAACGCGTTGCACAGACCTTTCTGCAAGGCCTCCCGAAGATGTTTCATCCTCTGCTCCCTCTGCGACAGCAAGATAAGGTCCGCAACCTTACCCTTGTAACGTGGATCAAGGAGGGTTGCCAGCCAGTATTGGTCCTTCTCCTTGAAACCACGAATATGAGGATTCTTATGCAGGCTTTGTGGGATCAGGGAGGCCATGCAGCATAGGTTTGCTGAGGCATTCGGTCCAGAGTCCTCTGGGTCACTAAGGATGACATGGTCCGCAGCCACCGCCTCCCAGCCACGTACAAGTTCATGTGTTTCTTGGGACTGATCCCTTAAAGACTGCTGCTGATGCTGAGTGCCAGGCTCCACCTCCATACTGACACAATCCTCCTCCTCCTCCTCCTCTTCCTGTGTGATCGACGGGCATGCAGGAACACTGTCTGGATAAAGGGGGCCTTGAGAGCTAAGGAAGTCCTCCTCTTCCTGCCTCTGTTCTGCCTCAAGTGCCCTGTCCATTATTCCACGCAGCGTGTGCTCCAACAGGTGGACAGTGTCACTGATGCATGCACTGTCACTGCTCACCATCCTCGTGGCCTCCTCAAATGGTGACAGGACAGTGCATGCATCCCTGATCATGTCCCACTGGTGTGGGAAAAAAACCAAGCTCCCCTGACCCTGTCCTGGTGCCATAGTCACACAGGTACTCATTGATGGCCCTCTGCTGCGTGTACAGCCGCTGCAGCATGGCCAACGTTGAGTTCCACCTGGTGGGCATGTCACAGATTAGGCAGTTCTTGGGCAGGTTAAACTCCTTTTGGAGGTCTGCCAGCCGAGCACTGGCATTATATGACCGGCGGAAATGCACACAGACTTTCCTGGCCTGCCTCAGGACATCCTGTAAGCCCGGGTACCTGCCCAAGAACCGCTGCACCACCAAGTTAAGGACACATGAGTCAAACAGGGCACATGGGTCATTTGTCCCTGTCGGAGGGCAGAGAGGAGGTTGGTGCCATTGTCACAAACCACCATTCCTGCCTTAAGTTGGCGTGGCGTCAACCACCTCTGAACCTGCCCCTGCAGAGCTGACAGAACCTCTGCCCCAGTGTGGCTCCTGTCCCCCAAGCACACCAACTCAAGCACCGCATGGCATCTTTTGGCCTGCATACTTGCGTAGCCCCTTGAGCGCCTATGGAGCACCGCTGGTTCAGAGGACAAAGCACAGGAAGAGGCCATGGAGGAAGAAGAGGAGGAGGGGGTGGAGGAGAGAAGTGTGTCACAATCATTAGTAGTGGCATTTTGGAGGCGTGGTGGCGGAACAACCTCCAACACTACTGCACCTTGTCCTGCATCCTTCCCAGCTGCCAGCAGAGTCACCCAATGCGCGGTGATACTTAGGTAACGTCCCTGTCCATGCCTGCTGGACCATGAGTCAGCGGTAATATGCACCTTACCGCTGACCACCCTGTCCAGTGAGGCATGGACATTGCCTTCCACATGCTGGTAGAGAGCCGGAATCGCCTTCCATGAGAAAAAGTGGCGTTTGGGTACCTGCCACTGAGGAACCGCACATTCCACAAACTCACGGAAGGGGGCAGAGTCTACCAACTGAAAAGGCAGCAGTTGAAGTGCTAGCATCTCAGCTGATGAGGAGCAAGGAGAGGTCCTCTTTGTTCTTTGGTGTGGGTCTTTTAGATACGCTTGCCAACGAACTGCATGGCAGGTCAACATATGTCTGGTCAAGCATGTGGTGCCCAAGCGGGAGATGTTTTGGCCACGCGAGATACGCTTGAGACATATGTTGCAAATAGCAGCGGTGCGATCTGATGCACTTGTCTCAAAAAAGACCCACACCAAAGAACTTTTGGAATAACGCCGAGAGACAGCAGCGCCCTGCACATGTGGAGCTTTGGGGTGTGATGCAGTCAGTGTGCTGCCCTTAGGCTGGCCCCTGGAGGGTATCCTGCATCGTTGGTGATGTGCCTCCTCCTCTCTCCTATCAGGCACCCACATTGAGTCAGTGACCTCATCATCCCCTCCCTCCTCATCACTGGAGCAAACCTGGCAGTATGCTGCAACAGGGGGAGCATGACTGCCAGGTTGCTGTCCTTCTTGGGCACCCCCTCTGTCCGTGCTCATGTTACTGCCTTCATCTAGCTCAGTATCATCATCAGAGCCTTCTAAACGCTGGGCATCCTCCTGAAGCATGTACCCAACACTGTGCTCAAACAGTTCGAGGGACTCCTCAGGAGGACATGGTGGGGCTAGGGAAGGAGTCACTGATGCCATTGAGCTGAGGGAAGAGGCCGCGTTGGCAGCTGCTTTGCCAGACAAAGTATCCTGAGCATGGGTGAGAGAGGATGAGGACGGCTTGGTCATCCACTCGACCAAGTCTTCCGCATGTTGTTGCTCAACACGGCCAGCTGCCGAAAAAAAGGCCAAGCATGTCCCACGGCCACATGCTGATGAGGATGCACCATCTCCACGACCAGCACTGTTGTCTCTAGACACAGAGCCTGCTTGCCCTCTTTTATTGGCTTGTGACTGTCTGCCTCTCCTTGTTGGCCTTCCAGACATACTAATGGCCTTTAGCTGCACTAAGCTAGTATATATATTTATATATATATATGATACTGCAGCTAGCAAAATCAACTGCCTGCCTGTAGTATGAGAATACCACCAACCTTCTACAGGTAGCTTTAGCTGAACACTGTGCAGAACTCGCAATACACTAACTTGTAGTTTTAGCTGAACACTGTTCAGAGGACGCATTACACTAACTTGAAGCTTTAGCTGAACACTGTTCAGAAGACGCACTACACTAACTTGTAGCTTTAGCTGAACACTGTGCAGAGGTCCCACTACACTAACTTGTAGTTTTAGCTGAACACTGTGAGGAGGACGCACTACACTAACTTGTAGCTTTAGCTGAACACTGTGCAGAGGTCGCACTACACTAACTTGTAGTTTTAGCTGAACACTTTGAGGAGGACGCACCACACTAACTTGTAGCTTTAGCTGAACACTGTGAGGAGGACGCACTACCCTAACGTGTAGCTTTAGCTGAACACTGTGCAGAGGTCGCACTACACTAACTTGTAGTTTTAGCTGAACACTGTGAGGAGGATGCACTATACTAACTTGTAGCTTTAGCTGAACACTGTGAGGAGGACGCACTACCCTAACTTGTAGCTTTAGCTGAACACTGTGCACTACACTAACTTGTAGTTTTAGCTGAACACTGTGCAGAGGTCACACTAAACTAACTTGTAGCTTTAACTGAACACTGTGAGGAGGACGCACTACACTAACTGTAAATAGTCTAGCTGCCTGACTGTGGTACTAATAGGATCAAAAGAACACCAGCAATTTTCTTCAGGTAGCTGTAAATACTGTAACAAGACAAGCCTGCCTGTCAGTAGGAAGATAACAGGAACGGATCTAGCTAAACTGAATACAGTATATATACATAATATACAACACCTGGGATGCATATATATACACAATACACTGTAAGTGCAGCTAACTCACTGACTGTCCTGCCTAATCTATCTAACCTAAATCAAATGACACTGTCTCTCTGTCTATCTTTTTCAACACCGGAACACACACTACACAGGGCCGCCGTGCAGGCGGCCTTATATAGTGTGGGGCGTGTACTAAATCCCCTGAGCCATAATTGGCCAAAGCCTCCTTGGCTTTGGCCAATTACGGCTCTCTGTTCAGACGGCGCTGTGATTGGCCAAGCATGCGGGTCATAGTGCATGCTTGGCCAATCATCAGCCAGCAATGCACTGCGATGCCACAGTAAATTATGGGCCGTGACGCGCCACACAAATTTGGCGTGAACGGCCCATATCGTTCGCAATTTGGCGAACTGGGTTCGACTCGAACACGAAGCTCATCCTTAGTGTCCACACAGTGTTTAGCTGGTTACTGGGCATGGAGAAAGAGAGAGGGAAAGGGCTGTCATTTAGCACTGTGTATATGCCCACATGTGTGACTCTATAACAGGGGTCTCAAACTGGCGGCCCTCCAGCTGTTGCGAAACTACAAGTCCCATCATTCCTCAGCCTGTGAGAGTCATGCTTATAACTGTCAGCCTTGCAATGCCTCATGGGACTTGTAGTTTAACAACAGCTGGAGGGCCGCCAGTTTGAGATCCCTGCTCTATAACCACATGGGCTGCTCAGATTTGATAGGGAGAAAATGCTCAGCATAGAAACTCACTGAAAACTGAGCATGTGCAGAGTTGCCACCACAGCTGCAAAATGCCTAGCTTGGGGACATGAAAAGAAGAGGGAGATAGAGAGCAGCAGGATCAACCAGATTTTTTACAGACTACAGAAAACGCATCTCATAGTGACTGAGTGAGTATGAACAGCAAGTAATACACCATTTAATTAGAGTTTTTTAAAATGTGGGTTTAGGGACATTTTAGGTCACAAATCATTCTTTAGGACAAAGTTGTCTCAGGATCCCTTAATGCCCCTAATTAAAGCCAGTCAGGGGAATTAATAAAGAGTGTTTATGACACTCTTCAGATCTTCAGATCACAACAGAGATGCAAGATGCTCTGCGCCCTGAGCCCACCCTTTTTTGAAGCCTATAGAGCAGCGAGCCTCTGGCTCTAATCATGTGCTTAAACCCCCCCATTGGAATCCATACGTCCGGCGCCTTGCATGTAGATTAGGGGCGGGACGCATGGATGGGGGGGGCGGTGCCCGTGTGCCCCTGCTCAGGTCCCATCCTGCCCACCTGTCTCAAAGGGAGCTTTGCCAATAACAGTTCAGTCATAACAGTCCAAAACGTTAGTCTTTTCTCTGCATATTCGAACATGATAAAGCACAGAGGAGCCAGTGTATAATGTCTCTGCTGCTGCATCTATCCCACTTCCATACATTATTGGTCTGCTTATCTATTGGTGGCAAATCCATCTCATAGTCTCAAATCAGTATTGGCACAATATGATGATTTACAGTTTAGCTACACTGTATTCAGTTACACTGAATTCCTAATTTATAGTGCTAACAGTCTGATATCATGTACAGCACTGGACACAATGCTAAGTGACTACATCAATGATACAAATAAAATGTGATAAGTATTCTATATTATCTCTGTGTACCTTGCTATCTTTCTGTAGATGGAACAGAGTGTCCTGGTAATAAGAAGTGCCCTGTAAATGGGAGCTGTGATGACCCTTCACAATGTCCTTGTATGGATGGATACAAACCTTATACTCATCCAGTAAGGGCTAGAAGTATAATCAGTTGTAACGGTGAGTAATTCTGCACTTGGTGACAAACTGCATGGTGCATGATGACCCACTGACAAACAAATACATACATTAATTCCTATGGTCTCTTCAGTGATGTCATCAAGGAGGCAGCATGACTGAGTGTGATCTCAGTACATATACAGCGGGAGGATTTGCATTTTGTTTGTGTGTGGAAAGGCTACAGATGCCGTCCCCTGATCTCCCCACAAAGGTTGTTGAGCTGACCCCAGACGACATACTGACTAGCAGTAAGAAGCAACAATTTTCTATACAGACAAATGCATGCTAAACCCTCTAATTCCTGCACTGCTCATGATCTATGTCAAAAGTAGCAATGGGGATGCACAAGAAAACACAACATTGTACAATGAAAAAGTAAGATCTAATTATGGGTATGGGCATACTCTATTTGGAAGAATATTGTTGCACCTAAGATGAATAAACTCCACAGTGCAATGGGATTGGTGAAATGAGGGTGCTTTAACCACTTGCCCACTTGGCACTTAAACCCCCTTCCTAACCAGACCAATTTTCAGCTTTCAGTGCACTCACATTTTGAATGATAATTACTCATGCAACATTGTACCCATATTAAATTTTTGACCTTTTTTTCACACAAATAGAGCTTTCCTTTGGATGGTATTTGATCACCACTGGGTTTTTTATTTTTTGTGCTATAAATGAAAAAAAACTGCACATTTTGTAAAAAAAATGCATTTTTCTTTGTTTTGGTTAAAAAATTTAGCAAATTAGTAATTATTCTTCTTAAATGTTGGCCAAAATTTATACTGCTATAAATCTTTGGTAAACATAACCACAATAAGTTTAGATTATTTGATATTTGTGATGGCTGGGCATGGGTGGGGATGGATGAGCCATGGATGAGCATGGCTGGGCATTTATGAGCATGGCTGGGCATGGATGAGGATGGTTGGGTATGGATGAGCATGGCTGGGTATGGATGAGCATGGCTGGGTATGAATGAGCATGGCTTGGCATGGATGATCATGGCTGGGCATGGATGAAGCATGGATGAGCATGGCTGGGTATGGGTGGCATTGCTGGGCATGGATACAGCATGGATGAACATGGCTGGGCATGGCTGGAGCATGGATGATCATGGCTGGGCACGGCTGGAGCATGAATGATCATGGATGAAGCATTGATGGGCATGGCTGGGCATGGATGGAGCATGGATGATCGTGGCTGGAGCATGGATGGACTTCTCGTCGGACTGAACTCCAAAGGACTTTTCAAGGGAGTTCCGATGGAGTTCCGATGAAACAGACTTGGCTACACGCGATCCCACCAAAGTCCGATCATTTCGAACGTGATGATGTACGACCGGACTAGGAAAGGAAGTTCAATAGCTAGTAGCCAACAGCTGCCCTTGTGTCGTTTTCGGTCCATCAGACTAGCATACAGACGAACGTTTTTTTCTATAAGGATCGAGTCCGTCGGAAAGATTTGAAAAATGTTCTATTTTTAAGGTCTGTCAGATTTTTCAACAGAAAAGGTCCGATGAAGCCCACACACGATCGGAATGTCCGACGGATTCGTTCCGTCTGACCTTTTCTGCCAGAAAGTCCACTCGTGTGTACGCGGCATAAGAGGCTTGGCTCACTGTGGTGTTGGTGGAAGATTACTGTTCACCTTTTAATCAAGATCGATTCACCTATTGGGTGCCTCTCTGGATTGATGGACGTTTTCTTTGTTACCAAGTACATTTAAGCGCTGCATTTCTCTATAAAGTATGAGTATTACCATCTGCTATGGGCCGGGCGGTGGTTCAGTTATCCTGACTGGGCATCATATGACGTCCAGCAGGATAACATGCCGCCGCTCGCCCACGGGGACGCGCATCGCGGCGATCGGTAGAGCGGTGTGTCAGTTTGACACACTGCTTCACCGATCTTGGTAAAGAGCCTCCGGCGGAGGCTCTTTACCACGTGATCAGCCGTGTCCAATCACGGCTGATCACGATGTCAATAGGAAGAGCTGTTGATCGGCTTTTCCTCACTCGCGTCTGACAGACGCGAGTAGAGGAGAGCTGATCGGCGGCTCTCCTGACAGGGGGGGTCTGCGCTGATTGTTTATCAGCGCAGCCCCCCCTCAGATGACCACACTGGACCACCAGGGATCGCCACTAGGACCATCAGGGAGAGGGGCAACATGTGGATGGCCAGCTATGTACCCCATGGCCATCCACATGTAACAATGTGCCCAGTCAGTGCCCAATCTGTGCCAATCAGTGCCCACAAATGGGCACTGATTGGCACCAGTATATTGCAGTGATGCCCAGCAATGCCACCCTTAGGGGCATCAGTGCCACCAATCAGTGTCATCAGTGCCATCCATCAGTGTCCATCAGTGCCACCTGTCAGTGCCCATCCGTACCCACTTATCAGTGCCCATCAGTGCCACCTATCAGTGCCACCCATAAGTACCCATCAGTGCCAACTATGAGTGCCCATCAGTGCCACCTATGAGTGCCCATCAGTGCTGCCTATGAGTGCCCATCAGTGCCGCATACCAGTGCCACCTATCAGTGCCCATCAGTGCCACCTATCAGTGCCCATCAGTGCCACCTATCAGTGCTCATCATCAGTGACCGTCAATGCCACCTCATCAGTGCCACCTCATCAGTGCCCATCAGTGCCGCCATATTAGTGCCCATCAGTGCAGCCATATCAGTGCCCGTCATTGAAGAAGAAAACGTATTTATTTACAAAAATGTTTAACAGAAACAAAGAAAAGCGTGTTTTTTTTTCAAAATTTTCGGTCTTTTTTATATTTTTTGCGCAAAAAATAAAAAACGCAGAGGTGATCAAATACCACCAAAAGAAAGCTCTATTTGTGGTAACAAAATGATAAAAAAATTGTTTGAGTACAGTGTAGCATGACCGCGCAATTGTCATTCAAAATGCAACAATGCTGAAAATTGGTCTGGGCGGGAAGGTGTCTAAGTGCCTGGTATTGAAGTGGTTAAACAGAAGGGCCCTTCTCTACAGCATGTTGGCAGGAGACAGGCTTTTCTAAAGAAAACAAACTAAACGGCCAATTTCACAATGCTGTGTTGTGGTAATGTGTTAGGGTTCCATTTATTTGGAATGGCACCCCACCATACTTGCGATGCACAACACAGAAACACAAAGAGGTTGATTTACTAAAACTGGAGAGTGCAAAATCTAGTGCAGAGCTACATCGAAAGCAAACAGCTTCTAACTTCAGCTTGTTTAATTTAGGCTTTGATAAAAAAAAAGCCTGGAAGCTGATTGGTTTCTATGTAGAGCAGCACTAGATTTTGCACTCTCTGGTTTTAGTAAATCAACCTCATATGAATGCACCATTGTGCATTGTATCGCACTGCGTTGCTAAAAGTATACATGAACCTTTTTTAATGCATTTTGAGTCATTTATGAAACCCCTTTAGATAAGTTGACTTGCACATGACACACATTAACACATGACATAATGCTTGTTAGCACATGCGCATTTATGCATTGCAAAAGGTGTAAGTGGGCCCTTAGACTTTGCACACCATTAGCTTTGGTGATACTGTAATGTACCAGATGATTTAACGTGATAGACAGTATCTCCCCAGTTGACACTTCAAGGTGCTACATAGAGAGGTCACTGGGGGGCTCCACCAAAATTTTGCTATGGGACTCCATGATACCCTGTTGGCAGCTTTGATTATGGGGAGGCTCTGCAGAGAAGAAATTGGGAGCATTATCTATTGGGATACACATAAGGGAAAAGGAATATTTACCTTTGTATCAGGTTAGCGTGGTACTGATATTTTATCATTTCAGTACATCCCTTTGCTTAGACACAGTATCATAGCACACATTTACTGTATGTCATTTAAAGTATAAATAAATGTAAAACTGTGCAATTAATGATGCTGTGATACAATGGAATATTGTGACAACACAAGAGCTTGAACTCATGAGCTAATTTTAATGCTGCAAATTGCAGAACTATAAGTTCATAAGAACTATAGGCAATATTACACTCACCGGACACTTTATTAAGCAAACCTGTTCAAATGCTTGGTAACACAAATTGCTAATCAGCCAATCACATGGCAGTAACTCAATGCATTTAGGAATGTAGTTGTGGTAAAGACGACTTGCTGAAGTTCAAACATCGGAATAGGGAAGAATGAGGATTTAAGTGACTTTGAACGTGGCATGGTTGTTGGTGCCAGATGGGCTGGTCTGAGTATTTCAAAAATTGCTGATCTACTAGGATTTTCACATACAACCATCTCTAGGGTTTACAAAGAATGGTCCGAAAAAGAGAAAATATCCAGTGAGTGGCAGTTGTGTGGACGGAAATGCCTTGTTGTTGTCACAGGTCAGAGGAGAATGGGCAGACTGATTGGAGATGATAGAAAGGCAACAGTAACTCAAATATCCACTCATTACAACCAAGGAATGCAGAATACCATCTCTGAATGCACAACACATCCAACCTTGAAACAGCAGCAGAAGACCACACCGGGTGCCACTCCTGTCGGCTAATAACAGGAAACTGAGGCCACAATTTGCACAGGCTCACCAAAATTGGACAATAGAAGATTGGAAAAATGTTGCCTGGTCTGATGAGTCTCGATTTAAGCTGTGACATTCAGATGGTGGGGTCAGAATTTGGTGTAAACAACATGAAAACATGGATCCATCCTGCCTTGTATCAATGATTCAGGCTGGTGGTGTAGTGGTGTGGGGGATATTTTCTTGGCACCCTTTGGGCCCCTTAGTACCAATTGAGCATCATTTAAACACAACAGGCCTACCTCATTATTGTTGCTGACCATGTCCATCTCTTTATGACCACAGTGTACCCATCCTCTGATGGCTACTTCCAGCAGGATAATGCACCATGTCACAAAGCTCAAATCTCACCACTGGTTTCTTGAAACATGACAATGAGGTCACTGTACTCCAATGTCCTCCACAGTCACTAGATCTCAATCCAATAGAGCACCTTTGGAATGTGGTGGAACGGGCGATTCGCATCATGGATGTGCAGCAGACAAATCTGCAGCAACAGTGTGATGCCATCATGTCAATATAGACCAAAATCTCTGAGGAATGTTTCCATTGTTGAATCTATTCCACAAAGAATTAAGGCAGTTCTAAAGGCAAAAGAGGGTCTAACCCAGTACTAGTAAGGTGTACCTAATAAAGTTGCTGGTGGGTGTAAGTGGGATGAATGAATACTTTGGTCCAGTGTGCAAACAATGACTGAAGTGCAAATAAGTAGTTGGCACACAGGTTACAAAAGCCATTATTCATTGCTTTAAAGTGCTCCTGATGATAATAGAAGTTTATTTCTCAGTCAATTATTGCAATATACCCACATATTCTTATGGTTGCCTGTTTCGTGCCCATATATTGTCACAATTCACAAATGTGTGTTGGTTTCCCATGTATTGTAACAATGTCCTCTATGTTGCTCATGATTGTCATGATTGCCTGTTTCCTGTCCACGTATTACATTATAACAATTGCTTGTTTGTTGCCTGTTTATAGCAATAATTGCCTGCTTGTTGCCCATGTTTTGTAACAGTTGCCAGTTTGTTGCCTGTGTGTTGTAATCATTGCCCATCTGTTGCCTACAGATTGAAATGACTGCTCTTTTATTGCTCACCTATAATAACAATTGCCTGATTGCTGCCCAGTTATTGTCGTGATTTGTTTGTTGTGAGCATATTGTAATGATTGCCTGTGTGTTGCCATGAAATTAATTCATTTTGACAAAATCACTCCACCCATCTCTAGTGGCCAACCAATCACAAAAGCCTGAGGTTGACCAGAGAATAAATGAAGCCATGAGTGCAGAGTTTATTATTGAGTCCCACTGTTTACACTGACAGATGAGTTATGTGTCTCACTTTGTTTTTTTTAGATATACAAGAATGTATGGAAGGCACACATACTTGTGACACCAAGGCAAGATGTATCAACACAGATGGAGGATATTTCTGTGTGTGTAACAAAGGCTACCGCAGAGGAACTGAAACAGAGTTCTGTCCATCCAATAACATAACAGAGAATCAATGTTCAGGTGAGTGATCAAGGCAAGAGTACGCAGCATAGAAGAGTACGCAGCATATTTTCATCAAGTTCTTTTATCTTTATTTATATTATAGTGATATCCATTTAAATCCAGGGTCATAAAAAGTGTATTTTATCACAATTGCACTGTGACGGTCAGGGTTCCTTCAGTAGTATATTATGTCAGCATTGCCCTCCTCACCCTTCCTGCCCCACACACACCGTACATAACAAGGACACTGGAAGTGACAGTGGACAGAATTCCATTACCAGAAGCAAAGCACAAGGCAGCTGGCTTAGAGCTTGAGGCTCCATTCACACTAGCGCGTTTTTTGATGCATTTTGCATTTTGCAGAAATGCATGGGAATTTTTTAACATGGGTTCCTATGGAACATGTTCACATCAATGCCTTTTTGTACCTCTGCATTTTTGGAAAGGGTCAGGGACTTTTTTTCATGCAAAATGCAGCGTTTTGCATGTAATAGAATTCAATGGACAAGCATCAAAAACGCAAGTGCACCGTTTTTGCAGCGTTTTTGATGCGTTTTTGATGCGTTTTTGCCGGGTTTTTTTTTTTTTTTTTTTTTTAATTTTTTTTAAGACTGTAAAAAAAACCCAAAAAAACGCAAAACGCAAATCGCGGCAAAAACGCGGCAAAAACGCTGCTCATTTTTGAGCAGCGTTTTTGCCGCGTTTTTGCCGCGATTTGAGTTTTGCGTTTTTTTTTGTTTTTTTTTACAGTTTTTTTTTACAGTCTAAAAAAAAACTGTAAAAAAAAAAAAAAAAAAAAAACCGGCAAAAACGCATCAAAAACGCATCAAAAATGCTGCAAAAACGCTGCAAAAACGGTGCACTTGCGTTTTTGATGCTTGTCCATTGAAATCCATTACATGCAAAACACTGCTTTTTGCATGAAAAAAAGTCCCCGACCCTTTCCAAAAATGCAGAGAAACAAAAAGGCATTGATGTGAACATGTTCCATAGGAACCCATGTTAAAAAATTCTCTAAATGTTCTCTACAGATCTGCAGGCCACACTATGGCAATCTACTATGTTTGAAGCCATCATTGCAAGTTTCCAATACTCTCACCTACCTCCAGAGAGACATTCCCCCATCACCATTTTTCTCCCAAGTGTATGTATGCAATTTCTCCAGTCCTTCTGGGTCATCATTTGTTAATGAAGACAGTTCAAGGACAGGACTAGTCATTCTCATAATGAGGCACAACTCAATAAACCAGCCTTTCTCAACCTTTTTCCATGAAGGAACCATTGAAATAATTTTCAGATCTCTGGAAAAAAAACCAGCAAAATCATTATACTGTATGTACAGCTCATGGAACATTAGCATGATCAACAAGATCATACGCTATAATATTGCATAAAAGGATAAAGAATGGGACCTACCATCCAGATTGAAAAAAACATTGTCTAACACCCCTAGCTTTATCATGGCCGTTTTTAAGGCAGGGCAAAAGGGGCAGCTGCCCTGGGGCCTGTCATTGTTGTGGGGCCCAAAGTAGCTGCCTCATACTTGACAACTATCCTGGTTTAAATCCCCTCGTCCCTTGAGGTTTAAGTCCTGTGCTGTGTCCCAATATCTCAGTGTGAAGTGCTGTTACTAATGCTGCCCAGCTCTGCCCTATTGTTGTGTACAGATGACTCACCAGCAGACTCTGTGTTTACATGTAAATTACCAGCATTCGTATGTAAATAGTGGCAGTTGGCGGCATTGATATGTATATCATGCCCCCCTGAGGTCATGTCCACAGTAATTTCTAGCAACCAATCAACAAGCAGAAATCATGTGCTGTAACCTCTAGCAACTAATCAGTGAGCCGTAATGTGTGCTGTAACCTCTACCAACCAGTCAGTGAGCGGTAATGATACACTGTAACCTCTGGCAACCAATCACAATAGCTGCCTGATCTGATTCAGTAAACTGATTTTGAGTCTAGCTGCTATTTATTGTATGTCTCAGAGCAGGTGGAGAGCAAAACTGCATGGGCGGGGCCCAAGAAAAGTTTTGCCCAGGGTCCAATCAATATTAAAGACGGCCCTGAGCTTTATATAACAAGAATATTAACAGTAATAATTGGGAAGCAAATCCATCCTTCCTTCTCTCTCCTCTCCTCTCTCATTAATTTTTGTATATGTATAAGCAATGTAGATAATACAAGTATTGCTGAATATGTGGATATATGTATAAGTGAATGATACAACATGTTAGCACTTTATTTTTATACACAATTCATGAGGAAGCACAGCAAATATTAGATGATAACATAAGTAATAAATTCCATTAATAATTCTGCAGCATCCTTAATTTTGGCAAACTACAGTTTGTTTTTATTTTAACATTCACAGCAAATCTTGTGTTATTAGCCCTAAATGTCTTTGGGGGTTATTTACGAAAGCAAATCCACTTTGCACTGAAAGTGCACTTGGAAGTGCAGTCGCTGTAGATCCGAGGGTGACATGAAAGGAAAAAAAAACAACAGCATTTTAGCTTGCACATGATTGGATGATAAAATTAGCAGCGCTTCCCCTCATTTCAGAGCTACCCCTCAGATTTACAGCGACTGCACTTCCAAGTGCACATTCAGTGCAATTTCAGCTGCACTTTGCACTTGTAGTTTGCACTTGTAGTGCAAAGTGGATTTGCCTTTCATAAATAAACCCCTTTGTTTTAGCCACATATGTAGCTCTGGTGAGTTCTCCGTACTGTTGATAGTGGTGACATGTGGGTGGAGAGAAACACTGAAGATACATAATATACTGGATGGCACGTTTTGAAAAGAGCATGGACACTAATTTGTTTTGTTTGTTAAAGATATATGGACTGGTATGTACAGTATTGGTGTATGGTGTAAAGGCACTTTTTAATTGCCTTAACTTTTTAATTCAAATGAGCGCTGTGTAGTATAAATAATATAACCATTTGACACTTTTTGTGTTGTACACAGCAGCTGTTAATATACAGCTCCTGTTGCTCCCTGTTTCCTGTTTATGCTCACCTGATCTCCTGTTGTGACCCGGACTGCTCTCACCACGCTGCCTCTCTCCTGGATTGACCCCCGGCCTGATTAACGGACTTCCTCTGCTTGATACCAGTGTTTGACCCCTGGCCTGCTTAACGGACTTCCTCTGCTGGATACCAGTGTTTGACCCCCGGCCTGTTCTACGGACTTGTCTTGCTTATTGCCTGTGTTTGACCCTCTGCTTGCTTACAGTTTGTCCGCTCCACCCAGGAACGGGACTTCCACCAGTTCCTGGACTCCTGCATCCCCAGACCCGGCTCTACAGTTTCCCACAAGGGACCCATACCTGCTGGTGGCCCGTGCTCCTTACTGCCACCCATTCCCTGTTTCATCTCCAGGGGACGGGGTGTGCGTAGTGGCAAGGGCAAACCGCTCTCGGCATCTCGGCCTCTGTAAGTACTCACCTGACAGAACCATTGCTGTATCGCTGGGTCAGGTGAGAGGGCAGATCGGCCATTATCTACTAACATCCAGAGGAACTGCAGTCTCTGACCATCTCATGTACTATGTCTGCAGTCTCTCACATCTCCTGTACTATGTCTGCAATTTCTGACCATCTCCTGTAGTATGCCTGCAGTCTCTGATCATCTCCTATACTATGTCTGCAGTCTCTGATCATCTCCTGTACTATGTCTGCAGTCTCTTTTTTTTGGCCACTTCAGTGAAGTATTTTTCCGGGAGTCTTGTTTCAACTTTAACATTCAATCTCGTCCCTTCACATCATCACATCATTGTGGCATTTTTGTCAGCTTTTTACAAATCAAACCTAATATCTTGGAAAAACCCCATTTCAATTTTCTTCTCTCTTTCAAGCCCACCTAAAGCACACCCAACCCTCCCACTCCCTTTTCCCTCCCTACCCCCCCCTCACCCCCCGGCCTCACCTCTCTTACTTCACACCTATCTCCTACTCCTACTCCACTCTGCTCCTGTCTAAACCAATTTCCACTCATCTCACCATATTTAATAATCACCGTCTAACAGCATCGGGACCTCAAAGCTAAATACCCCACACCTCAGCAGCTCTTAATTAACATTTGTACTCCACCCATTCCCTCCATTTCGTCTCAAAGACTTCTATTCCCGTCCCTTCACTAAACCTGAGATACTCTAGACTTTGAATTTCGTTAATTTTATTGAACCAATCCCACATCGTGGGTCTTCCTTTCACTTGCCAAAATCTAGGTATAAGGCTTTTGGCCGCATTAGTAAGCTGTGGTATTAGCGTTTTCAGGTATGTCTTCATGGGCATTAGTCTGAAGTCTCTGACCATCTCCTTTACTATGTCTGCAGTCTCTGGCTGTCTCCTGTACTATGTCTGCACTCTCTGACCAGCTCCTGTACTATGTCTGCAGTCTCTGACTGTCTCCTGTAGTATGTCTGCAGGCTCTGACCATCTCCTGTCATATGTCTGCAGTCTCTGACCATTTCCTGTAGTATGTCTGCAGTCTCTGACTGTCTCCTGTATTGTGTCTGCAGTCTCTGACCATCTCCTGTACTATGATTGCAGTCTCTGACCATCTCTTGTATCATAACTACAGTCTCTGACCATCTCTTGTATCATGTCTGCAGTCTCTGACCATCCCTTGTATTATGTCTGCAGTCTCTGACCATCTCCTGTATTATGTCTGCAGTCTCTGACCATCTCTTGTACTATGTCTGCAGTCTCTGACCATCTCCTGTACCATGGTTGCAGTCTCTGACCGTCTCTTATATCATGTCTGCAGTCTCTGACCATCTTCTGTACTATGATTGCAGTCTCTGACCGTCTCCTGTACTATGTCTTGGGGCTCTTTCTAACAGACTCTCTAACAGAAGCCCTCACTGTGTGCATCAGAGAGACTCCCCTCCAGGTCTCATTAGTGTACGCTCTTCCTGTATTTTCTTTATTGTTAAAAGATCATGCGAGAATCCCAGGGTAACAAAGACTTCTTAGGGGAGCATCTCTGTATTTGAGTCGTTGCCATAGAAACATTTGTAAAGGGGAGGAGTTGGTAAGATGACCACGCCCATGTGGGGCCGCCAGAAATATTTCTGCACCCAGGTGTCTGTGACTCAAGGATTGGCCCTGAATAACAGAACAGAGAATGGATGTACAGGTGAGAGAACAGAGGCAAGAGCACACTGCAAAGAAAGTTATGTTCATGATGTTACTTGTTCACACCCATTACAGCAGTAGAAGATAACACTGGCGATCGATAACCAGGTAAAAGCTGAAGGGCTCTGATTTAGAGCTTCTCTTAGTAATAATCTCAAATACAGTTTATATTTTAATGTATAAGCTACAGTCTCTTTACATTATAGAAAACCATTTTCTGAAAGAGGTTGTAAACCTCCATTTTCAAGTTGTACCTATAGGTAAGCCTATAATAGGGCTTACCTATAGGTCATAGGTGTGCATAGCCCATTTTATTAGGGTGTGCACCCCAAAGCTCAAACACACATCTCTTTCTCTGCAGCCTCAGCTGCACTGCACAGGGAATGAATGGGAGGAGCTCTGTGCTGAGCAGCTTCCTGTTCATTCATAAGTTGAAGCATACTAATCACAGTTTAATATGCTTCAGCTATGAATGAACGCAGAGAGCCAGTGTGTTCACTATGTTCATTTAGAAAAGGAATTATAGAAAGGGAACCACTAAGGACAATGAGAAAACTCAATTTTTTGTTGCCAACATCCCAATATATTGGTATGGTTAAAGAAAGAAAGTACCCCCCGGTACTATGGGACTTTAAGGGCAAACTTTTGAAAACAAAGTATTTTGAAACATAGAAAAATGTATTATTTTATAAGTTAAAAAGTGTGATGGTGTGAAACAACACCGTACATAAAACAGTACATAATATACATATAGTATGAGAGAAACACTTCTCCTATAGCCCGACGCGTTTTGTGAATTTCAGGGTGAATCCCTTCTTCTTTCTTTTTGGCCCTGAAGAAGGGATTCACCCCAAAATTCTTCAAACGCGTCGGGATATAGGAGGAGTGTTTCTCTTATACTATATGTATATTATGTACTGTTTTATGTAAGGTGTTGTTTCACACCATCACACTTTTTAACTTGTAAAATAATACATTTTTCTGTTTCAAAATACTTTGTTTTCAAAAGTTCGCTCGTAAAGTCCCATAATATCGGGGGGGGGGGTACTTTCTTTAACCATTTAGAAAAGGAAGGGGCCAGTAAATGACATATTGACTAGCCCATGGGTGCTTAACCTGTGGCCCTCAAGCTGTTGCGGAACTACAAGTCCCATTATGCCTCTGCCTTTGGGAGTCATGCTTGTAACTGACCGCAGCTTGCAATGTCTCATTGGACTTGCAGTTCCGCAACAGCTGGAGGGCCACAGGTTGAGCACCCATTGGCTAGACCCTTCCCCTGCTCTCCATCCTGAAACATCCCCTGTAACTGGCCTTTAAATGCACAGTGCTGCTCTGGACGGTCGTCTGAGGTCTCGGAGGCCTATAATGCTGGCTGCAAAGTCGCTTGCTTGCTGGGAGCGGAAGCAGGTGGAACTCCGTGGAAACCGGAAGTTAGTTCACAAGGGTAAATGTCCCTGCCTCACATTTTCATTTCGTTTTCATTCGTTAATGAAAACTGAATTGATTTTCGTCATAGTTTTGGTCAGTGGACGAAAATGTGGCGTACTTTTCGTTTTGTTTTCGTCACTGTAAAAATGCTGCTGATGAAAATTTTGACAAATGTTTTCATTTGTCAAAAAAAGTTTTTTTTTTTTGACAAACAAAATTAACACTGCTAACCACTAGAAAACAAAAAAAATTGCACTGTTCTAGTTTAAAACATGTTTAAAGAGATTGCATAATCTTTTCAATGATTTTTAGATATTTGTGTAAAAGAGATTAGTTATTATGTAAATAACATTAACAATGTATGTTCATATCAGGTTATAAACTTTATATCTATGTATAGTTTGGAATTACATATGTACATAGGGGGGAGCCCTATTTGCTCACTACATTCACAGGCTCTGTTTCCTGCTTTGCAGCACTGACAATGGTGATGGTTTACTGCTGCCCCAGAGCTGTAACATAGTAGGCATACCTCCCAACCGTCCTGGATTCCCTGGGACCGTGCCAGGATTTGATCCAAATTTCAGTGTCCTGGTGAATCAAAGCTATGTCCCTGAGAGGAGCCACTTGGCTCCATCAACTTTCCTGGCAGGGGCGCGCTGGGGCGGGAACCAGCAGGGCCTTTTTCAGGGGGAAAATTCAACCCCCCACCACTGGCGCTGTTTACCTCTCCCTGCTTTACAACTAACAGCACTACGCAACGTCCACACAGGATCCCCACCCCCTCTCATCTAGGAGAGCAGAGGAGGGAGGGGGTGGATCAAAAAAGAGGAGGGGGCAGGGCCGCTCTTAGCAGCATGGTAGAATCTCCTCCAGTCCCGCCGTCAGTCTGCACAGATGATGTACTGTAACCTGTAGCTGCTCTTTTGCAGAAGCCCCACTGGTGATTTTTGCTCTCAGAGCAGTCTCCTGCTGGATAGTTTTGGCTTAATTCCCTGCAATCTACAGACAGCAGTGTGTGAGGACCCCCCGGGAGGTTGGCCATAGCTGAGGGGCTATAAATGTCTCATCTGTTTCCAGCAATCTTTTCAATCAACCACTTCTTTTTTGGGAGACGAATTCTGTCAGGAAGAGAGCTCTGTACTGGAATGGGGGGGATAACTTTGTACTTGGGGGTAGAACTTGGGAGTACACAGCACACAGTGTCGCGCACGCCTCAACCCTGAACTTAGTACATAGCGCACCTCTCAACCCTGCACTCAGTATGTAGGGCACTCCTCAGCCCTGCACTCAGTACATAGAGCACCCCTCAACCCTGCATTCAGTACGTAGCGCACACCTCAACCCAGCACTTTGTATGTAGCGCACACCTCAATCGTGAAATCTGTATGTACCGCACCCCTCAACCCTGCACTCAGTATGTAGCACACCCCTCAACCCTGTACTCAGGACATTGTGCACACCTCAACGCTACACTCAGTTTGTAGCGCACCCCTCAACCCTGCACTCAGTACATAGCGCACCCCTCAATGCTACTCAGTACGTTGCGCACACCTCAATCCTGCACTCAGTATGTTACGCACACCTCAACCCTGCACTCAGTACATATCGTATGTTGTGCGCACCTTAACCGTGCACTCTGTATGTACTGCACCCCTCAACCCTGCACTCAGTACATAGAGCACCCCTCAATGTTACTCAGTACGTTGCGCACACCTCAACCCTGCACTCAGTATGTTACGCACACCTCAACCCTGCACTCAGTACATAGCGCACACCTCAGCCCTGCACTCTGTATGTAGCGCACACCTCAGCCCTGCACTCTGTATGTAGCGCACACCTCAGCCCTGCACTCTGTATGTAGCGCACACCTCAACCCTGCACTCTGTATGTAGCGCACCCCTCAACCCTGCACTTTGTATGTAGCACACTCCCCAATACTCCATTCTGTAGCGCACTCCTCAACCCTGTACTCTGTATGTAGCACACACCTCAACCCGACACTCTGTACACAGCGTGCTCCTCAACCCTGCACTCTGTATGTAGCACACTCCTCAACCATGCACTTTGTATGTAAAGCACTCCTCAACCCTGCACTCTGTACACAGCACACCCCAAACCTGCACTCTGTATGTAGGGCACTTTTCAACCCTTGATTCTGTATGTAGTGCACTCTTCAACCTTGCAATCTGTATGTAGCCCACTCTTCAATCTTGCACTCTATATGTAGTGCACTACTGAACTCTACACCTGTGAAGGAATGTGATGTAGATAATAATAATAGTAATCTGAAAATGTCTATTTTCTTAATGTGCATACATATTTTTCTCCTTACTCATTATATAAGTATACAGGTTTGCTCTGTTCCTATATTTTCTCAAGATGGCGGGTACCCCCTACATCCCACACATCAGAAGAACGCGGAACTAAAGATAAAACCAAAGACAGTCAGACCTCGTTATGAACATTCTCCATTTTCTTTTTCTATCTTAACCAATGAGATGTACCTATTAGACTAACATAGCAATGACGTATTTGTGTGTATAAAACATTAACACCGCCTTGAATAAATTAGAAGTGTAAAAGGTAACGGTGCTGAGCGTGTCTCAGAGTGTTTACTTTTATATGCATGCATATCAACACTTTTCAAATTAGAGACAGCAGCAGATAACCTTGGGCTCGATTGGAGCTCTTAATCATTTCTCTACAGCTGGTGCCGAAACCCGGGACCTCAGGCTACAGTCGAAGTTATACCGCGACAAGCATTCGGGCGTTAACTGATTGATGAGAGTGGGGTTTGCGCAGCCCTAACAGTACCGGTGAGTTTGATTTATATTCTTACCACTGTACGACTTTCTTATCTTTCGGTTGACGGCTGGATTCTGTCGGTATGCTGAGACTGTCTTAGAGGCAGGTAACTCCTCGCCTGAGGTTGTTTTAACGAACCTGCCAATGGGTTTCTGCTGACTGAATTTTTTTGTTCACTGTCTGCCATTCTTTGGGCTACGAAACTCAGCAGTCTAAAAGTGCTACATGTGTGAATGTGTGGTCTCATCTCCAGATGAGCTTTCGGCCTCTGGGATAAGATTGTTTCCCTTGTGGCAAACGTTTATAGACGGGTTACTCTGGGTTCGATGAACCTTTGAGGGTTATCTCAGCTGCTGGCTTTGCAGTCTGAAAGTGTTACAGAAGTCTCACCCCAAGAAGAGTTGTCGGCCTCTTGGTGTAGAGCTGTAGAAAAAACGTCTATAAACGGGTTTATTTTTGCAGGGTGGTCTGCCCTTGTGGTTATCTTAGCCTGCTGAAATTTTGCAGTTCGAAGAGTGGCAGGTGTAATGTCCTGTCGTGAGTGTATTTGTGATTTACTGTTTGCTATACACGAGAGGGGTTGGGGAGGGGGGGCTGCCCGGGGGATCTGTTGGGTCGCGGGCCGTTGCTCCTCACTACCCCTGATGTGTTTGTTCTTGTTCTGAGATTAACCGTACATTAGTCTTATGTGCCCCCACCGAAGGAATTTGCTGATAAGAACGCTGAGAAAAATATTAACTCCTTGGTTGTATGTATTCCCCTCTCAAGCCGTTAGCCGAGAAACAGAAAGTGATATTGTAAAGAAAGTGATATTGCAAAGAAGAAGATGTTGAAATAGTTAAAGTTGAAAGAAGTGGCGAAAGTTATGTTGCTGAAGAAACAGGGAGAAAAATCCTGTGTGATAAAGAAAATTGGATAAAGGAAGTTAAGAAAGATGGCGATTGTATTATGTATGTGTATCACAGAGCTGATGATATGTTGGAACTTGAAACAAAGGAGGGGAGGGACAGCACTGCCCTCCGTCTAACAACCACTCCTTTCTCACCACCCAAGCACAACCCACTGTGACAACTCAGCCCGGCGGCCATCTTAGTGCACCCATGCCTTCACTTTCTACCCAGCCCAGTGCACTTCCTGCCGGCGGCCATCTTGGTACACCCAGTAAGCTTAAACAGCCTGTACCCAGCCCTCCCTGTTTTAAACCAAGACGGTTCATACCACACACCTGTCTTCCCCAATACGGGAGCATCACATTCCCAGGCCGGATATGTTAATGATGAAGAAGCATCTGAGTGGGAAGCCCAACAGCAGGCAGCAAGGTCACCCACTGATTTAACCCCCAATCCGGCTCCAGACTCTCAGTTCCGAGAGGATCTCAAACACATACTGGCAACCGTAAGGAACAGTGCTTCTTGCCAGCCCCCGCCCCAACAACAGTCTTGGTTACCAGAAGGGGCACCAGTGATGTATGTCGCTTTTACTCTATCACAAGCAGCGGCCTTAGTGACAAGTCTGCCTGACCCAGAGAAGCAGCCAATTCCCTTCTACAACAGGATAGTGCAGATACAAGAAACTTACTCAGCTGCCTGGAGAGACTTGATCAGCCTATGCCAAATCAAAGCAGGATATGTCTTTTGGCCAGTCATGCAGACGGCCTTCAATGATGCCAGCCTGACAAGTGCCACTTCCTACACCTCAGGCGTGGAGTTCTGTGCACAACTCCACGACTGGGCAAAGGAGAAGTTGACGGATCAGAAGACCACAATCCAAGATATTACCCAAGATAAAGGGGAGTCTGAAGAAGTATCATACTAAACTCGTACAGGCCTTTGATGATCTGAGTTTCTCCCACTATGAAAAGAGACACACACGTTTCCTGCGTGGGAGTGGATGGGGTGCTCCGCTCCAGTCCATTTGTAGAGCCACTCCAAGTGGGGACATTTCCTGATTTGCTTGCCAGATTTGTGGTGTCCTCTACATGTCCCTTGAATCTACTAGGAGCTGATGTGTTGTCCGGACTACAGGCCTCAATCAGGACACGCCTGAAGGGGGGATGAAGTTACATACTCCCCTATCTTTAGAAGACTCATCTGCCTTGTGTTCTCTGCCTCTCCTGATGACACTTAATGAAGAAAAAACTTCAAGTTCAATACTGCAGGAAGTACTTGACAGAATTCCTGCGTGCCTATGGTCCACAGGACCGGAAGACAACGGTCACTTAAAGGTGCCACCAGTTTCAGTCAAGCTAAAAGAGGGCGCATCATTGCCCCGGAAACCACAATAACCCCAAGAAGAGAATCCTAAAAAGAGAACCAGGTACCTGCTGTGGATGCCTTTGACTGCAAAATACCTCACAGAGGTGGACCTTACAAACGTTTTCTTCAGTGTCCACCCTCACCCCTCCTGCTGGTACCTTTTTGCATTCATCCACGGAAAGAAACGGAAACATACCTAAACAGTTGTGCCACAAGGGGTACAGAACTTTCCAAGCCAGTCTGCAAAAACTATGGCTATCATCCTTGACACATGACAAGAGGAACAGCCGGAAGTGATTCTCTTCCAACATGTTGATGACCTTCTCCTTTGTGCAGCTGACTTACCCCCTGTTGAAGTCACCTCAGAAAGCCTGTTGTGCTATCTTGCCAACCAGGGCTGCAGAGCCTCAAAGCCCAAATTGCAGTGGTGCTCAACACCTGTCATTTTCCTTGGACTAATTTCCTAGTGCAGAGCATGGATTCCAGAAGCCTTCCTACTGATGCTCTGCAATCAGACCCTTCCAGATGTCTCCTGAAGAAATATCTAAAGTTTGAAGCCTTTAAGTGCACCACCCCCGGCGCTAGGGCTCCCAGACTACGACAAAACGCTCAAGCTCTTTGTATCCGAACGTCTGGGACATGCTGCAGGTGTACTCACCCAATCACACGGCATCAGCCTACGCCCCGTAGGATATTATTCCCGTCGGCTGGATGCGGTAGCAAGAGGAGGCCTATTGTGTCTGCGAGCTGGATTTGCTATACAAGCCTTGCTTGACAAAACTTTGAACTTGGTCTTCGGACACTGCCTCGTTCTGCTTGCTCCCCATGACGTTGTTGCCATATTCAACCAAGATCCAGCCGAAACACTTTTCCACTACCAGACACTTGAGACTCCTGTGTTCCCTCCTACTGGACAGCATTACTCTATTAAGTTGTCAAACACTGAACCCTACCACCCTTCTTCCACTTCTCGAGGGGGGAAAGGAGGAGGAGGAGTAGAGTCTTGACTTGTCACCCCATGACCACACAGGACACGCGGTCACCACTGAAAACACCGTTCTACAAGCTGAAGCCTTACCACCGGTGATGTCTACACAAGAGGCAGAGCTGTAAGCACTTACTACAGCATGTAAATGGGCAGAGGGAAAAAGAGCCAACATTCATATGGACTCAAGATATGCTTTCAGCATTGCCCATGATTATGGTGTTATCTAGGACAGAGGATTCCTGACGGCTGCAGGAACACCTGTGAAAAATTGATGCCTTGCTTCTCCCAACCCAAGTGACTATTCTGAGTAAAGCACACGACAAAATGAACTCAAAGGAAGCTCGAGGCAATCATCTAGCCAATTCAGCTGCCAAACAGACAGCTGGTGGTCCACGGGAAGTGGACAGCAGGGTGGTAGAAGAAGACCACCCCGTGCTTACCTTACAGACTTTCCCAGTGGACAGAGTTTATCTAAAAGAACTACAGGAAACAGCAAGTCCGGATAAGAAGGAAAGCTGGAAACGGAGAGGAGGAACTCTCAGAAATGGACTATTCGAGTGCAACAAGAAGCCTTGTCTACCCAGGAGTATGTACCCAGCCGTGGTGCAATGGACACATGGAGCTGCCCACTTGACAAAGACTTTTATGAACTCTCTTATCAACAAGTGTTGCACCAAGAGTTACTCCACTGACCGACAACTTCTGCAGATCATGCATTATCTGCACCAAATGTAACCCAGGATGCACAGAAGAAGCACCTGGCAAAAGCCCTATACCCCATTCCAGAGGATGCAAATTGATCATTCTCAAGTGCCAAGAAGTGGCAGATTCGAATACGCCCTAGTGGAAGTGGTCACGACTGCCAGGACCCACAGCTAAGAAACTACTAAGTAAGATAGTATGTAGATTTGGGGTCCCAGAGGTGATATTGAGAGATCAGCGACCAGCCTTAACAACAACCCTTACTAAAGAGATTTGGGCAGCACTGGGGGTTCAGTTGGCACTACACATCCCATACCACCCTCAAAGTAGCGGGAAGGTAGAAAGGATGAATGGGACACTAAAAACAGGATGTTGAAGATGGCCCAAGAGACTAACATGAGTTGGCCAGACAGTTAGCCCATTGCCCTGTTCAGTGTCAGACACACCCCCAGGGGAAACATGCCCTATCCCCTTATGAAATTTTGTTTGGTTCAGCTCCCAGACTTGGTTGTTACTTTCCACAACAGTTACAGTTACAGTCTGATGTGTTGACTAATTATGTAACCATTTTATCACGAGAATTAACCTGAATGCATGTCCAGGTGTTTTCTTCCATTCCAGATCCTGAATCAGATACAGGAACACACCAACTACTGTCTGGAGATACTTGAGCCAAGTTATGATGGTCCATTCCAAGTTTTGCTGACCACAGCCACCTCAGTCAAGTTGGCCAGGAAGAACACCTGAATGCACGCTTATCACTGCAGGAGAGCGTGTTTTCGGGTGCTGCATATCCTTTTTCTGTTTGATCTAGGGGGGAGGGGCCCGGGAGGTGGCCATCACAAAAATGATAACATAATTACGTTTTAGTGTAACTCTTCAGGTACACATGTGACCACCTTTACCTTAGATTACTGTGACATAGTACCTTGTCCGTTTGACCCTTCATGGTGATGCCATTGGTACAGTGATATCCCTGACGGTAAGGACATATATGTATGCCACACAGACAGTTACTGGGGACAGAGTTGTGGTTTCTGTGGGGGCCAGTGGGTTGGAACATAGGGCCAGACTCGGCGACCACAGAGTGCATTAGAAAAAAAAAAAAAAGGAAGATGAAAATAGAAAGCCCCATATCCTAACCAAAGATACCCCTGATACATACACTGACCCAGCACACAGTCAGAGGAGGAAGCGAGCAGCTCTCTCCGGAAGCTTTGATCCTCATGTATACATACATGTCATAGGGGTTACAAGGGGGGTCCCTGATGAGTTTAAAGACAGGGATCATGTAAAAGCTGGTTTTGAGTCTTTGATCCCCATAACAACTGTCAGCAAGAATGTAGATTGGATTAACTACATGTCATGGATATGCAATAGAGTTTGTCAATCAGCATACCTGTCTCCATGTGTTCATCTCTAGAGACCAGCTGACCCTCACCTGATTGCTTTTGTAACCTCTCCTATAAGCATGGCCCCACCCCAGGCCCTATCAGGGAACCCTATATTAACCTGTGCACTGCAAGCCAGCAGTGCTGATCAACCACTGTGTGTTAGCCTCTGTGTGTACTTGCTATGTTTCCTACATCTGATTTCTGTTACCGACTTTGGCCTGTTCCCGACCATCCCTGTTTGCCTGTGACCCTGATGTTCCAGCCAGCTGCCTCCTTCCTCTTCTCCTGTAGTCTACCGTGAGCGTGAGCTGTGAGACCCTGGGGGCCGCGACCTGGAGCCAGACTGCAGCGCAGTCCATCCTCACCACTAGAGGCTCTGGTGAACACCTGCTGGCTCTTAGACTCCGCGCCCTGGGGAATCTATGCTCTAGCTCCCAGTGGGATCTGTGTCAGTGATCCAGTAGACCTGCTTCCCGAACCCCCCAGGGTTCAATCCGCAGCAGTCAGCCGTAGGGTCCACTACCTTGCGGTGCACTCCTGATCCCAACGGTGTGCATCTGTCACCCAGCCTCTAGGTGACCTGACACTACACATATTATAACCAACAGAGATTTGTAAATTACTCTAAAGATGCCCTCCAGGGAATTGCTGACCAGTTATCCCCCACTTCCTACATGACATTCCAGGACCTGATGGCCTTAGACATGGTGCTAGCTGGGAAAGGAGGTGTTTTGTAAAATCATAGGAAAAAACGGGAACCTGTTGTACATACATTCCTGATAATATTGGCCCAAATGGTAAGGTTACTCTAGCTATAAAGAAATTAGAAGATCTGTCACTGGAGTTGAAGAAGAACTCAGGTATCACAGACCCATGGGACCAATACTTTAGCTGGATGAGTGGGTGGCAGAAGGTGCTCGTCCAGATACGGGTAACGGTATTAATAATCCTGGTTCTTTTAGCCCTGATTGTATGCTGTATTCTACCTTTCGTAAAAAGTTAATGAACAAGGCTGTAGACAATAGCACACCTACATTTCTCCACCAAGAAGAAGAGGACCTCCTTATGATGGAAGATGACAAACCCTTCACTCCTCTACAGTCACTCCCTGTCCATAACCTCACAATCCTATAGGGTTATAGGGATAGATAGCGCCTGACTGCACCTCTCCAGCTGTATCGAGGAGGGAAGTGAACAGTTGCTGCCCAATTCTATATACAGCCTAAAAGAGTTGCTGAGGAGAAGGGCCAGGCCAAAGTGGGACCTTTAGTATTAGGGACAGAAAAGAGAAAATAGTCATTTTAGGGGGGATCGTGAAGGAATGTGATGTAGATAATAATAATAGTAATCTGAAAATGTCTATTTTCTTAATGTGCATACATATTTTTCTCCTTACTCATTATATAAGTATACAGGTTTGCTCTGTTCCTATATTTTCTCAAGATGGCGGGTACCCCCTACATCCCACACATCAGAAGAACGCGGAACTAAAGATAAAACCAAAGACAGTCAGACCTCGTTATGAACATTCTCCATTTTCTTTTTCTATCTTAACCAATGAGATGTACCTATTAGACTAACATAGCAATGACGTATTTGTGTGTATAAAACATTAACACCGCCTTGAATAAATTAGAAGTGTAAAAGGTAACGGTGCTGAGCGTGTCTCAGAGTGTTTACTTTTATATGCATGCATATCAACACTTTTCAAATTAGAGACAGCAGCAGATAACCTTGGGCTCGATTGGAGCTCTTAATCATTTCCATAACACACCCTGTATGTAGCACACTGTAAAACCATGCACTGTGTGTAGCGCACCCCTCAACTCTGCACTCTGTATGTAGTGTACTCTTCATTTCTGCACTCTGCATATTTTATAGGTACAAGGAAGCTTTGTTTTGATTAACCACGCCCCTCCCACTGTTAAGACTTTGGCGACACCCGCAATTTGCCGCAGCACACATAGCGTGCCACAGGTCACCCCTTGCCTTAACTGTACTTCATTTAGAAGTTCAAAAGTTGGGAGGTATGAGTAAGTGATGATTGTAGTTACCCCTCATGTGTCTAACATTTCACTAAATGTAACTCTATATCTACAGACATTGATGAATGTAAAGAAGACCCCTACATCTGTGCCCTTCACGGTACATGTAAAAACATAGATGGATCATACCGGTGTGACTGCATGAGTGGGTTCACCATCTCCTCCAATAATTGTATAGGTGAGTGTCATATTTTTATTCAGTCCCATATCCACCTATGTCTATTGTTTGCTGTTAGGCTTTTGATCTATGTCTTCTTCTGAAAAAAGTCTCTTTCTCTTTAGTGTTAGCATTTACTCCAAACACAATACCGTACAAAAAGGTGATCAGGTTTTCAAAATAAAAGCTGGAGACACCCTACTGACCACACCCACTTTTAATGGGATTGGGACCAGGGTGGAATAGGGGGCATGGCTAGTAATGGCACACCCTGCAAAATGGTGGGTGTGGCCAAGCTGTGCTAACAGTTGGAGAGAAATATCATTAAAGCGGAGGTCCACCCTAAAAAAAAACAAAAAAAAAAAAACATAAACACGCTCCTTAAAATAATTTAAAATCATTTGAAAAAAAATTTTTTTTACTTACCAGAAATGGCTGTTGCTAGGCAGATCATCCTAATCTGCCACTTCCTACTCCGCGGTTCTTGTCCTCCCTCACATTGTCTCCTGGGAGAGATGTGTGTGTCCCAGTAGACAGGCGTCCATTCACAAAGTGCCGCGCGACTCGCGCATGCGCAGTAGGAAACGGGCAGTGAAGCCGCAAGGCTCCTCTGCCTGTTTTCCTTCGTTAGGATGGCAGCGCTGCCATCCGATCCGGTGGACAGATCGACCTGGGGGGGCCCACATCGTGGGCTCGCTGGACAGGTAAGTGCCCTTATTAAAAGTCAGCAGCTACAGTGTTTGTAGTTGCTGACTTAAAAAAAAAAAAAAAAAAAACGGCCGGACCTCCACTTTAAGGAATGTAATTTTAAAAAACTGAGTGTACTCTGCTCTGGTCTTTAATGCAGTCCAGGGGTCAGGAGTAAGTAACGCACAGAATGTAAAGGACAAAAGCAATTATGCCAAAGTGTGACATCCAAGCAAAATTTTCCCTCCCCTCCCCATACAAACCTCACACCCCCAATTGACAAAGCCACCTCCAGCACAAATTCCCACTTGCCTTCCTGAATTGTACCCAAGGGACCCTGGCTTTGTGTTGCATTTGCTGGTAAGTTCATTGGGTCATGATGCCACAACTGCCCATGCTTTTTCTTGTATATGTCAGGTATGCTACATGGGCAAAAAATAGAAACAAAGTTCAGAGGTCAGTAGTAAGTGACGCAGAGGTCAGTAGTAAGTGACGCAGAGGTCAGAGGCTAGTAGTAAATGATTCAGAGGTCAGTAGTATTTATTGCAGAGTAAAGGGGTCAGCAGTAAGTGACGTTTAGAGGTCAGTAATATGTAACATAGAGTGCACAGCAAAGAGTCTGAATACTTAGGACCATGTGATATTTCAGTTTTTCTTTTTAATAAATCTGCAAAAATGTCAACAATTCTGTGTTTTTCTGTCAATATGGGGTGCTGTGTGTGTACATTAATGAGGAAAAAAATTAACTTAAATGATTTTAGCAAATGGCTGCAATATAACAGAGTGAAAAATTTAAGGGGGTCTGAATACTTTCCGTCCCCACTGTGTGTGTGTGTGTGTGTGTATGTATATGTATGTATATATGTATATATACTATATAACATTATTATGCATGATCTTTAAAGAAAACCCATACCAAGAGAAATATGTAGACCATTGTCTGTTCCTGAAAGTGACCCCATAGGGTTTGTGACAGGACAGCCCCATGCCACAAAGTAAAAGAATACTGGTGACGCCTAGGGTTCTCAGGTGAGAAGTTCCAGGGTGCATATCTCATAGGGAGGAAACAGGGTTTTCTATTACCTATGGGATTAGTAAATCATGGACTGGGTCCTGGAGCTCAGAGGCTTTGTAGAGACTTGAGAAGGATGAAGCCTCCAACCCTAGGCCTGCATTTTGCTAGTAACCAGCACACTGATTGTGTAGGCGTGTGTGTGTACGTTTTTTGTCAGGAAGATGACTGTAGCTCAGGGTTACTTTTTGTGCATCAGGAGACAGAGTCAGCGCTGCCAGTACAGACATGAGGAGTGTATGTCTAGGTTCTTGCCTGAGAGAGAGGCATTCTAACCAGGTGATCAACTGGAAGGAAAAAGGTAGTCTGTGTGGAAACAGGCGGAGGGGCTAAGCGCACCAAGGCAGCCAGCAGGCTGAAAAAAGTACAACCCTAATTCCAAAAAAGTTGGGATATGTAAAATCTGCATAAAAACAGTATGTCATGATTTGCAAATCTCATAAACCCAGATTTTATTTACAATAGAAAACAGAAAACATTTCAAATGTACCATTTTAACACCTTACCGTCCAGCCTATAGTAGAATGATCACCGGGCGGTAGCTTTACCATCCTGACTGGACACCATATGACACTCTTTGCATCGCGGCGCTCGAACACAGTGCATCATCGATCAGGGTAAAGAACCAATGACGTAGGCTCTTTACCATGTGATTAGCTGTGTCCAATCACAGTTTACATATAAACAAATGCCAGTAATCTGCATTTCCTTTCCTCAGCACTATCAGTGTCTTTCCAGTTACAGGGGACATATACACTGATAATCAGGGCCCTGACTATCAGTGCAGCCCCATCAATGCAGCATATCGGTATCCATCAGTGCAAAATATCAGTGCGGCCATATCAGTGCAGTCTCATCAGTGCCCATCCGTGCAGCTTATCAGTGCCCATCAAAGCAGCCTCATCAGTGCCCATCAAAGCAGCCTCATCAGTACCTATCAGTGCCCATCAGTGCAGCCTCATCGGTGCCCATCAATGCAGCCTCATTAGTGCCCATTAATGCAGCCTATCAGTGCCCATCAGTGCAGCCTCATCAGCGCACATCAGTGAAGAAGAAAAACTACTTATTTGCAAAATTGTATAACAAACGAAGAAAACGTTTTTTGGGGGTTTTTTCAAAATTTTCAGTCGTTTTTTATTTGTTTAGCCAAAAATAAAAATACCCAGTGGTGATTAAATACCACCAAAAGAAAGCTCTATCTGTCATATGGGTACAGTGTTGTATGACCGTGCAATTGTCATTTAAAATGCGACAACGCTGAAAGCTGAAAAAGCCTGAGCAGGAAAGTGCCCAGTATTGAAATTGTTATGAAAAAAAAAATAAAATAAGGTCATTTTGAAAATGATGGCAGCAACAAATCTCAAAAAGTTGGGACAGGGCAACAAATAGCTGGCAAAGTAAATGGTACTAACAAGGAAAAGCTGGAAGAACACTTTGCAACTATTTAGGGTTATTGGCAACAGGTTATGGGATTGAGTATAAAAAAGCATCTTGTGCTGGATTCACACTTATGCATTTTTAGTGCTTTTTGCAGATTTGCACTACAGTCCAGTTCAGTCCAGTTTCAGTCCAGTTTCACTACAGAACAGTTCCTATGGAACTTGTTCTGTAGTGAAAATCTGCAAAATGCAAAAAGCACTAAAAATGCATAGGTGTGAATCCATTCACACTAGCACGTTTTTTGATGCATTTTGCAGAAATGCATGGGAATTTTTTAACATGGGTTCCTATGGAACATGTTCACATCAATGCCTTTTTGTACCTCTGCGTTTTTGGAAAGGGTCAGGGACTTTTTTTCATGCAAAATGCAGCGTTTTGCATGTAATAGAATTCAATGGACCAGCATCAAAAACGCAAGTGCAGCGTTTTTGCAGCGTTTTTACAGCATTTTTGATACGTTTTGCGTTTTTGGCGTTTTTTTTTTTTTTTAGACTGTATACAGTCTAAAAAAAACTGTAAAATAAAAAAACACAAAACGCGGCAAAAACGCTGTAAAAACGCTGCTCAAAAATGTGGCAAGTATCACAAAAAAAACTCCAGAAACGCTCAAAAGCAACATGCATAGATGTGAATCGAGCCTTAGAGAGTCAGAGTTTCTTAGAAGTACAGATGGGCGGAGGTTCACCAATCTGTGAAAAGCTGCATCTAACAATTGTCAATTTCAAAATAATGATACTCAACGTAAAATTGCAAAGACTTTAAATATATAATCATCCACAGCACATAATATCATCAAAAGATTCTGAGAATCTGGAGAAATTTCTGTGCACAAGGGGCAAGGTCAAAACACAATATTGGATGCCTGTGATCAGTGCCTTAGATGGCACAGCCTCAAATGACACTGCATTAAAAACAGTAGGATTCTGTGATGGACATCAGTGCGTGGGCTCAGGAATCCTTCTAAAAATCACTGTCTGTGATCATAGTTCACTGTGCCATCCAAAAATGCAAGGTAAAGCTCTGTCATTCAAACAAGAAGCCATATCTGAACATGATCCAGGAGAGCCTCAATATTTTCTGGGCCAGAGCTCATTTAAAATGGTCTGTTGCAAAGTGGAAAACAATCTTTTTGGCAACTATGGGAGCTGCATCTGGACTAAAGAGGAGAAGGATCTTCCAGATCGTTATCAGCACTCAGTTCAAAAGCCTGCATCTCTGATAGCATGGGGATGCATAAGTGCACATGGAATGGACAGCTAATACATCTAGAAAAACACCATCGTGCTGAAAGATATATTCAGGTTTTAGTGCAGCATATGCACCCATCCAGACGATGACTTTTTTGGATGAAGTGGAAAAAAAGGAAAAAGAAACTGCTCATCGGTGAAGTGAACAAAACAATATCAAATAGAGCTGCGATTCCTCTATGTAACACAAGCACAGTAAAGATCAAATTGAAAAAACTTGAATTGTGCTAAAGAGGATTAGCGAGCATGCGTATGGTCACCAATCCAAATATTGAAAATTAGGTGAATAACCCTATTGGTGTATTGAACATGAAAATTCAAAATATACTAACAAAATAATGTTCCATCAAATATACAATAATACATATATAAAAAAAGTCCATATACGAAAAAGTGAGTGGATCACCCAAGTGATAGAAGAAGTGAGAAATCAAAAAAATTTGAAAAATCAGATGGACATAAAATCTTGCTGTAGGGGGCAAAGTGCTTGTTCCACCACTATGAATAGGGCTGGCCGCTTATCAGAAACACATGATCCCCCGTTACAGGGGATCAGAGAGAGCTGTTTGTAAATATTGATTCGGATCATGACCAATGGACCAGAAGTCTTGTACTAAGATGAAACATCAGGGACCTCAGGGAGCCCTACAGCAAGATTTTATGTCCATTTGATTTTTTGAATTTTTTTGATTTTTCACTTCTTCTATCATTTGGGTGATCCACTCACTTTTTCGTATATGGACTTTTTTATATATGTATCATTGTATATTTGATGGAACATTATTTTGTTATTATATTTTGAATTTTCATGTTTAATACACCAATAGGGTTATTCACCTAATTTTCAATATTTGGATTGGTGACCATACGCATGGTCGCTAATCCTCTTTAGCGCGATTCAACTTTTTTCCATTTTTTGGATGAAGGCCTTACATATTTCAGCAGGACAATGCTATACTGAATACTGCATCTATGACAACAGCATGGCTTCACAGTACAAGAGTCCGGGTGCCTAAATGGCCTACCTACAGTCTAGACCTTTCACCAATTGAAAATATTTGGCGCCTCTTGAAACGAAAAATATGACAAAGAAGACCCCGGACTGTTGAGCAGTTAGAATTCTATATCAGGCAAGAATGGGACAACACTCCTCTCCTAAAACTGGTCTCCTCATTTCCCAGACATGTACAGAGTGTTGTTAAAAGAAGAAGGGATGCTACACCGTGCTAAACATGGCCCTGTCCCAACTTTTTTGCAATGATTTTCCTAAAATGGTACATTTTCTCACATTAAGGACTTATTTACATCATCTGCAGAGACCTGCGTTTTTCTGCACTAGGAAAATGCAGGTCTCTGCAAGACACATAGATAACATTGTATTCTATGGGTCTGGTTGACACCAAACTGCTGGTTTGATGTGTGGTGCAGAGCTCTGAGGAATTATGAATCATGTCTGGAGTTTTCCGCACAGCTCCACACATTAACTTGGGGAAACTGACAGAACCGCTCTGCATCCATGTGACAGGTAGTGTAGAGGAGAAGAGAGCGGTGCTGTGTGTCCCAACTGCAGGGTAACAGATAAGGGGGGGGGGGGGCAGCAGGGAAAATTGGATGGTGGACAGGAGTGGGTGATCAGTGCGGGGGGGGGGGGGGTGCAATTACAGGACACCTCAGGGCCCATGTGCCACGCACACACTGCACACATTAATGGCTGATGCAGGAAAAATGCAGCTGTTAGGGATGTCTGGCTTTTTATGCCCCTTAATGCAGTTGTATGTTATTTATTGTGCCCATGCAATGCAGGCATTTATTATTTTTGTGAAGCATTCAGGGGCATTAAAAAAAGGCCTGCTCCTAGAGGTGTTTAGCAATTTTTTAATGCCTCTAAAAGCAGCTAATGGTATCCTATGTGTCGATGCACATTAGAAAGGCCAGAGGTGTTTTTTAAGCTCAGGCAGAAAAAAATCCTTTTGGTTTGCATTTTGAGAACATTGTTATGTTAGAAAAAAAATGCTAAATGCTCCTAAACACTACTAAACTCTCATAGACATTCTTAAATGCTCAAAAGGCCTCATGCACACTGGACATTTTTACAGCTACTGTATTTGGCTTCAGACGTTTTTTTTCTGCAGCCAATAAACTCCCCAGCATGTTCTCCTATGTGTCCATGAACACATAGGCTGTTATCAACAGTTTTTGGCAGGGGAGTTTTCTGGCTGGAAAAAAACAGAACTAGTGGGTTTTGAGAGGTGTTTTTTAGCTGCAAAACTGCTCTATCTCTTAAAGCTTAAAAACGCCATAATACGCTGAAAAACATGCCGTTTTGGCATTTATCAGCGTTTTTGAGCCATAAGCTTTTGTGGGATTTTGTTAAAAAAAAGCTAACAAACACTAATGTAAAAATGCTGAAAAACTCATTCTACAGCTACAGCTTTCCACAGCTAACGCTACTGGCTTTTTACTATCAATAATTTTTATTAATTTTAGGCAGGGGTCCTCAAACTACGGCCCGTGGGCCGAATCCAGCCCTCCAGCGTTTTTTATCCGGCCCACGGACTGCCCCTTTAACATCGCAGCACTCCCCCTGCCCTCTGCTACCTCCATCACACAGGATGGGAAACATGACAGGCCCGGACAAAGGACCTTCTGTGCTAAGAAGCAGGTGATTGGTTACTAGGCATCGGGGCGGTCCCAGGAACCAATCACCTGCCCCTCACTTTCAAAGTCCCGCCCTCCGTCCGGACCTACCATGCCTCGCGTCCTGCATGATACAGGTAAGTGCTGAGTGGGAGTGCTGTGACATTATACAAGGGGCGGCAGTGTAATATTGATGAGGGGAGTCTGTGATATGGGGGATCTGTGATATGGGGAGTCTGTGATGGGGGGGATCTGTGATGGGGGATCTGTGGTATGGGGGGATCTGTGATGGGGGATATGTAATATGGGGGGATCTGTGATGGGGGATCTCTGATATGGGGGATCTGTGATATGGGGGGATCTGTGCTATAGGGGGGATCTGTGATATGGGGAGTCTGTGATGGAGGATCTGTGATATGGGGGGATCTGTGATATGGGGGGGATATGTGATATGGGGGGATCTGTGATATGGAGGGGACATGTGATGGGGGATCTGTGATATAGGGGAGTCCGTGATATGGGGGGATCTGTGATGGGGGATCTGTGATGGGGGATCTGTGATATGGGGGGATCTGTGATATGGGGGAGTCTGTGATATGGGGGATCTGTGATGGGGAGATCTGTGATATGGGGGGATCTGTGATGGGGAGATCTGTGATATGGGGGGATCTGTGATGGGGAGTCTGTTATGGGGGGATCTGTGATAGGGAGATCTGTGATATGGGGGGATCTGTGATATGGGGAGTCTGTTATGGGGGAGTCTGTGATATGGGGGGATCTGTGATGGGGAGTCTGTTATGGGGGGATCTGTGATATGGGGGAGTCTGTGATATGGGGGAGTCTGTTATGGGGGAGTCTGTTATGGGGGAGATCTGTGATATGGGGAGTCTGTGATATGGGGGAGATCTGTGATATGGGGAGATCTGTGATATGGGGGGGATCTGTGATATGGGGGATCTGTGATATGGGGGGATCTGTGATATGGGGGATCTGTGATGGGGAGATCTGTGATATGGGGGGATCTGTGATGGGGAGTCTGTTATGGGGGGATCTGTGATGGGGAGATCTGTGATATGGGGGGATCTGTGATATGGGGAGTCTGTTATGGGGGAGTCTGTGATATGGGGGGATCTGTGATGGGGAGTCTGTTATGGGGGATCTGTGATATGGGGGGGTCTGTGATAAGGGGGAGTCTGTTATGGGGGAGATCTGTGATATGGGGAGATCTGTGATATGGGGAGATCTGTGATATGGGGAGTCTGTTATTGGGGAGATCTGTGATATGGGGAGATCTGTGATATGGTGGGATCTGTGATGGGGAGTATGTTATGGGGGGATCTGTGATATGGGGGAGTCTGTGATAGGGGGAGTCTGTTATGGGGGATCTGTGATGGGGAGATCTGTGATATGGGGGGATCTGTGATGGGGAGTCTGTTATGGGGTGATCTGTGATGGGGGAGTCTGTGATGGGGGAGTCTGTGATGGGGGAGTCTGTTGTGGGGGAGTCTGTTATGGGGGAGTCTGTGATAGGGGGAGTCTGTGATATGGGGGATCTGTGATCGGGAGTCTGTTATGGGGGGATCTGTGATGACGGAGTCTGTTATGGGGGATCTGTGATATGGGGGGATCTGTGATGGGGGAGTGTGTGCTATGGGGGGGGGACTGATATGGGGGATCTGTGATGGGGGAGTCTGTTATGGGGGGATCTGTGATATGGGGGGATCTGTGATGGGGGAGGGACTGATATGGGGGAGTCTGTTATGGGGGAGTCTGTTATGGGGGGATCTGTGATGGCGGAGTCTGTTATGGGGAAAGTCTGCGATGGGGGAAGTATGTGATATGGGGGAGTCTGTTATGGGGGGAATCTGTTATGTGGGGCTTTGTGATGGAGAGGAGTTTGTGTTGGGGGGCTTTGTGATGGGGGGATCTGTCATGGGGGGGCTTTGTTATGGGGTGAGTCTGTGATGGGGAGGGGGGGTCTGTGATTGGGAGTGGTTCTGTAATGAGGGGAGTCTGTGAAATACTGATAAGTTCATATTGATTACAATTGTTCTTTATTTTAAATATTGTACTGTTTTTTTTCCTGTTTTTTTTTTTTTTGCACTACAAATAAGATGTGTGCATAGGAATTAGTTCATATTTTTTTAAACTATAGTGCGGCCCCCCAACAGTCTGAGGGACCGTGAACTGGCCCCCTGTCTAAAAAGTTTGAGGACCCCTGATTTTAGGTGACAGAAATAGAAAAACAAAATATTCAGTACATTTCAAGCCTGACATCTTTAGTAACAATAACGTTCCTTGTTTTCCTACGTTCCATACAAACTAGTATAGTATTGTGATCTCACATTGTTATCGGTAGGCAAGGTTTAAGTAAGGGAGAAAGGTAGCATATTATCTTTGTGGTGTTGTACAAGAATCAATGAACACCCACGAGCGATCACTCTATTTTGTCGCCGTGGGTATTCCATTAGTTGCTTACAACAGACATTTAGTATGCAATAATCATTAGAATGTGATACAGAATTGTTAGTATGAGTCAGTCATCATAACTGTAGAAAAATAACATCAACATAACCAAAAACATAAAACATAAAACAGTCAAGGTGATATCCATTCACTTCGTTCGTAAACTAAAATAAGTACTTTTCACATATATGTCAGTTTTTCACTCTCCGATTATACCAATCTTTCCATGGGTCCCACTGCTCCTTTACCTTTCTATAATTCCCATTAGCTGATGCATGTAGTACTTCATATGATCCATTAGTTTGTGTGGTTTGTATTATTTCTGATAGTGTAGGGACATTTACTTCCCTCCATTTTCTCAGGATAGATATTCTAGCAGCCAGCAAGATGTGTGAAATTAGTACTTTGTATGGTGAGGGGATAGTGTGTAAATCCAAAGATATCAACGCCATCCCTGGAGATAATGATTGTTTTGTGCCTGTGATGTCAAACCTTTCTACTTGTGACCACAAATCTCTCAGTTTTGGACAAAACCAGAGTATATGAATCAGTGTGCCAGTATTTCCACAATCTCTCCAGCAACTTGGTGAGGCTCCCGGAAATATTTTTGCTATGTGATGTGGAGTCAGGTACCATCTCAATAGTATTTTTTGTTGCATTTCGCCTAAATTGGTGCTTTTAGTGGATGTATGTATAAGGCGAAGTGATTTTTCCCAGTGATGGGGTGTATATTCCTTTCCTATATCCTGTTCCCATGCAAGCATGGACTCTGTTTTTGTACATATATTTTTTTCTTAGAGTCTCGAGTATATCAGTGATATACCTTTCCGTGTGTTTGAGTTTGTCTGATAAAATTGAGTCAGTTTTTCTGGTAGTGTTATGGTTAGATGTGGGTTCCTTGTTATTAGATGGGCTAATTGTGTGTATCTGAAGAGCTTGGTGTAAGGTATTAGATAGTCTTATTGTAATTTAGAGAATGTCTTTACTGATGGACCTTCCATAATTTCGTCTAGGTGATATATTCCCTTTGACTGCCAACCAGTTATATTGAGGTCTGGAATGATATGTGTGTATGCTGATATTGGGAACTTCAACGGTGTTACTCTGCCACTCCAGTTTCAATAACTGCATAGGTGTGTCCATGCTCTCACTGATGCTAGTATAGGAGGGGTTAGCTTTTTGTATAGAGATTTGGTGTGATGGGTAGTTAGAAGGAAATCTTTAAGATTTCCTTTGGGGATTTGTGTACTTTCAATATCCTTCCATACTGTGTTGGTGTCTGCTCTCATCCAATGTTGAAGCTGGGTAAGGATTGTTGCAAAATAGTAATCCTGTCAATGCACATGTCCTATTCCTCCTACTTTCCTGTGTTTGATCAATCTATTAAAGGCGCATCTTGCTCTTTTCCCTTGCCATAGGAATTTGTTTATGATAGATTGTAGGGAATTAAAAAATAAGTTGGGAAGTGGGATTGGTAGTGTTCTGAAAAGATATAGCAGCTGATGGAGTATCTGCAGCTTAAAGGCTGCCAGTCTGCCAAGCCGTGACAATTCATTATGAGCTATTGTTTTTAATCTGGCCCCCATTAAGTGTATGAAGGGTGTATAGTTTGCCGACATTAGGTCTTCTGTTCTGGATGTTAGGGTTATACCTAGATACTTAATGCCATCTTTTTTCCAGATGTAGGGGAATTTTTGTTTCAATTCCTGACTGTCTTTGTCTGGGATGCCTAGATTTAGTATGTAGGATTTTGTTTCATTGATTTTATAATATGATACTTTGTTAAAGAAAAGTAATGCTTCATGTTCTGAGGGGAGAGAGATGTTCGAGTTGGTGAGCATTAATATTATATTGGCAAAAAGACTTATGGTATGGGTTCTTGAGCCAATTTGTATGCCTGCTATCTGTGGGTGTGACCGTATGTGGGTTGCAAGTGGTTCCATTAGAAGATTAAAAATTAAAGGGGATAGGGGGCAGCCCTGTCTGGTTCCATTAATAATAGTAAATGGTGTAGACAGAGCACCAGAGATGTAGACTCGTGCTGGTGGAGTGGAATAAAGAGCCATTATGGCACTATATATAGGACCCACAAATCCGAATTTATCCAATACCAATGCTAGAAAATTCCAGTGTATCCTGTCGAACGCCTTCTCCGCATCCAACGCGAGGAGCAGAGAAGGCGTTCGATGTTCCCCAGCCACATGGATAACATCTATTAGAAAAGAAAGAAGGACCAGCATAGCCTGATGAGGGAGCACGCATGCTCCAAACGCGAAGCACCGTCCGCCTCACCCCGCTCCCAAAAGTGAAGACGCAGGTCAGCACGGCGCTCCACGGAGGATCCATGACCGACATCCTGGCCGCCCGGAGGCTCTGAGGACCCTCGGCACTACTGGAACAGCTACAAGGACCCAGGTCACAGGACTCACATCCCAGGAACCCCCCCCCCACTGGCCCGTGACACCCACATCCCCCGAGAGCACGCAGATGAAACTACTTTACATGCTGGTTTTTAGCAACTCAAATGTGAGTGTTTTTATCTATTGTAATAAATATTTTTAACATACATGCTGCACTTAGAAGGCGCCGTCCTTCTTTCTTTTTTATTGTTCCAGAGCTTCTTCTAGCTTTTATAGACTGGCTGCCTTCCATTTATTCAGCATCATTTTATCCTTACATGGATTAATACCTGAACTTGTTGTGAAACATTAACCACCACCATCAAGTTCCCCCTCTCAGGAACCCCCAACCCATTCCCTTCCCCCCACCATTTTTAGTTATATGTACTCGGCTACCTCCATTGTGCGCCATATTAACCCCTTGATCATTTATTTATAACATCTTTTAGGTGTGTCGTAGCTTCTGCTGTCTGTCTACCTTTGGTAAACCCAGATTGGTCTATATCAATAAGAGAAGGCAATATATTTACTAACCATTCTGCTAGTAGCTTTGCATATATCTTGATGTCATTATTCCGTAAATATATAGGCCTGAAGTTTTGTGGGGAGTCAGGTTCTTTTCCCGGTTTCGGCAAAGCCACTATCAAAGCCTGTAACATGTCCGGAGGAAATGAGGAGGCAGCGGCAGAGTCAAACATCCTCACCAAATGTGGTGTTAAGATGTCTTGGAATGTCTTATAATATTCTCCCGTGAACCCATCAGGTCCAGTGGATTTGTTTGTCGGTAAAGATAGTATAATTTTCTTTACTTCTTCATTAGTAATGGGAGAGTTAAGGTCTTTGAGATGCTCCTGAGTGAGTTTGGGGAGAGAAATTTGTTCAAGAAATGATTTAATAATCTCTGGTGTCGGCTGTGGTGCTGTGGTATCATCTTTGATGTTGTAGAGTGGGCTGTAATATTGGATGAATGCATCTGCTATTTGTTGTGGGTGGTATTGTTTGGTATGTGTAACGGGGTGCTTTATAAAGGGGATTTGGGTTTTGCATCTATGGCCTTTAAGTTTGTTTGCTAAAAGTTTCCCTGCTTTATTTCCGCTGGTGTAGTAGGATAATTTGAGTCTCCTGGTGGCCTTTTCAAAGTCATCCATAAACAGGAGTCTCAAATCATTACGAAGGTGTGACAATGATTCTGTCAATTTATGAGAGGTGTGTATCATGTTTTGTTTCTTAATGTGATCTATCTGGGAGATTAGTGAATCAACCTGGTGCTGCCTCCTCCTTTTGCTTCTAGCCCCTTGTTGAATCAGGATTCCCCTTGCGAATGCCTTGTGTGCATTCCATACGGCAAAAGGGCAAGAGACTGAATCTTGATTGAACTCAAAAAATTCTATAATTTGTTTTGTTATGTAAGATCTGGTAGGATCATCCCGAAACAGTTTAGAGTTATGCCCCGTACACACGGTCGGATTTTCCGATGGAAAATTTCCGATCGGAGCGTGTTGTCGGAAATTCCGACCGTGTGTGGGCTCCATCGGACATTTTCCATCGGATTTTCCGACACACATAGTCGGAGAGCAGGAGATAAAATTTTCCGACAACAAAATCTGATCGTGTCAATTCCGACCGTGTGTGGCCTGTTCCGACACACAAAGTGCCACGCATGCTCAGAAGAAATTCCAAGACGGAACAGCTCGTTCTGGTAAACTTAGCGTTCGCAATGGATACAGCACTTTCGTCACGCTGCAATGTTAAAAATGGTTTAATACAGCGCACTCTCTTCTTCTTTATAATGTGACAAGAATTAAGTAGTTTTGCTGCTCATATTCACACACACTTCTCACAAAGTTTTATTTTTGTTTTTTTATTGGGATTCCCTGAATATATTGTTATTAGTTGTCACATCTGACAGATTTTTTTTTTTTTATTTAATTTTTTTGGGGATTTTAAGCCTTTTTTTTAGTTAATGTTTGGATTTTTTCAAAGGCTGATCTTTGTTCAATGTTATTTTTATTTTTACTCCAGAATATTTTTGTGTGTGTTTTGTGTGTCAAGTTACCCCAACACCATTGATATCTTTTATTATTTAATCTCAAGGAGATTGTTTGTTGTTGGTGTCCCTTGTTCATTTCACATTGTATATTTGAAATGTACCTGAATCCTCACAAACAAACTGTCATTTTTGAAGTAAAACACATAGGAGAGTATAATTCAAAACAAAAATCCTTTATTAAGGGATCAGAACCAAACAAAGAGGAAGGCAACACTGGATCAACATGAGAAATTAGCGAAGCCTGGGACCCCCAGGGCAGACATCAATTCTTGAACATCAAAATTGGTGGCCTGAGGAGTCCATATGTAAGGGAGGGCAGCCTGGTCCAGAAGTCCCAGAGATCCGGATAGCAGCAGATGACATCTGTGTCCCCAGGCTGTGGTACCACAAGAGGCTGCACTTTTTGGCCGACCAGACTGGATCCAGGGTCCTCACTTTCTGGTCTTCCTTTCACGCTTCCTTCCCGGCTGTGGCTGTGCTGTTGGAGATGTGGCAGGAGGAGGAGTAGGACCTGGAGGAGGAGGAGGACTGGGAGGACCTGGAGGAGAGGGAGGAGGAGGAGGAGGACCTGCAGGAGGAGGAGGAGGACCATCGCAAAGGTGTGTCTGAGCTGTCATTTGGCCCCTCATACCTTTGTTAAGAGCCTCCAATATGAGCGCCTCACACAAGACTTGTTGGCCCTCCTACATCCTCTGCATTTTATATGCAATGACGGCAGCAATGTCCTCCTCCACGGTCTGTCGTGCTCCCAGGACCTCTGTAGCCCTCCAAAAGAGTCCTCCGGTAGCCTCCTCTAGGGCACTCCTCCTACTGCCACTTTCTCTTTTCAGTTGGGGTGGAGGGACCTGCAGATCAGCCAGCCGGCTCGGCCCGGCCACCTCCTGGCTGAGACTTCCCTGTGTATGAAAAAGGGACATGGTTTTAGTTGTTGCTTCATCAATCACAATCCTAAATTAGTACTCCCAACTAACATCTAGTTAACATCATTGATTGTACAACCAGAAATATTTAGAGGAATGCTATACCTGGCTCAATCTGGGCTCCTCCACATGTGGCCTGGAAGGCCCAGGTTGGGCGTCAGAAGCCTCAGCCGGGGGGGAAGGAAGCGTGGAAGGAAGACTGGAGAGGGATGGCCTGGGTTCAGTCTGGCCTGCCAGAAAATGCAGCCTGTCGTAGTACAACATCCTGGGGACATAGATGTCATCTGCTGCTCCGGATCTCTGTGAATCCAGGACTTTCTTGCGCTCCCTTAGATATGTACTCCTCAGGCCACCAATGAAAATCTTTAAATAGCTGATGTCTGCCGTGGGGATCACCTGCTTCACAATTTCACACAATTGCACCAGTGCTGCCTTCCTCTTTGCTTGGTTCTTGAAATGGGGGTGTTTAATCTCCCACAGACAGGGCAGCTCCCTTAAGATATCTATGAATACTGACATGAAGTCATTGTCTTTCACTAAGATATCCATGTTCACTGCAAGACACAACACAAGACAAAGCCTAATGTCAGACAAAACTCTCCTAATCTTGTTACAATATAGGCTTCAATGTAGAAGCAGTATAGGCACAAGTTTGTCTCTTACCTTCGTTCTTACGATCGGCGCGTCCGATGCTCCTTCCTCTGCTCACAGATCATATGTAATACGCACGCGTGTTACGCTTTATACACACTGCGCATGCGTGTAACTCCGCCCGCCCCTGACGTTCTTTCTAGTCTATTCCCCGCCCCTTTTCGTTCGGCGCAGTGGGTGAAGAGCACATTGCGGAGTCAGAGCAGGTGCGTGCTAATTATAGCAACGAGGAGGAGGAAAGCCCGGATCCGGACACGTCCCGATCCAGAAGGAGACGTTTTAAGGCCACAAATATGTCCTTTGGGGAGATGTTGGGGATGGTCGACATCATGAAGAAGTCCGACTATGACGGAAAGTATGGGCCTTACCCCAACCCCAATATCAGAAAGGCCAAGATCATGGCGAAAGTGATCAAAAGTCTGCAGAAGAATTTCGGGGTACGACGATCGAAAGATCAGCTCAGGAAGCGGTGGTCGGACCTAAAATTGAGAGAGCCAGAGCAGTACCGAAAGATCCGTAGAGTGCTGCAAAAAAGTAAGTAGATGTGCTGTGTTCCTATTCTTTCTGTCTTTATTGCGTTCGTGCTGCTCCATATGCTTTTATTAATTGTAACGTTTAAAAGGGCAACTTTAATGTTCATGGGCCCATTATTCGTTCGTATCAAACATTTTTCTTTCGGCCTCTAAAACACCATTGTTTAGGCCATATGCATTTTCCCACATTTTTTTTGGGCCTACTTGGATGCCAAATAGTTGTTTGTGTAGATGGGTTTGTTACTAGAATGAAATGCCAACTAGATTGTGTGTAAGGAGAGGACACTGAGCAGCTGTTTTCACATCTGGACACTGGAGCATTAGTGTGGGACACAAGAACAACATTTTTATTAGGGGGCCACACAGGTGCTCCAGTGTATACTATAGGGGGGTCTCCATCTGTGAAGCTTGTACTAAACAGGTAAAGTATTGCAGCTTGACAAAGGCCAATAAAAAAATACATCTTGGAACTCGGCTAAAATAGACAATTGTACACCACTTCCAAGCAATGTTTCCTATTTCTAGTTCTGCCATCAAATATCTGTGTGCTAATTATACCACTTTTGTTTTACATAGGGGAGAAAAGACTCGGAGGACACCCCTCATCCGAGGAGACCAGAGACCCCCCACCTCTGGAAGAAGGGGAACTAACACCAACACAAGCTGAGCAGGAGGAAGAAGAAGATGTGGTGGAGACTGGCACCACAACAGGTGAGTGTCTGCGACCACAGGCTCAGGTAAAAGAGATGGATGGTGGCAGATTTTTGATACCTGCTTTTGTTTTGTTTCTCTCTTTTTAGGTGATCGTGATCCAGAACGTTTCACATCAGAAAGTGCCCAGATCCTGATCGGGGAGATCATGGGGTGTAATGTAGAACTGCAAAACATACAGCAAAAAATAAATGATGTGATTAAAAAAAATAATAACATCATTGATGTTTTGGGGCGAATTTAAAACCCCACAAAATCACTTTTTGGATTGTGGTCCAATCTTTTAAAACTTTTTGCAATGTTTTGAAAAGCCAAATTTGGAGGATGCACACAGTGTGCCAACATGTGCTATCTGCCATCACGGGAGATCAATGGACGCGTTTTGGGGGTGCAACCCCTTCCTCAATTATAAAGTAGCGTTGAGGAAGGGCTTGCTCCCCCAAAACACGTCCCTTGATCCCCCCTGATGGCAGATAGCACATGTTGACATTCGTAAATTGGTGTGCATCTTCCAAATTTGGCTTTTCCAGGGGTGATTTCCCCCCATCTGAACGCTATATCAAACCCAGTTCCTAAATACTGATGTCTGATATAGCCTTCAGGTTTTACCTAATGTGAACTTTGTAAGTTCAAGTTTTTTGTCTTTCTTGTTGGTGTTACACAGGCCTGTTTTATCTGAAATGGACATTTCGATTTTTGATAATGCTACTGCAAAAATTGTTATACAACAAACATGTTGGTTTGTTTTAAAAACCTTTGGTAAATGCACATGTGATTGTGCAGGTATAAAAAAGTTGCTTACTCAAGAATGTGTGGATTATTGTCACTACAATACAACACTTTTGGGGTGATGTAATTGCTGTTTTCAGCAAAAATGGGAGTTATTTCCTAAGGGCAAATCCTCTTTGCACTACAAGTGCAGTTTCAGTGCAGTTGCAAGTGCACTTGTAGTGAAATTTGTTTTTGCATTTAGTAAATAACAGCCAACAGTGCTTTGTATAAGGTTACACAATCACGACATTTTCTGGACTCAACACATTTCTGTCAGGGTCAGCTAAAACAAACACAAGCAGTAAATGTCCACCAAGAATTTCTTTTTTTTTTATTATAAAAAGGCTTCACAGATTGTCTGGCATATTGATAGCCCCCCTACCCGCACAGAACTCCAGGTAGCGTAACCGGACATCACGGGCACTCAGGGAGGGCAAGCCAGGATGGCCACTTTCAAGCGCCGTCAGTGTGGTTTGATGTAGGATTCCGGCCTCAGGCCCAACTAAGCCAGCATAGTTGGCCGAATGTTTCCTTAAAAAGTTATGGAGAACACAGCACGCCAGTATAATATGGTTCAGTTTATACTCCGCCATATGGATGGGTGTCAGAAATAGTCGAAACCGGCTGGCCAGGATTCCAAATGTGTTCTCCACCACTCTTCGGGCTCTGGCCAGCCGGTAATTAAAAACCCTCTGTTCCGGGGTGAGGGTCCTCATTGGGAATGGCCGCATCAGGTGGTCCCCCAGCGCAAACGCTTCATCAGCAACGAACACAAATGGGAGTCCTTCCACATTGTCCTCTGGAGCTGGCAAGTCCAAGCTGCCATTCTGGAGACACCTGTAGAACTCCGTCTGGGCGATGACTCCACCATCGGACATCCGGCCATTCTTCCCCACGTCCACATAAAAGAAGTCGTAATTAGCCGACACCACCGCCAACATCACTATACTATTAAACCCCTTGTAATTATAATAGTACGTCCCCGAGTTGGGTGGTGGGACGATGTGGACGTGTTTCCCATCAATTGCCCCTCCGCAGTTAGGAAAGTCCCACCGCTCGGCAAAGTGGGAGGCCACAGTCTGCCATTCCTGTGGCGTGGAAGGAAACTGTTGAGGAAAAAACAATAAACATTACTATTTTTACTCTGAAACATGGCAAGCAGATTATACACAAACATTATGGGGCAACCTCCAGATAGCATTTACTAAGGGGAATTTAACAAGGCCAAAGTATAAGGTACACCTATCATATTCCCCCTCCCCCCCTCTCATGGGCCATTTCTAACATTATAGGGGGTGTGTGGAAATCTTGGACAGGTAACCCTCTTCACTTCATTGAGAGATGAATGCCTAAATAATGGGTATTACTTTGAACAGCCCCTCCTTAGTTACACTATTGGCAGACCACTGGACAGGTAAGAAGTGTCATAATACAAAGATATAAATACACATTGTACACATTTGAGGACATTTGAACATTCGGCTATTACCTATCAAGATAATAATAGGATACAAAAACTTTAAACAGTACCATTGGAAAGTATACAGGCAGGCCCTTGCACTACATGCTTTGGGGAATTCATCCATAAATCTGAGCACTAAAGAGTTGGGTATAGTGTGTATGGGTTTGGCAAAGTCAGCAGATAGATGATTGAGGATAGATAGAGAATTGGGATCAGCTGACTTAGCAGTTGGGGGAGGGAGGGTTACTAAAAATTATTTGGGGACACCACAAAAAAAAACCTCTGGCACTCTGCCTGAATTTAAATCAAAAATAACATTTCAAAACATTTTAGGGGGTGTTTGGGGTAAAGCACTACTATGGAGCTGATAAAATACATTGTTAAGTGACTACATGAGGTGAATATAGGCCAGGAGACACCATGCTGGGGAGGTTAGTGAAGGGCAAATATGTATGAAGGACATAAAATAATAATTACATAAAAATCCAGCATGCATGAGGACAAAGGGGACATTCACAGCATATTCCAATCATGGTAATTAGGGAATGAGGAAACAAATACAAGATATTACCAAACATTCAATACAATAAAATGTGAGATTAAAGGATAAAAATCTTACCTTCATATACTCCTTCTGCAGGACCTGGATGATGGCAGAACAGGTCTCTGGGATAATGATCCCCAGAGCCTGGGGGGAGATGCCTGTCGAGAACTTCAAGTCCTGCAGACTTCTCCCTGTGGCCAAATACCGCAGGGTAGCGACCAACCTCTGCTCCGGAGTTATGGCTTGCCTCATGCAGGTATCCTGCCTGCTGATATAGGGGGTCAGCGAAGCCAACAAACTGTGAAATACGGGGTCCGTCATCCGGAGAAAGTTCCTGAAATCATCAGGATTATTCTCACGGATCTCACGGAGCAAAGGCATATGAGAGAACTGGTCACGCTGAAGCAACCAATTTTTGGTCCATGAACTCCTCCCCATCCTGTTCATGGACTGGACTTGTGTCAAGGTCAGGACCCCAACACCAAGCTCCCGCACAGCACGAACTCTACGAGGAGTACGCATACAAAACATGGCTAGAAAACGGTCGGCTGCTCAGAACGAAGTAACAGAACGCACTGAAGAACAGCAAGGCCTGTGAAGAGCGACCTGAAAAACAGTAACGAACGAACAAGAATACAATGACTAAGTCACGCGGAACTTGCTTGCACGCACTGAAGAGCAGATACAAACCCACAAGCACAAACTGAATGGCAGAAAACGATCTGAAAGCCACAAGTCTGAAAAAGCGCGAATCGTCTCTCACCAAACTTTTACTAACACGAGATTAGCAAAAGGAGCCTAAAGGGTGCCGCGCTTGGTTCTGAACTGGCCTTTTCTAGTCTCGTCGTACGTGGTGTACGTGACCGCGTGGTTGGCGATCGGAAATTCCGACAACTTTGTGCGACCGTGTGTAGACAAAATAAGTTTGAGCCAACATCCGTCGGAAAAAATCCTAGGATTTTGTTGTCGGAATGTCCGAACAAAAATCCGACCGTGTGTACGCCCTATTAGCCCTCCACACAAAGGTAGGTCCATGCATGGAGGGGTCCCCCACCACCAATATTACTGAGGCATGATCAGACCAGGTGATATTATTAATTTTAGCTGTTTTACATTTGAATAGCACTTTTTTGTCCACCAAAAATAAATCGATTCTACTATAGGATTTATGGATATTGGGAAAAAATGAGTAGTCCCGTTCGCTAGCATTTATGCATCTCCAAGCATCATATAGTTCGTAGGACCGTAGTGCAGCCTTCAGAGATGGTGGAGAATGTTTTGGTTTAGCTGTCCATCATCGGATCTGGGGTAATATTGAAATCTCCACACATCACCAATAGTCCCTTTTGTACCTTGCATATTTTTCGCATTATCTTATGGAAGAATTTTATTTGTCTGGTATTAGGTGCATCTATGTTGACAATCATATAAGTGGTGGAATTAACATCACAAATCAAAATAATAAATCTCCCTTGTGGATCACAAATAATCTCGTGGGTATTGAAGGCTACGGTATCTCTTATTGCTATCAACACTCCCTTCCGTTTAGTATCCACATTGGAATTAAAAATAAATGGGAACTTGGAGTGAGAGCATTTAGGTGGTGATGATACACAAAAGTGTTTCTTGGACACACAATACTTGTGTTGCAGAGCCTACCTCCATAGGGATCTTCTCTTCGCTGAAAGGTTGAGTCCTTTTGCATTAATGTTATAAAATTAATAGCCATTTTGGGAGTTGATTGAGTGATGTGTGGTGGGTATTTTGCAGTAACCACTTACTGTTAGCAGGATTACGCCTTTTTTCCTATGGAAAAGTGGGTCTTGTGGACTTCTCAGCGCCCAGGTTGGTTTTGCAAGTATGATTCCGTTCGGTACAAGAACATGAAGGTTATTCTTGACTGTTAAAAGTAAAAAAAAAATAAACATCTGAACAGAATTTAGAAAAAAACAGAGGCTATAAACCTAACAGTAGTAAGAAAAGAATGGGTGTGGCACATAGCCACTCAATATTTAGTGAGGAGAAAGGTGTTCTTCAAGACCAACAAAGGAGAACAGTTCAAATTGGAAGAGACTCTTCCTCAGCGAGTTTTAGTGTTCTTGTTTAGAACCTGGGCCCAGGTTATTTATGAGAGCGTGCGTTCTTTTGGTTAACAGTACGCCACTCAGATTCTTGGTTGATATCATTATCGTAGCGTGGTGATGTGGTCGGTTCAGGTATAATGCCCCATTTGCTCAGCAGTGCCATGCCTTTGCCTACAGAATCCATTATGTGCTCTCTTCCATCTTTAGTGACAATTAGTTTCGTAGAAAATGCCCATTTGTAGCTTAGCTTATGGTTTCTAAGCGCCTTGGTAATGGTGCCTAAGTTCCTGCGTTTTTGTAGGGTGAATTGAGAGTCCGCATAAAATTGCAGGTCTGTGTATGGTGACGGTATCGGTTCTTTATGGCGGGACACTGACATCAACTTTTCTTTTGTATGATAGAAGTGGAGTCGCAGAATGACATCCCTGGGGATACTGGCGGGGAGATGAGTGGGCTTGGGGAGGCGGTGAATCCTGTCCACAATAAAATCTATTGCTGACATTTCTGGTAATACTGTGGTAAAGAGCTGAGATACATAGTTACAGAGGTCTTGCTGCAGGACAGATTCTGGAATTCCTCGTATTTTAACATTATTCCTCCTGGCTCTGTCCTCCATGTCCGCCATTTTGGCTTTTATACTATCTATGTCATCCTCATTATTTTCATTTGCATCAGCTAATGCATTAATGGTAGTGGCGAACTCCCCCATCTTATCTTCCACATGTGCCACTCTGTCTGAAACCGCCTGTAAGTATCTGCTAACTGTGTGTATACAGGATACCATGTCAGAATGTAAATAACTCCTCAGGGATACCAGCATTTCTTTAAGCACAGTATCTATGACCGGCTGATTAGTAGTAGGGAAATGGTCTATGGAGTTAGGCAGTTCCCTGGTGTCATCCCCTGAATCATGGGCAGAGCTCAACTCATGTTCTTCATCTGCTGCATCCATCCTCACCCAGGATTTCTCTGGATTTTCAGATGAAGGTGTAGCTGGAGAGGATTGTGATCCCTTAGGTGGGCTGTTTCTTTTTTGAGGTCTTCCCCTCTGTGAAAAGCTCTGAGTGGATCTGCATACTGGTGTGGAGGTCGCGCCAGCGCCATTTTGCCTAGGCCCCGGCGGGAAGAATTCTGGGGCCAGAACCCCTCTGCCTTTCGCCTTGGCATGGAGATGGCTTGATCCCCTGGGTTGTGCGAGCTGGAACGCCCAGTTTTTATGCCCGATTGGGGTCCTGGAAGCCCGGTATGTGCCGCTGTTTGCCCGCTGCGGTCAGAGCTCCGTTAAACCACGGCCATCTTGGTCTCCGGCTAGCTCTGCCCCACGCTACTGGCGTTTTAATAATGTCCAGTGTGAATGAGGCCTAAATGCCAACGTCCAGCTTTTTTTTTTCTTCCTAATGTTTTGTTGTAAAAACGCCTATAAAACCTAACGCTCCTAAATGCTGCTAGAAGCTGCTGAAAACCAGCACAAAATTGCTAAACGTGAATATTTTTTATACAGCATTTTCTGGCATGGTAACTTTTTTTTTTTTAAGCCATTGTGCATGGACCTTTAAAGCTGCTCTTAGAGAGAAGCATATGAGCATAATTAAGCGCATGCACACCACATAATGTGCTAGTATGCATGTGAATTTATTAGTGGCTAGAATAAATTAATATTTTATCCAATAGAATGAGTTTAAGTTCATAGTCTTATAAACACCCTATGCCTGTAAATGAGCATAAAGCATATAAATGCTGTTAAAGATGTGACATTGAAGGCATTTTTTCTGCTAAGTTCTGGCAGAAAAAATGCAGCCTGCCTAAGCCTTTAAAATCCGTATTTTCTGTTAGAAAATTACTTAGAACACCCAAACATTTATATATATATATATATATATATATATATACATATTTTTAGCAGAGACTCTAGAGAATAAAATGGCAATCGTTGCAATATTTTATATCACACGGTATTTGCGCAGCGGTCTTTCGAACGCAATTTTTTGGGAATATTGACACTTTCATAAATTTAAAAAAAACAGTCAAGTTAGCCCAATTTTTTTATATAATGTGAAAGATGATGTTAGGCCGAGTAAATAACTAGCAATTTATGCTTTGAAATTGTACACACTTGTGGAAAGGCAACATACTACGGTACTTAAAAATCTCCAAGGGCGATGCTTTAAAAATGTCTACAGGTTACCAGTTTAAGGCTCGATTCACACCTATGCATGTTGCTTTTGGGCGTTTTTGGAGGTTTTTTTTTCATGCTTGCCACGTTTTTGAGCAGCGTTTTTGCCGCGATTTGCGTTTTGCGTTTTGTTTTTTTTTTTTTTGTTTTTTTTACAGTTTTTTTTACAGTCTAAAAAAAAATTAAAAAAAAAAAAAAAAAAACAAAAAACGGCAAAAACGCTGCAAAAACGCTGCAAAAACGGTGCACTTGCGTTTTTGATGCTTGTCCATTGAATTCTATTACATGCAAAACGCTGCATTTTGCATGAAAAAAAGTCCCTGACCCTTTCCAAAAATGCAGAGAAACAAAAAGGCATTGATGTGAACATGTTCCATAGGAACCCATGTTAAAAAATTCCCGTGCATTTCTGCAAAATGCAAAATGCATCAAAAAACGCGCTAGTGTGAATGGAGCTTTACGGTACAGAGGAGATCTTGTGCTAGAATTATTGCTCTTGTGCTAACGATCGTGGCAATACCTTACATGTGTGGTTTGAACACTGTTTACATTTGCGGGTCCGTCTTACATATGTGTTCGCTTCTGCGCACGAGCAGGGAGGGACGGGGTGCTTTAAATTTTTATTTTTTTTCTTATTTTATTGGTTTTTATTATTTTTACACTGTCTCTTAAAAAAAATAATTCTGATTCATTTTTATTTATGTCAGAAGGAATGTAAACATCCCTTGTGACAATAATAGGCAGTGACCTCCTTTTGTACTTAAAAGCATTCAACACGCCAAGTTTGGCAGTTTTGAATGCTGTCATTTTTTAAATTTGGTGCCTTTAGGTCTTCTGTAAACCGGAAGTGATGTCATGACATCGCTTCCAGCTTACTAAATCCAAGACCCGATCAAAGCTGATTCCGGCGACGTTCAGTTCTCCGACCAGCCGGGGGACGTGCAGGCTGGTCACTCAGGCCTCCCGGTGGGACAGGAGAGCTCGGACAAGCTGCAGAAGCCGGTGGGAGGAGGGGGGTCATCCCCTCCTGCTCCTTGGGATAACAGCCGAGTGGCTGCTAGCCGCATCGTTTGTTATCCTAAGAAAGCCGACCGTCGGCTCTAAAAAACGGTACCAGGGTGATGCGTGCAGCTACATGCATTACCCCGGTACAACCCCTACAAGCCGAGGCTGTAAATTGGCGTACGGTCGGCGTGAAGGTGTTAAATTCATACGCCCATGTGCATGAGGCTTAGGGATACACCGCTGTGTTCCAGTACATCTTTATTACTTTCTGAGAGGCAAGTCTGCAATGACAGCTTTCATATGTATATCCTGACATCTGTTGTTATCCCTACAGACATTAACGAATGTAGAGAAAATCCCCAAATCTGTGTCCCTTATGGTGATTGTATGAACACAATTGGATCCTATATGTGTGCATGCAAGGAAGGATACCAGAGCATCTCTAATACTTGTACAGGTGAGTGTCATATTTTTCTTAGATATGTGCACTGCCGAAAAATCATTTTTTTTTTCCGTTTTTGTTTTGTTCGTTTTTTTGTTTATCGGATCATTCGTTATGATCGATATTAGTTATTTCAAATAAATTCGTAACCTCGGATAAATTCTAATTTGTTACCTTCCATTTGTTTAGATGCGGTATTCGTTACTTTGAGAATTTGGAATAATTAGAACAAAAATCTGAAATTCGAAAATCCAAAAATTCTAAAGAACGAAAATCGAAAATTCAAAAGAACGAAAATAAAAAATTCAAAAGATCGAAAATCTGAAAATCAGAAAGAGCAAAAAAACATTCGGATAATTTCTATTATAATTAAAATATTAAGTTTATTACCATTATTATAGTATTATTATTATTATTATTATTATTTATTGATAATAATATTTAATAATAGTTTTAAACTATTAAATTATAGGTATTGGAATTTCCTTTCAAATTTGGCTTTTAGTGAACGTAACGAATATGAATTTATCCAAAGTTACGAATTATTCAGCATTCGTTACGTGGGATAATTCATAAATTGTTCTTTCTGATTTTCATTCTAATTTTCATTCCTTCGAATTTTCGGATTTTCGTTCCTTCTGATTTTCCAACTTTCAGATTTTCCTTCTTTCAAATTTTTGGACTTACGTTCTTTTGAATTTTCGGATTTTCGTTCTTTCAAATTTTCGTTCTTTTAGAAAATTTGTTTTTGAAAACGGTCTTTCGTTAATTCGGGTCAATTGGGTTGAGGTGTGCGCTACATACAGAGTGCAGGGCTGAGGTGTGCATTGTGTACTGAGTGCAGGGTTGAGGTGTGCACAACGTACTGAGTGCAGGGTTGCGACCACCTCAACCCTGCACTCAGTACATTGTGCACACCTCAACCCTGCACTCAGTACACAACGCACACCTCAGCCCTGCACTCTGTATGTAGCGCACACCTCAACCCAACCACTGTTTGTGAACACAGTTCACTGTGCCATCCAAAAATGAAAGGTAAAGCTCTATCATTCAAACAAGAAGCCATATCTGAACATGATCCAGGAGCGCCTCAAACTTTTCTGGGCCAGAGATCATTTAAAATGGTCTGTTGCAAAGTGGAAAACATTCCTTTTGGCAACTATGGGAGCTGCATCCTCTGGACTAAAAAGGAGAGGGATCCTCCAGATCGTTATTAGCACTCAGTTCAAAAGCCTGCATCTCTGATGGCATGAGGTGCATTAATGCACATAGAATAGACAGCTAATACATCTAGAAAAACACCATCATTGCTGAAAGATATATTGACAATGACTTTTTTGGATGAAGGCCTTACATATTTCAGCAGGACAATGCTAAACTGAATACTGCATCTATGACAATAGCGTGGCTTCACAGTAGAAGAGTCCGGGTGCCTAAATGGCCTACCTACAGTCCAGACCTTTCATCAATTGAAAGTATTTGGTGCCTCTTGAAACAAAATAATTGACAAAGAAGACCCAGGACTGTTGAGCAGTTAGAATTCTATATCAGGCAAGAATGGGACAACACTCCTCTCCTAAAACTGGTCTCCTCATTTCCCAGACATTTACAGAGTGTTGTTAAAAGAAGGGATGCTACACCGTGCTAAACATGGCCCTGTCCCAACTTTTTTGCAATGATTTTCCTAAAATGGTACATTTTCTCACATTAAGGACTTATCATCTGCAGAGACCTGCGTTTTTCATCTGCAGAGACCTGCTCCTAAACACTACTAAACTCTCCTAGACATTCTTAAATGCTCATAAGGCCTCATGCACACTGGACGTTTTTACAGCTACTGTTTTTGGCTTCAGACATTTTTTTCTGCAGCCAGTAAACTCCCCAGCATGTTCTCCTAGGTGTCCATGCACACATAAGCTATTATCAGCAGTTTTTGGCAGGGGAGTTTTCTGGCTGGAAAAAAACAGAACTAGTGGGTTTTGAGAGGTGTTTTTCAGCTGTAAAACTGCTCTATCTCTTAAAGCTTAAAAACGCCATAAAACACTGAAAAATACATCATTTTGACATTTACCAACATTTTTGAGCCATAAGCTTTTGTGGGATTTTGTTAAAAAAAGCTAAAAAACACTACTGCAAAAATTCTGAAAAACTCATTCTACAGCTACAGCTTTCCACAGCTAACGCTACTGAAGGCCCCTTGAGCCCCCTAGGGAAAGAGAGTCTTGACTGAGGGGGGCATGGCTAGGTGCATGACAAGGGGAGCGATTGGTTGGGACAGTTGGGATGGGATGGGCCTGAGGTCAGGGAACGTGTGCCCCAGGGAATTCTGGGTCTTTCGGAAGAGTCGTTTGGAAGAGCTGCTGTGGACCCTGCACCACTGCCATGGACACTGATCTCCTGTTGCCCAGGGTCCACGAGCTGGCTCTCCAAGGTCAGGTGACTCTGTTCTCCCTCCTCAACCCTGAGATCCCCACCTTCTCCACTTCCACCTCCACCTGCGGGGCCTCCGGCTCCCAGGGTCAGGAGATGCACCCGTCCGCTTTCCCGCATGAGCTCTGGGCCTTCTTACTCCCCTGCCACACCCCATGTGCCATCAGAGCTCCTGTTGCTATGGGCTCCGGTTCCCCCACTCCTGTCCGCCGCTGTAGTTCTCCCCGGCGGCCCCCCTCCCCCTTGTTCACACTTTGGGTCAGGCCCGCTCCTGAACCCCTAAGCCATCCGGCTGTCCTCACCCCCCGCGAGCACCCGCTCGGTGGCTCGGGTGGTAGCCGCGGAGCTCCCCGCCTCTCCTCACCGGAGCGGGGGGTGGGGGGGCCGCATGGAGATCATCCTGAGGCACCAGAGGCTGGGCACTCCAGCCCGGGGCTGCCGCTCGGCCCGCCTATCCTCCTCCTTCCTCCACGCTGTCTGATTCAACTGGCATATCCCTGCCAGCGTCTTTCCCTGCGCCCAGCTGGGCGGGAGATTCAAATGTGAACACAGTCCACACTGCTCCTGATGTGACATCTGTACATCCACATCCCCCTGCAGCCGGCTGGGTGGGGGAGGGCAGAGATGTACATGCCACTGCACCCCCCCACATCCCCCTGCACCCAGCTGGGTGGGGGATGGCAGGGATTTACATGCCACTGCACCACCCCACACCCCCCTGCACCTGGCTGGGTGAGGGATGGCAGAGATGTTGTCAGAAAGGTTACCTGATTGGGCGCCGGGGCGCGCTGGGACGCGTTGGCGCTCGTGTCCCTGTTCGTGCTGGGGCGCGTGTCCCTGGGGGCGCCGGTGTGTCTGGGCCAGCCGGCCGTGGCGTTCGGGGTGGCGTCCGGGCGTTCGCGCGTACGCGCGTTCGCGCTAGCGCGCGTCCGCGTTAGCGCGCGTCCGCTTGCGGGCATTGCCTTTGACATGCCCGGTAGTGTGGGCGGGCACGCCGGTGTCGGGGGCGCGCTCGGGCGCGTGCGGGGGCGCGCCGCGCTTCGGCGAATCGGCGCGCGCACGTGCGCGGCGTTTTGGCGCCAATCGGTCTATTTATAGCCTGTCTCTGCATTGTCCCGGTGCTGCCTGATCAAACAGCTTTACCTTGTTCCGTGATCATCCTTGTGTTCCTGAACCCTCGTTGTGTTTACCCGTTGTGACCCGGCTTGCCTTTTGGACTCCCCTTGACTGCTGCCTGAACCTGACCCCGGCTTGTTTGACCTCGTCTCCTGCCTTATCCCTTGTACCGTTGCCGCCAGCCCGTTGCCGACCTCTGCCTGTGTGTGACCTGCCTGATCAGCTCCTGCTCAGCACCTGCCTTATCCAGCCCGAAGATCTACCGGTTGCTTGCCAGACCACCGCATTCCAGGACTCTCACTTCAGGCCCTCATACCACTCCGCATTCGCGGGCCTCCTGTCTACTCTACCAGGGGCCCCGAATCGGATACGTAAGGGAGCCTACCCTCTGCCCAAGCGGACTCACCTGTCTGGTAAGTGTGGGACCTGACAGTATCAGGCAGCCATGACTGAGTCCGGGCAGGGGGCCTCCCCTATGGATGAACTATGCAGGCACCTAGCGGGCCTCACGCAAGCTGTTAAAAGCCTACAGGAAGGCTACACCAGACTGGAAGGACAGGTCCAGGCCCTCACAGCTTCTCCTCCTGGAGCAGTATCCAACCCTGCCTCAGTACCTTCCGTAGTGATGCTCCCACCAGAACCCAGAGTACCTCCACCCGAAAAGTTTTCTGGAGATCGCAGTAAGTTCCGGGCGTTCCGTAACGCGTGCGAACTCTACTTTGCCCTACAACCCCGTACGTTCTCCCTGGAAAGTACTAAAGTGGGGTTCGTCATATCCTTGCTGACAGGCGAGCCACAAACTTGGGCTCACCACCTCCTGGAGCAAAAGGCCCGATCTCTTGACTCCCTGAGTGACTTCTTCCTAGCCATGTCCCAGTTATATGAGGATCCTCAGCTAACAGCCACTGCAGAAGCCGCCCTGCACTCCCTTCAACAAGGTCGCAGAGCGGCCGAAGATTATGCTGTGGAGTTTAGGCGTTGGAGTGCAGACACGGAGTGGAATGACGCAGCCTTGCGTCACCAATATCGGCTGGGATTGTCAGACTCCCTAAAGGATGAATTAGCACGAGTAGGGGTGCCTCAGACACTAGAGGAGCTGATCAATTTGTCAATTCAAATTGACCGCCGTCTCAGGGAAAGACGCTCTGAGAGATCTGTGAACCACCCACGCCTCACCTGGATGCTGCCCAGAACCCCTAGTGCCCCAAACCAAGCTCCGCCTGTCTTGTCTGCTCCAGCCCAGGAGGGTTCGGAACCCATGCAGTTGGGGTTGCTCCGTCCTTCTCTGACCCCAGAAGAAAAGACACGAAGACGCACACTCAACCTGTGCTTGTATTGTGGAGAGCCTGGTCACTTTGCTAAAGCATGTCCCAATAAAAGACGTAAGTGCCTGCCGTCTTCCTCATTGTGTGCGCCTGTCCTACCTAGTACCGGTAACCATTTAACCTTTTCCATTGTCTTACAGTTACCTGGAAGGAGCATCCCAGTACCGGTCATCGTTGACTCGGGAGCTTGCAGTGGATTCATTGATCGGACTTTTGTTGAAACTCACCATATCCCCACTCAAACCAAAACTCAAGGACTGGCAGTCTTTCTAGCGGACGGTTCCACCCTCCGCTCCGGACCCGTTACCCAGGAAACGGTTCCCTTGTTGGCCACTATTGGCCCAGAACATCAGGAACTGTTACGTCTAGATGTCATCTCCTCTCCTCTTTTCCCAGTTATCCTAGGAATACCTTGGTTACAGGCTCACAACCCTAGTATCAACTGGGCTACAGGCAAAATTCAGTTCTCTTCTGAGTATTGTAAACAAAACTGCTTACGGGGGACCTCCACAACCTCTTCCCAATGCCTGTGTTTGGACTCGGAAACTAAGCTCTACCCAGATCTTCCTGAACCATACCGGGATTTCCTGGACGTATTTAGTAAAAAGGGAGCAGAAACCTTACCGGTACATAGATCCTATGACTGCCCAATAGAACTTTTACCGGGTACCGAAGTCCCTTTTGGGAGGATCTTCCCTCTAACTGTGCAGGAGCTGGGCACCTTGAAAACCTATATAGACGAGAACCTAAAGAAAGGGTTCATTCGTCCTTCCACGTCTCCAGCTGGGGCAGGCATCTTCTTCGTGGAAAAGAAGGATCACTCCTTACGTCCCTGCATTGATTATCGGGAACTTAACAAGATCACTATCAAGAACAGATACCCGCTACCTTTGGTTCCTGAATTATTTCAGAGACTAGGATCTGCTACCGTTTTCACTAAGTTAGACCTCCGTGGGGCCTATAATTTAATTCGCATAAGAGAAGGAGACGAGTGGAAGACAGCCTTTCGCACTCGATTTGGACATTACGAGTATCTTGTCATGCCTTTTGGTCTGTGCAATGCGCCGGCAACCTTTCAACACTTTGTCAACGATGTCTTTCACGACCTACTGGACTTATATGTCATTGTCTACCTGGATGACATCCTGGTTTTTTCTGCCTCTCTGACGGAGCACCGTGAACACGTACGAAATGTACTCTCCCGGCTGAGACAACATGGCCTTTACGCCAAACTCGAAAAATGTGAATTCGAGCGTCAATCCATCCAGTTCTTAGGTCTGATCATTTCTCCTGATGGCATTAAAATGGATCCACAGAAAGTATCCGCTATCCTGGATTGGCCTGCACCAACTGATAAAAAAGGAGTTCAGCGTTTTATTGGCTTCGCCAACTTCTATAGGAAGTTCATTAAGGGATTTTCCTCTATCATTACTCCAATTACAGAACTTATCAAACAAGGGTGTCGGTTCCGCTGGACCCCTAGGGCCCAAGAGGCCTTTGAAAGACTCAAAACATTGTTTACGTCAGCCACGATTCTTAAGCACCCCAACCCTGCCTTGCCGTTCGTCCTGGAAGTGGATGCGTCCGAGGTTGCTGTTGGAGCTGTACTGTCACAGAGACAGGGTGCCAAAGCACTCCTGTACCCCGTGGGATTCTTTTCTCGTAAACTCTCTCCATCCGAGAGAAACTATGATGTTGGTGACCGAGAACTTCTTGCCATTAAAGCAGCTCTGGAAGAATGGCGCTATCTCCTGGAGGGTGCAGCACACCCCATTTTGGTCTACACAGACCATAAAAACTTAGAATATTTAAGAACAGCCAAGAGACTGAAACCCCGGCAGGCAAGATGGGCACTTTTCTTTTCACGATTTGTTTTCCACATCACTTACAGACCCGGATCCAAGAATGTCAAATCCGACGCCCTTTCCCGAATGTTTCTTGAATCGGAAAAAGCCCTGCCCCCAGACACCATTCTCCCCTCTGGAAATTTCCTAATTCTACAGGAGGACTTGATTTCACAGATCAGACGAGCTTCCTTGGGAATGCCTCCACCTGCTGAAGCCTGTACCAAGGATGGGCTGTTTTGGGTCAAGAATAAAATTGTGGTTCCTGAGGAGTTAAAGGTACGAGTGCTAAGCCTGTGCCATGATCACAAGCTTGCGGGTCACTTCGGCACACGGAAAACAATTGACCTTGTTCAACGCACCTTTTGGTGGCCTCACCTTGCCAAGGATTGCAAAAAATATGTGGAGTCCTGTAACACGTGTGCCAGGAACAAGACTAGCCGGACTAGAGCATGGGGCCTGTTGAAACCATTACCAGTTCCAGACAGACCTTGGGCCATGATTTCCATGGACTTTATCGTGGAACTCCCACTGTCAGAGGGTTTTTCGTCCATTTTTGTCGTAGTAGACAGGCTGTCTAAAATGGCTCATTTTCTCCCCATGAAGGGCACCCCTTCAGCCATGGAAACCGCCTCTATCTTTATTAAAGAAATCGTCAGGCTACATGGAGTCCCGACCAGTATAGTCTCGGACAGAGGTGTCCAGTTTACCTCCAGATTTTGGAGGGCCCTCTGTGGCGCCCTTGAGATCGAGTTGTCCTTTTCTTCGGCTTACCACCCTCAGTCTAACGGACAAACCGAGCGGACAAACCAGACCGTGGAGCAATACATCCGCTGTTTCTCCGCATTCTCCCAGGATGACTGGGCTTCCTTGCTGCCCATCGCAGAGTTCTCATATAATAACTCAATACATTCAGCAACTAACCAGTCTCCGTTCTATGCCAATTATGGTTTCCACCCATCCTTCTTGCCTGGAGCACTCCCCGAATGCCCTGTTCCTGCAGTATCCGAAACCTTGGACTTTTTCTCCAACAACAATAAATTGCTGCAGGAAACCATGACCAAGGCTCAGGAGGACTACAAGAAGATCTTTGACAGAAAGAGACGGGGGGAACTTGTCCTTGAACCTGGCAATTCTGTCTGGCTGTCCACCGCTAATCTCAAGTTAGCATGCCCATCCAAGAAACTGGGCCCCAAATACCTGGGTCCTTTCTTGATCAAAAGGAAGATCAATAATGTGGCATATGAACTCGAGCTTCCCGACTCTTTGAGGGTACACCCAGTGTTCCACGTGTCCCTCCTGAAACCGGTCACCCCCAATTTCTTTCCTGGTCGCAGTGTGGGCCCACCCAAACCTATTATGGTTGATGGCGAAGAGGAGTTTGAAGTGGAGGCAATTCTAGATTGCAGAAGAAGGCACAACCAAGTACAATATCTGGTAAAATGGAAGGGCTATGGACCCGAAGAAAATTCGTGGGAACCGGAAAACAATTTACATGCTGAAGAACTTTTGAAATCCTTCAAAACCTCTCATTCTTCGAAGATGGCCCAGCTGGGCATCCGGAGTCTGCCCTTGAGGAGGGGGCACTGTCAGAAAGGTTACCTGATTGGGCGCCGGGGCGCGCTGGGACGCGTTGGCGCTCGTGTCCCTGTTCGTGCTGGGGCGCGTGTCCCTGGGGGCGCCGGTGTGTCTGGGCCAGCCGGCCGTGGCGTTCGGGGTGGCGTCCGGGCGTTCGCGCGTACGCGCGTTCGCGCTAGCGCGCGTCCGCGTTAGCGCGCGTCCGCTTGCGGGCATTGCCTTTGACATGCCCGGTAGTGTGGGCGGGCACGCCGGTGTCGGGGGCGCGCTCGGGCGCGTGCGGGGGCGCGCCGCGCTTCGGCGAATCGGCGCGCGCACGTGCGCGGCGTTTTGGCGCCAATCGGTCTATTTATAGCCTGTCTCTGCATTGTCCCGGTGCTGCCTGATCAAACAGCTTTACCTTGTTCCGTGATCATCCTTGTGTTCCTGAACCCTCGTTGTGTTTACCCGTTGTGACCCGGCTTGCCTTTTGGACTCCCCTTGACTGCTGCCTGAACCTGACCCCGGCTTGTTTGACCTCGTCTCCTGCCTTATCCCTTGTACCGTTGCCGCCAGCCCGTTGCCGACCTCTGCCTGTGTGTGACCTGCCTGATCAGCTCCTGCTCAGCACCTGCCTTATCCAGCCCGAAGATCTACCGGTTGCTTGCCAGACCACCGCATTCCAGGACTCTCACTTCAGGCCCTCATACCACTCCGCATTCGCGGGCCTCCTGTCTACTCTACCAGGGGCCCCGAATCGGATACGTAAGGGAGCCTACCCTCTGCCCAAGCGGACTCACCTGTCTGGTAAGTGTGGGACCTGACAGATGTACATGCCACTGCACCCCCTCCACATCCCCCTGCACCCAGCTGGGTGGGGGGTGGCAGAGATGTACATGCCATTCACCCCCTGCCCCCCCGCATCCCCCTGCACCCGGCCGGGTGGGGGATGGCAGAAATGTACATGCCACTCACCCTCTGCCGTTGACCCCTGCCCCCCGCATCCCCCTGCACCCGGCTGGGTGGGGGATGTCAGGGCGGCACATGCCGCTCACCCCCTGCTGCTGACACCTGCCTTCCCACATCCCCCTGCACCCGGTTGGGTGGGGGATGGCAGGGCTGACCATGCCTTGGACCCCTGCCTTCCCACCTCTCCCTGCATGCCCGGCTGCGTGGATGAAAGCCGGCGGTCGCCTGCTCCATCCCCATCATCACTGACCTCTGACCTCCAGCAGCTACCTGCTCCAAGCTGGGCGGGAGCTTCCTACCAGACGTCCGCTGCCACAGCCTCGCCATCTCCCTGCACCCTGCGGGGCGGGAGATTCCCATTGGAGGCCTGCCGCTGCAACCCTGCCCCTGTCCGCTACTTGGCTCCATCTCCCTGCGCCCGGCAGGGCGGGTGATGCGCACGCCACGCCCAGGATGTGGGCAGCACCTGCTGCGAGTCCTCCATCCGGGGTCCCCGGTGGTGCCAGATGCGGCCGGCCTAGGCCCCCCGGGCCCTTTCTCTGGACCTCTCCTTCCGCCAGCAGCCTCCTGCTTCTCCAGCCATCTCATTCCTCAAGGTGACGGACATTACGGCCTCCGGCCAGCTTATCCCGTGGACGATCCTGCACCGGGCGTTCCTCCTGGACCCGCTGTTGGTCGCCCTTCTTCAGCTGCACATCCGCGACTCAGTGAGTATGATTGTGATTCGATTTGGGGTAGGATTAGTGACACTGTCGTATCGGGTGCGCCAGACGAAGGCATTGTTTTGGTCGTATATCGGTCCTATCTCACATGGGTGCGTCAGGTCCGGTATTCAGTTCGGCCTCATCCGTGGGTGGCGCTTTGTAGGCAGCTTCGCCACCGGCATGTCGGAAGACGTCTAGGATAGAATCTGGTGTCGCGTATTTATGGATTTCCTCGCGTTAGTCCCTCCCGACCGTAAGACGATCGACAAATCTGGCGTGGAGCATTGGTGGTTCAGTGTTAGAATTCTTGCCTGCCATGCGATATGCCCAGGTTCAGTTCCCGGCCAATGCAATTACGGGCTTTTCTTGTGTTATAGCCCCCCAGGTAGTTTTTTCCCGGAGCGTCGGCTGCCGCCCCCACCCCCCCCAAAAAAAAAAAAGAAAAAAGTGGTCTATGCTGGCTGTTCAATGAGAGCCACTGCAAGTGGTACACTGCGTTCCGTTTTAAGCACAAGTGCTCACTTTGCGGGGGCACTCACCCAGCCGGTGCTTATGAAAGGGAAAACAACTGCTTTCCTGGCCAGGGGCCAAGGCTGACATTTCTAAACCGGAGGACCCCAGTGATTGTGTCAGAGATGCTTCCCTGGCTAGACCGGTTCCCCCTTTTTCATTGAGAGGCCTTGATCTTGAGGTATGGTTTGGCCGTGGTTTTTGGATCCCCTTCACTCCTTTGGATGTGCCGACCATGGCACCTAATTTGAAAACGGCCATTCAATTCGAGTCCATGGCGGCCGAGAAACTCCAGGAGGAAATGAATTTGGGGTGCATGGCGGGCCCGTTTGATCTCCCCTTTCCACAACCTGAGGGTTTCCCCCCTTGGTGTGGTCCCCAAAAGGGCTGAGGAAAAAATTCCGCCTTATCCATCACATGTCCTAACTTTCTGGCTCCTCGGTTAATGACGGCATCGTCAAGGAAGAATCCAGGGTCCACTACGCCTCGTTTGACAAGGCGCTTCACCTGATCAGGGCTGCTGGCCCTTCGGCCTTTCTAGCCAAGGCGGATATTGAGTCCGCATTCCACCTCCTCCCGGTCCACCCGGAATGCTTCCATCTGCTGGGATGCTAATTACAGGGAGGCTATTTTTTGACATGTGCCTTCCCATGGGTTGTGCCATTGCTTGTTATTTCCTTGAACTCTTCAGTAGTTTCCTTGAATGGGTAGTTGTCCAGGCGGCTGGTTTTCATTCCGTGTTACACTATTTGGACGACTTCCTCTTCGTGGGCCCATCTGAAAGCAGTGAGTGCCAACAGCTCGTGGCTATCATTTCTCTAGTCCTACAATGACCAGTCACGTTGGTTGCTGGAGGAGGTACTGAACTCGCAGCTGGAGCTATACACTGATGCGGCAGGCTCCTGTGGTTTTTGGTGCCTTTTTCCAAGAGGTGTGGTCTGCTGAAAGTTGGTCGGCCTCACACTGTTGGAGCTCTTTCCAATTATTGTCGCCATCGAGCTGTGGGGCGAACAGTTGCGTGAGCGTGGAGCAGGTGGTCAATCAACAGTCTGCCAGCTCCCCTCTGGTTGTGTCGTTGCTGAGGTTTTTGGTTTTAAAGTGCCTTCAGCTTAACGTTCGCTTTAGAGCTAGGCATGTCCCTGGAACAGCTAATGATATTGTCGATGCTCTCTCTCTATCACAGCTCGATCGTTCCCGCGCCCTCGCCCTGTCGACTTCCCTGGAGGGCCTGCCCTGTCCGGCCTACTTGTGGAACCTCGTTTGCGATGTTTGCTAAACCTCCTCCAGGTGTCGCTGTTCCCTCGGACGTGGGTGTCGTACTGTCGCGTGTGGGTCAAATGGGTCCAGGTGTCAGGCGGTGTCATGAAAAGGTTCACCCGTTGATGGCACTGTGGGTCTCTTGGATCGCAGTACCAGTGTCCACCAGCGGGTGTCTTCCATCAACCAGGACCTGTAATAAGAGGATTCACCTGCTGATGGCACTGTTGCATCCTTAGGCTGTAGTACCAGTGTCCACCAACGGGTGTATCCAGTATGGAGCAGACAGCACCTTCTGTGCTCAGGTGTAACGTGTGGGCAATTACTGCAGGCTGATAAATACCCGGCAAGCCCTCACATGCTTGCCTTGGTGTCTCTCTCCCTGCATTCTAACCTTGTTGCCTGTTATTTTGACCTTGAGCCTGCATCTGCCCTGTCCTGACCTGACCTGATCCAATCCCTATCCCAAGCCCTTCCTGGTCCTGTCCCTTCTGTTCCTGGTTACCTTGGATCCCTGCCCTGTATCCCATCCATTCATCCTCTCCCTGTCCTGTTGGTTTCCCGTCCTTACCATCTTCTGATCTCGCGGTGTATGACCTTGGCCTGGCTTCTGTTTACGGTTCCGGTATCTCCCATTTTATTGTATATACTGTTTTGTTGTTTGTGGGTCTTGTGGTTGATTGTGCATGGTTATATTCACTTATCTGTCACTTATGTAAATAAACACCATTTTTATTCACTTATATACGTTTCTGGTTTCTTCTGTGCAGTCCACACAGTCTGGTTTACTAATTCCTTGACAGTACACCAAGGCCATCCCTACCACTACACTAAGGAATCACCCTGTTTTGTTTGACGTATTAAGATGGATTTAAATGAAATTACCTATTATTCTCTGCTAGCGGAACAGGATGGCGAATATTGCCGCCAGATTTTAAAAGATTGGACCAGTGACCAGCTGATGGAAACGATCCGATCAGCTCATTCCCTAGTGGATCAGGGTTACATGTCTTTTGAAGATGTTCAGCCCCTGATACGGTTATGTGCAAAACCAGCCCTGTCATGTTTTCCCGAAGGAAGCGATGATTTTTCTCCCCCCTTCAATTATGGTCAAGTTGAATCCCTGGTATGGTTATTAGAGGATGATCCAGCCTTTTACATGGAACGTTATGCCTCTTGTTCACAGCAGGTGTTGTCTGATTGCATCCATTCAGTGCAATCGCTGGTTAGTCAGGCTGTGTGTGAATCAATGTTTGTTCAACCTGTGCTACAGGCATGGTCAGATCTCCTTTATTTAGCCAAGCCACAACAACCCAGCCCTACCATTAATCACCTGCCTTCCCAAGAATCTATTCCCCCGTCGCTCATGGCAACCTCAGCTACAGCCCAGTATACACAGCTTTCCACCAAGTATTATTACCCAGTCTCTACTCACTGCACCTATCCTGCTTTCAATCCAGCTGCCTCTTTGCCTCTTCTCCTCCACCTGTAACAATCCCACAAAACCCTCCTCCAGCCACTGTTCCTTGGTCTTCTTTTTGCCCAACTACTTTCTTTTCTTACAGTCCTGCACCTACGTACAAAGCTGCAGTAGCTAAAACAAAAAAGAAACGAAAGTTCTTTCTGACCCACACAATCCAGCCAGTAAACCAACCTGCCTCCACACCAACCAACCTATTCCAGCCTGCGTTCATGCTAGTTGAACCTGATGACCCACCTAAGTCTGCCAACCCAGTACCTGCTACCAGTGGCGTAGCGTGGGTTGTCAGCGCCCGGGGCAAGGCAAGTAATTTGCGCCCCCTAACCTGTGAACTTTTAGCACTCCCCGAGTCCTGTCCCTTCCCTTCCTACAATAGTACTAACCAACCTGATTCCTATACTGACCACTACACTCTACTGTCCACTACACTGACCACTATACTACACTGACTACTATACTGTCCACTACACTATACTGCTCACTACACTGACCGCTATACTGTCCACTACACTATACTGCCCACTATACTGCCCACTACACTATACTGCCCACTATACTGCCCACTACACTATACTGACCACTATACTGTCCACTACACTATACTGACCACTACACTGACCGCTATACTGTCCACTACACTATACTGTCCACTACACTGACCACTATACTGTCCACTACACTATACTACCCACTATACTGCCCACTACACTACCCACTACACTATACTGACCTCTATACTGTCCACTACACTATCCACTATACTGACCACTACACTGTCCACTATACTGTCCACTACACTGACCACTATATTGTCCACTATACTATACTATCCACTATACTATACTGTCCGCTATACTTACCACTACACTATACTGTCCACTACACTATACTGACCACTATACTGTCCACTACACTATACTGCCCACTACACTGACCACTATACTGTCCACTACACTATGCTGCCCACTATACTGCCCACTACACTATACTGACCATTATACTGTCCACTACGCTATACTGCCCACTACACTAACCGCTATACTGTCCACTACACTGCCCACTATACTGTCCACTACACTATACTGTCCACTACACTGACCACTATACTATACTATCCACTACACTATACTGTCCACTACACTGACCACTATACTATACTGTCCACTATACTGCACTGACTACTTTACTGTCCACTACACTATTCTACCTACAGTATTTCTATACTGACCACTACACTGCATGACTCTAGCTGCTCTTCTACTCACTCTCTCTCTGGTTGGCTGCTCCCTCTTCCCAGACTGTGCCCCCCCCCCCCCCGGGCCAGCAACACGACTCTCATCACGAGGGAGTCTCACCTTTTCTTCTTTGTTTTCCATTGGTCCGGAGGGGAGCAGGAAGAGGAGACAGCGGCGGCTCACAATCTTGAATTTTCGTGTCCCCCGCGCTCCGCCATGTTCAGTCTCCGGCGCCTTGTGATTGGGCGTATGGGGTCATGTGCGGAGGCGGGGCTGGCCTGTTAACGATCGCGCTTGCTCCTGGAGTCCCGCCTCCGCACATGACCCCATTTACCCAATCACAGGGTGCCGGAGACTGAACATGTGCAGAGGCGGGACTCCAGGGTGTACCGCGATCATGGACAGGCCAGCTGCGCCGCCGCACATGACCCCATACGGCCAATCACAGGGCGCCGGAGACTGAACATGGCGGCCAGAGCGTGGGGACACAGGGCAGTGAATTTAGGAGGAGGCAGCCAGCATTGCACCCCCTTAAATGTTGCGCCCGGGGCAACGGCCCCTCCGCACCCCCCACGCTACGCCACTGCCTGCTACCCAGTTTGACGTCCCAGTGCCTGCTACCCAGTTTGACGTCCCAGTGCCTGCTACCCAGTTTGACGTCCCAGTGCCTGCTACCCAGTTTTGACGTCCCAGTGCCTGCTACCCAGTCTGACGTCCCAGTGCCTGCTACCCAATCTGATGTCCCAGTGCCTGCTACCCAGTCTGACGTCCCAGTGCCTGCTACCCAGTCTGACGTCCCAGTGCCTGCTACCCAGTCTGACGTCCCAGTGCCTGCTACCCAGTCTGACGTCCCAGTGCCTGCTACCCAGTCTGACGTCCCAGTGCCTGCTACCCAGTCTGACGTCCCAGTGCCTGCTACCTAGTCTGATGTCCCAGTGCCTGCTACCCAGTCTGACATCCCAGTGTCCATGTTCCAGTCTGACGCTCCAGTGACCACTGTCCAGTACGATGTACCTGTTGTTCAGCCTGTTGTGCCAGTACCTGCTGTTTTGCCTGTTGTGCCAGCACCTGCTGTTCTGCCTGATCTGCCAGCGCCTGTGTCTGCTGCCCAGTCTGAAGTTCCAGTATCTGCTGCCCGGTCTAATGTCTCGGTGCCCGCTTCCCAGTCTGATGAGCCTCTTTCTGCTGCCCAGCCTGATGTGTTCCTGTCCGCTGCCCAGCCTGATGTGTTCCTGTCCGCTGCCCAGCCTGATGTGTTCCTTTCTGCTGCCCAGCCTGATGTGTTCCTGTTTGCTGCCCAGCCTGATGTGCCAGTGTCTGCTACTCAGCCTGTTGTGCCAATGCCTGTGCCCGCTGTCCAGTTTGAGGTCCCAGTACCTGCTGCTCAGCCTGACATCCCAGTGTCCATGTTCCAGTCTGACGCTCCAGTGACTACTGTCCAGTCCGATGTACCTGTTGTTCAGCTTGTTGTGCCAGTACCTGCTGTTTTGCCTGTTGTGCCAGAACCTGCTGTTCTGTCTGATGTGCCAGCGCCTGTGTCTGCTGTCCAGTCTGAAGTTCCAGTGCCCGCTTCCCGGTCTGATGTGCCCGCTTCCCGGTCTGATGTGCCCGCTTCCCGGTCTGATGTGCCCACTTCCCGGTCTGATGTGCCCGCTTCCCGGTCTCATGTGCCCGCTTCCCGGTCTAATGTGCCCGCCTTCCAGCCTGATGTCTCGGTGCTCGCTTTCCAGCCTGATGTGCCTGCCTTCCAGCCTGATGTGCCTGCCTTCCAGCCTGATGTGCCTGCCTTCCAGCCTGATGTGCCCGCTTTCCAGCCTGATGTGCCCACCTTCCAGCCTGACGTCTTGGTGCCTGCCTTCCAGCCTATAGTGCCTGCCTTCCAGCCTGTAGTGCCTGCCTTCCAGCCTGATGTGTCTGCCTTCCAGCCTGATGTGCCTGCTTTCCAGCCTGATGCGCCTGCCTTCCAGCCTGATGCCCCAGCTTTCCAGTCTGATGTAAATTAAAATTTGTGCGCTAGCAAAATATAATGAAGTGGTACAATCAAGAAGCTCCTAGAGATGATATCTGGAGCCGCAATATGCTTGAAACCCAGCACGGAAAAAATACCAAAACAGTAGATACAAACAAGTGCATTAAATCATATCTCTATAGAAAATAAAAGTGAAAAAATAAAAGTGAAAAAATAAAAATTGAAAAAAAGTGAAAGTTCTGAAGGTACGATTGATCACTCAATCCTTTAAAAAACACCCCATTCAGTCCATGAAGACAAGTGAGAAAGAAAAAGGGAGACGTTCCTTCGGTGTATCACATCAGAAGCAGAGAAGTGAAAAGATGCAAAAACGCTTCCAAACCACCATTGATTCCAGGAGAGGAGTAATGGATGTGCCCTTACCCCATTCGTTGGACCTCCTCTATGGCGAGGTCATATGGGCTTACAGATATAACCCTCTGTAGGGACAGATGAAATGTTGGTGTCCAGGTCCTGTTAGCGTGCACCGCCAACTTCGAGCTGATCCGACTGATCCGACCGCTGCAGCATTAGAAGGGAGACTCGGGATTGGAAGGATCTGCTGACAGACCTCTCTCCCCGGCCTGTTCCCACACACTTCATTATATTTTGCTAGCGCACAAATTTTAATTTATATGCTTTTTACTTTATGGATATTTGAAGTATTTTGTTGCAGCTGCACTTTGTGAATTTAGTTATTTTTTTCATTTTGTTTTGCTCATTAGCGCAAGTTTTTTTCCACCATTTCCAGTCTGATGTACCCGCCTTCCAGCCTGATGACTCGGTGCCTGCCTTCCAGCTTGATGTCTCTGCTTCCCAGTCTGATGTGCCCGCTTCTCAGTCTGATGTGTCTGCTTTCCAGTCTGATATCCTGGTACCTGCCTTCCAGCCTGATGTCTCGTTGCCTGCCTTCCAGCCTGATGTCTTGAATTTGGAATCTCAGCCTGAAGTTTTGGTGCCCGTGTCTCAGCCAGAAGTTTTGGTGCCCGTGTCTCAGCCTGAAGTTTCGGTGCCCGTGTCTCAGCCTGAAGTTTTGATGCCCGTGTCTCGGCCTTTTAAGCCAGTACCCATTATTCGGCTTGCCGGACCAGTGCCCGGAGTCCAGCTTGCTGATCCCACTAGGCCGGGGCCCGTTACCCAGCTTGCTGAGCCGGTGCATGTGATCCAGCCTGCCCTTACGGTGCTCGCTGTTTGGCCTATTGTTCCAGAGCCTGCTGCCTAGCTCGACGACCCGGAGCCTGCTGCCCAGCTCGACGACTCAGAGCCTGCTGCCCAGCTCGACGACCCGGAGCCTGCTGCCCAGCTCGATGACCCAGATCTTGCTGCCCAGCTCGACGACCCGCAGCCTGCTGCCCAGCTTGACGACGCGCAACCTGCTGTCCAGCTCGACGACCCACAGCCTGCTACCCAGCTCGACAACCCGGAGCCTGCTGCCCAACTCGACGACCTGGAGCCTTCTGCCTGCTCTGATGTGCCCGCTGTCTGCTCTGATGTGCCCGATGTCTGCTCTGATGTGCTGATGTCTGCTCTGATGTGCCTGCTGTCCGATTTGACGTATCCACTACCCAGTGTAAAGTAACCGATGCCCAGCCGGATGTGCCCTCATCCGTTGTTTGGTGTGAGGCCATTAACTTTGGACAATTTAATTTAGTTGGAGCATGCGGAGGCCGCTCCTTTGGGGGGGGACTGTCATGAAAAGGTTCACCCGTTGATGGCACTGTCGGTCTCTTGACCCGGAGCCCGCTGCCCAGCTCGATGACCCAGAGCCTGCTGCCCATCTCGATGACCCGCAGCCTGCTGCCCAGCTCGACAGCCCAGAGCCTGCTGCCCAGCTTGACGACCCGGAGCCTGCTGCCCAGCTCGACGACCCGGAGCCTGTCGTCTGCTCTGATGTGCCCGCTGTGTGCTCTGATGTGCCCCCTGTCTGCTCTGATGTGCCCGCTGTCTGCTCTGATGTGCCCGCTGTCTGCTCTGATGTGCTCGCTGTCTGCTCTGATGTGCTCGCTATCCGATTTGACGTATGCGCTACCCAGTGTAAAGTACCCGATGCCCAGCCGGATGTGCCCTCATCCGTTGTTTGGTGTGAGGCCATTAACTTTGGACAATTTAATTTAGTTGGAGCGTCCGGAGGCCACTCCTTTTGGGGGGTACTGTCATGAAAAGGTTCACCCGTTGATGGCACTGTCGGTCTCTTGGATCGCAGTACCAGTGTCCACCAGCGGGTGTCTTTCATCAATGACCTGTATTAAGAGGATTCACCTGCAGGTGGCACTGTTGCATCCTTGGGCTGTAGTACCAGTGTCCACCAGCGGGTGTATTCCGGCAGTATGGAGCAGACAGCACCTTCTGCGCTCAGGTGCAACGTGAGGGAAATTACTGCAGGCCTCACATGCTTGCCTTGGTGTCTCTCTCCCTGCATTCTGACCTTGTTGCCTGTTATTTTGACCTTGAGCCTGCATCTGCCCTGTCCTGACCTGATCCAATCCCTATCCCAAGCCCTTCCTGGTCCTGTCCCTTCGGTTCCTGGTTACCTTGGATCCCTGCCCTGTATCCCATCCATCCATCCTCTCCCTGTCCTGTTGGTTTCCCGTCCTTACCATCTGCTGATCTCCCGGTGTATGACCACGTTGCCTGGCTTCTGTTTACGGTTCCGGTATCTCACATTTTATTGTATATACTGTTTTGTTGTTTGTGGGTCTTGTGGTTGGTTGTCCACGGTTATATTCACTTATCTGTCACTTATGTAAATAAACACCATTTTTATTCACTTATATACGTTTCTGGTTTCTTCTGTGCAGTCCACACAGTCTGGTTTACTAATTCCTTGACAGACAGTGAGTTTTTCCTTCTCGTCTTTACAGGAACGGCGCGTGGCTTTATTTTCTTACCTTGCTTATTTACTACAAAAGGTTCTTTCCGTTCCTCAGTTTCGTCGGCTATGTCTGTTTTTCTTTCTGGTTTCAGCTCCTTGGGTGGGAGGATATCAAAAAAAGCATCCTTGGCGGGCGGCGGCCCTCTTCTCTGAGCGCTGCGTGTAGGTTCTTTTGCGCACGTCAAAAACCGACAGCTTTGGAATGGGCGGAAGGGTCATTTTGTACCCTTGTGGGGGCCCCTTCTACCCCGTTTCTTTGGCCTCCCCCTTCCTGTCGTCAAGCCCCTCGTCCCCTAGCTTCTTTGTCCATGCTAATTCCTCCTCTTTTAGCAGGTTCCAATTTTTGCGGGTTTTTTCGTCGCTGTCTCAAAAAAAAAATAAAACAAAAAAAACAGAATAAAAAACTTGGCCTCCTTTTGCGTGACTTTGCGACCCACCCCTTTCAAATCAGCGCTGCCACTGCGGCTTCGGTATGGGTTTCGCTGACATGGCACTCCAGCGTTTGGGCAGGTGGGAATCGTCGTTTTTTTTCTTTGTATTTTCGCCTACACCTGTTGTTTTAAATTTCAGATCGTTACCCGGCTATGGTCTGGATCGTGGGAGTTTCCTTCATTTACTGGGCCGCTCGTAGGGCGGCAGTTTGGAGCAATGGGAAGAATTTAGGTTTTGCCTATGATCTCGCCAGGATATGCTGGCTTGGGCTTTGCGGTTTACGCTGGCCCCAAGTCCTTCCAGAGTGTTTGCGCCTTCGGTCCCACGTGTCTAGCCCCATCATTTTGATTCTTTACGCTGGAGGGAATGATGTGGGTTATACACGGTCTGTGGACTTAATCTCAATCTATCAAGCGGACATTGCGCAATGCTATGCAGTTTATACCAATTTGGTGCTCATATGGTCGGAAATCATGCCTCGCCGGCTGTGGGCCAGGGAAATACCTGGTCCCCGGCTAGAACGCTTCAGTCAAAAAGTTAACGCCCAGGTCGTCAAGTTTGTTTGGCAAATCGTTGGGTTCGTCATCCGTCACAAGGATCTGGAGGGTACTAATGATGATCTGTTGAGGTCAGATGGCGTTCACCTTAATGACATTGGGTTGGACAATTTCAACCTTAGCCTGCAGCGAGGTGTGGAACAGGTGCTGGCTGTGGTGGGGCGCTCGTCAGTTATTAACTGAGGGGCGGTTGGCGGTTTTCTTGACCTTGTCAGCAGTTAAAGATGCTCTAATGGGCTTTGCCCTTGATGGAAAATTGGAAGTAGGCTGTCTGTCCAGCACTTATGGTAAGGACAGGCCCCATTTCCCTCTTTTGGTTAAGTGCTCACAGTACGACTGTGACGGGCACTGGTTGAATGTGTTCACATCTTATGTGTTGGAATTTAATAAAACCGTGGCCTTTCCCTTTCCAACCTAATGGTTGTAAGTGTCTTATTTAATGGGGTAAAGGGCAAGGGTAGTGGGAGACTCGATCCCATTGTGTTACATTAATTGGGACCTAAGCCCATTGCGCCTCAGCAGTCAAATGCCAACGCCCAGCTATTTTTTTTCTTCTTAATGTTTTGTTGTAAAAACGCCTATAAAACCTAACGCTCCTAAATGCTGCTAGAAGCTGCTGAAAACCAGCACAAAATTGCTAAATATGAGTATTTTTTATACAGCATTTTCTGGCATGGTAACTGTTTTTTTTTTTAAGCCATTGTGTATGGCCCTTTAAAGCTGCTCTTAGAGAGAAGCATATGAGCATAATTAAGCGCATCCACACCACATAACGTGCTAGTATGCATGTGAATTTATTAGTGGCTAGAATAAATTAATATTTTATCCAAAAGAATGAGTTCATACTCTTAAAAAAACACCCTATGCCTGTAAATGAGCATAAAGCATATACATGTTGTTAAAGATGTGACATTGAAGGCATTTTTTCTGCTAAGTTCTAACAGAAAAAAATGCAGCTTAACCCCTTCCCGCCTAAGTCTTTTTCTGAGATTTGTTGCTTACAAGATAAAATCTGTATTTTCTGTTAGAAAATGACTTAGGACACCCAAACATTATATATATATTTATATATTATATATATTTTTAGCAGAGACTCTAAAGGAGTGGTTCTCAACCTGGGGGTCGGGACCCCCTAGGGGGTCGAATGACGATTTGCCAGGGGTCACCAAATCCTGGGATGCTCCTGAAGCCCGTGCTGCTCTCCCTGCCTTTTTGAAGGCGCCCAGCTGTGCTGTTCCCCGAGCCTGCGGCCACCCACTCAGCCTCTTCGCAGCCACCCATTTAGTTCACGGCATGGCTGGGGGGCAGAGACTAGAGGTCAGCTGACTGGTGAGGAATATGAAGTGGGAGGGGCTGGAGGAGACCCTATCTCCAGATTTTGGCATAGGTGTCACTGCTAGGAGACACCACAAAGTCAGAGAAACAGTGAGTAACACTACCTGTGATTATAGTTGCCATTAAAAGTCCCCACTACAGTTCTCAGATCAGCAGATGACCAGAACTACCCCCAGCACTGCTACTCATCCCTCCCCCCCACCAAGGAGTAAGAGAAGGAATAAAAACAGAGAATACATGGAAGGGAGAGGAAAAGAGGGGGAGGAACAAAGAAAAAGAACAAGAAAGTTGGGAAGAGAGAGGGATGGGGAAACCCCCCCCCCCCTTGAAATTAGCATAGAGAGAGATCAAAGGGAAAGAAAAGGAGAACAAAGAGTGGTACATCCTAAAATGTACCATACAGGGTTTTAATACTGTACGAGTGGAAGGGACTCAGGGAGTGCTAAATGTCCATGGGTTAGGGGTGCAAATTGATTGCTTGTCTTGCCTTGCATGCTGACAACCCACGCTACGAAAATAATTTTACTGTTAGGGGTCCCCACAACTTGTGAAATTTTATCAAGGGGTCACGGCACTAGAAGGTTGAGAACTACTGCTCTAGAGAATAAAATGGCAATCGTTGCAATATTTTATGTTACACGGTATTTGCACAGCGGTCTTTCAAACGCAATTTTTTTGGAATATTGACACTTTCATGAATTAAAAAAAAAACTAAACAGTCAAGTTAGCCCAATTTTTTTGTATAATGTGAAGGATGATGTTACGCCGAGTAAATGGATAACTAGCATTTCATGCTTTGAAATTGCACACACTTGTGGAATGGCGACAAACTACGGTACTTAAAAATCACCATGGGCGACGCTTTAAAAATGTCTACAGGTTACCAGTTTAGAGGAGATCTTGTGCTAGAATTATTGCTCTTGTGCTAACGATCGTGGCAATACCTTACATGTGTGGTTTGAACACCGCTTACATTTGCGGGTCTGTCTTACATATGCGTTCACTTCTGCGCACGAGCAGGGAGGACGGGGTGCTTTAAATTTTTTTTTTTCCTATTTTATTGATTTATTTTTTTTATTTTTACACTGTCTCTTAAAAAAAATAATTCTAATCATTTTTATTTATGTCAGAAGGAATGTAAACATCCCTTGTGACAGTAATAGGCAGTGACCTCCTTTTGTACTTAAAAGCATTCAAAACGCCAAGATTGGCAGTTTTGAATGCTGTCATTTTTTAAAATTTGGGGCCTTTAGGTCTTCTGTAAACTGGAAGTGATGTCATGACATCGCTTTCGGCTTACTAAATCCGAGACCCGATCAAAGCCGATTCCGGCGTCGTTCGGGTCTCCGACCAGCCGGGGGACGTGCCGGCTGGTAGCTCAGGCCTCCCGGTGGGACAGGAGAGCCCGGATGAGCTGCAGAAGCCGGTGGGAGGGTCGTCGCCTCCTGCTCCTTGGGATAACAGCCAAGCGGCTGATAGCCGCATTGTTTGTTATCCCAAGAAAGCCGACCGTCGGCTCTAAAAAACGGTACGGGGGTGATGCGTGCAGCTACATGCATTACCCCGGTACAACCCCTTCAAGCCGAGGCTGCATATTTGCGTACAGTCGGCGTGAAGGAGTTAAATTCATACGCCCATGTGCATGAGGCCTAAGGATACACCACTGTGTTCCAGTACATCTTTATTACTTTCTGAGAGGCAAGTCTGCAAGGACAGCTTTCATATGTACTGTATATCCTGACATCTGTTGTTATCCCTACAGACATTAATGAATGTAAAGAAAATCCCCAAATCTGTGACCCTTATGGTGATTGTATGAACACAATTGGATCCTATACGTGTGAATGCAGGGAAGGATACCAGAATATCTCTAATAATTGTACAGGTGAGTGTCATATTTTTCTTAATTATGTGCACTGCCGAAAAATCTTTTTTTTTTTTCGTTTTTGTTTTGTTCGTTTTTGGTTTATCGGATCATTCGTTATGATCGATATTCGTTATTTCAAATAAATTTGTAACTTCGGATGAATTCAAATTTGTTACCTTCCATTTGTTTAGATGTGGTATTCGTTATTTTGAGAATTCAGAATAAATGGAACAAAAATCTGAAATTCGAAAATCCAAAAATTCTAAAGAACGAAAATCAAAAATTCAAATGAACGAAAATCTGAAAATCAGAAAGAACAAAAATACAAAAATAAGAACGAAAATCTGAAAATCTGAAAGAGCAAAAAACTATTTGGATAATTTGGATAATTATATATTATATATTATTATATATTAATATATATGATTAATATTGTTATATTCAAATATTACGTTTATTACCATTATTATAGTTTTATTATTATTATTATTTATTAATAATAATAATAGTTTTAAACTAATAAATTATAGGTATTGGAATTTCCTTTCAAATTTGGCTGTTAGTGAACGTAACGAATATGAATATGAATTTATCCAAAGTTCCGAATTATTCGGCATTTGTTACTTGGGATAATTCGTAATTTCGGATAAATTTGTATACGTTACGTTCACTAACAGCCAAATTTGAAAGGAAATTCCAAAACCTATAATTTAATAGTTTAAAACTATTATAGTTTTTTTATGATTATTTATTATTAATAAATAATTATAATAAAAAACTATAATAATGGTTAATAAGCTTAATATTTTAATTTTAATAGAAATTATCCAAATGTTTTTTGTTCTTTCTGATTTTCATTCTTATTTTCGTTTTTTCGAATTTTCGGATTTTCGTTCCTTCTGATTTTCCAACTTTCAGATTTTCCTTCTTTCAAATTTTTGGACTTACGTTTTCTTGAATTTTCGGATTTACGTTCTTTCAAATTTTCGTTCTTTTAGAAAATTTGTTTTTGAAAAAATTAGTGAAACGGTCTTTCGATAATTCGGATTTTTCCGAATTAACAAATATACTGAATTTTGACAAATTGCACGTGTCTAATTTTTATTAGATATCACCATTTACTAAAGATGCCCAAAGATATGAGATGCTGCCTTATCCAGCTTGGTGGTGATCTTATGTCTGTCTGTTCTTCATAGTACTGAGCAGGGCAACAATGAATGATTAGGTTAGGACACCTATCCCTATCCCCAGAGATAAGTCAGACCTAAATGCCAACGCCCAGCTATTTTTTTTCTTCTTAATGTTTTGTTGTAAAAACGCCTATAAAACCTAACGCTCCTAAATGCTGCTAGAAGCTGCTGAAAACCAGCACAAAATTGCTAAATATGAGTATTTTTTATACAGCATTTTCTGGCATGGTAACTGTTTTTTTTTTTTAAGCCATTGTGTATGGCCCTTTAAAGCTGCTCTTAGAGAGAAGCATATGAGCAAAATTAAGCGCATCCACACCATATAACGTGCTAGTATGCATGTGAATTTATTAGTGGCTAGAATAAATTAATATTTTATCTAAAAGAAGGAGTTCATACTCTTAAAAAAACACCCTATGCCTGTAAATGAGCATAAAGCATATACATGCTGTTAAAGATGTGACATTGAAGGCATTTTTTCTGCTAAGTTCTGGCAGAAAAAAATGCAGCTTAACCCCTTCCTGCCTAAGCCTTTTTCTGACATTTGTTGCTTACAAGATAAAATCTGTATTTTCTGTTAGAAAATTACTTAGGACACCCAAACATTATATATATATATATATTTATATATTATATATATTTTTAGCAGAGACTCTAGAGCAGTGGTTCTCAACCTGGGGGTCGGGACCCCCTAGGGGGTCGAATGACGATTTGCCAGGGGTCACCAAATCCTGGGATGCTCCTGAAGCCCGTGCTGCTCTCCCTGCCTTTTTGCAGGCGCCCAGCTGTGCTGTTCCTCGAGCCCGCGGCCGCCCACTCAGCCTCTTCGCAGCCACCCATTTAGTTCACGGCATGGCTGGGGGGCAGAGACTAGAGGTCAGCTGACTGGTGAGGAATATGAAGTGGGAGGGGCTGGAGGAGACCCTATCACCTGATTTTGGCATAGGTGTCACTGCTAGGAGACACCACAAAGTCAGAGAAACAGTGAGTAACACTACCTGTGATTATAGTTGCCATTAAAAGTCTCCACTACAGTTCTCAGATCAGCAGATGACCAGAACTCCCCCCAGCCCTGCTACTCATCCCTCCCCCCCACCAAGGAGTAAGAGAAGGAATAAAAACAGAGAATACATGGAAGGGAGAGGAAAAGAGGGGGAGGAACAAAGAAAAAGAACAAGCAGGTTGGGTAGAGAGAGGGATGGGGAAAAAAAACCCAGAGAAATTAGCATAGAGAGAGATCAAAGGGAAAAAAAAGGAGAACAAAGAGTGGTACATCCTAAAATGTACCATACAGGGTTTTAATACTGTACGAGTGGAAGGGACTCAGGGAGTGCTAAATGTCCATGGGTTAGGGGTGCAAATTGATTGCTTGTCTTGCCTTGCATGCTGACAACCCACGCTACGAAAATAATTTTACTGTTAGGGGTTCCCACAACTTGTGAAATTTTATCAAGGGGTCATGGCAATAGAAGGTTGAGAACCACTGCTCTAGAGAATAAAATGGCAATCATTGCAATATTTTATGTTACACGGTATTTGCACAGCGGTCTTTCAAACGCAATTTTTTTGGAATATTGACACTTTCATGAATTAAAAAAAAACTAAACAGTCAAGTTAGCCCAATTTTTTTGTATAATGTGAAGGATGATGTTACGCCGAGTAAATGGATAACTAGCATTTCATGCTTTGAAATTGCACACACTTGTGGAATGGCGACAAACTACGGTACTTAAAAATCACCATGGGCGACGCTTTAAAAATGTCTACAGGTTACCAGTTTAGAGGAGATCTTGTGCTAGAATTATTGCTCTTGTGCTAACGATCGTGGCAATACCTTACATGTGTGGTTTGAACACCGTTTACATTTGCGGGTCTGTCTTACATATGCGTTCGCTTCTGCGCACGAGCAGGGAGGGACGGGGTGCTTTACATTTTTTTTTTTTCTTATTTTATTGATTTTTTTTTTTTTTACACTGTCTCTTAAAAAAAATAATTCTGATCATTTTTATTTATGTCAGAAGGAATGTAAACATCCCTTGTGACAGTAATAGGCAGTGACCTCCTTTTTTACTTAAAAGCATTCAAAATGCCAAGATTGGCAGTTTTGAATGCTGTCATTTTTTAAAATTTGGGGCCTTTAGGTCTTCTGTAAACCGGAAGTGATGTCATGACATCGCTTCCGGCTTACTAAATACGAGCCAATTCCGGCGCCGTTCGGGTCTCCGACCAGCCGGGGGACGTGCCGGCTGGTAGCTCAGGCCTCCCGGTGGGACAGGAGAGCCCGGATGAGCTGCAAAAGCTGGTGGGAGGGTCGTCCCCTGCTGCTCCTTGGGATAACAGCCAAGCGGCTGCTAGCCGCATCATTTGTTATCCCAAGAAAGCCGACCGTCGGCTCTAAAAAACGGTACCGGGGTGATGCGTGCAGCTACATGCATTACTCCGGTACAACCCCTTCAAGCCGAGGCTGCATATTTGCGTACAGTCGGCGTGAGGGGGTTAAATTCATACGCCCATGTGCATGAGGCCTAAGGATATACCACTGTGTTCCAGTACATCTTTATTACTTTCTAAGAGGCAAGTCTGCAATGACAGCTTTCATATGTACTGTATATCCTGACATCTGTTGTTATCCCTACAGACATTAATGAATGTAAAGAAAATCCCCAAATCTGTGACCCTTATGGTGATTGTATGAACACAATTGGATCCTATACGTGTGAATGCAGGGAAGGATACCAGAATATCTCTAATAATTGTACAGGTGAGTGTCATATTTATCTTAATTATGTGCACTGCCGAAAAATCTTTTTTCTTTTTTCGTTTTTGTTTTGTTCGTTTTTGGTTTATCGGATCATTCGTTATGATCGATATTCGTTATTTCAAATAAATTCGTAACTTCGGATGAATTCAAATTTGTTACCTTCCATTTGTTTAGATGCGGTATTCGTTATTTTGAGAATTCGGATTAAATGGAACAAAAATCTGAAATTCGAAAATCCAAAAATTCTAAAGAACGAAAATCAAAAATTCAAATGAATGAAAATCTGAAAATCAGAAAGAACAAAAATCCAAAAATAAGAACGAAAATCTGAAAATCTGAAAGAGCAAAAAACCATTTGGATAATTTGGATAATTATATATTATATATTATTATATATTAATATATATTATTAATATTGTTATATTAAAATATTACGTTTATTACCATTATTATAGTTTTATTATTATTTATTAATAATAATAATAGTTTTAAACTATTAAATTATAGGTATTGGAATTTCTTTTCAAATTTGGCTGTTAGTGAACGTAATGAATATAAATATGAATTTATCCAAATTTCCGAATTATTCGGCATTTGTTACTTGGGATAATTCGTAATTTCGGATAAATTTGTATACGTTACGTTCACTAACAGCCAAATTTGAAAGTAAATTCCAAAACCTATAATTTAATAGTTTATAACTATTATAGTTTTTTTTATGATTATTTATTATTAATAAATAATTATAATAAAAAAACTATAATAATGGTTAATAAACTTAATATTTTAATTTTAATAGAAATTATCCAAATGTTTTTTGTTCTTTCTGATTTTCATTCTTATTTTCGTTCTTTCGAATTTTTGGATTTTCGTTCCTTCTGATTTTCCAACTTTCAGATTTTCCTTCTTTCAAATTTTTGGACTTACGTTCTCTTGAATTTCCGGATTTTTGTTCTTTCAAATTTTCGTTCTTTTAGAAAATTTGTTTTCGAAAAAATTAGTGAAACGGTCTTTCGTTAATTCGGATGTTTCCGAATTAACAAATATACCGAATTTTGACAAATTGCACGTGTCTAATTTTTATTAGATATCACCATTTACTAAAGATGCCCAAAGATATGAGATGCTGCCTTATCCAGCTTGGTGGTGATCTTATGTCTGTCTGTTCTTCATAGTACTGAGTTGGGCAACAATGAATGATTAGGTTAGGACACCTATCCCTATCCCCCGAGATAAGTCAGCACTGGACTTCACCTTTCTGCTTCCAGGTACTCCCCTCTCCAATGACATTAACCACCTGAGTACCAGTCTGTAATATCCTTTCATTACCAGGCCGTTTTTCAGTGCTGTGATAGTTTGACTGACATTTTCTCCATCATGTACCTGAATGAATTTCAAATAATTTTTTTGAGATGCATTTGATAACCACTGGGTAAAAAACTTTTGAATACAAACTATTTCTCTTACATTCTATTATAAAACATGTCAAATGAAATGCTAGGACAGCATGACCCCCCTCCCCAAGTAACCCCTATTTGGAAAGTAGTCACGCCAAGGTGATTTTTTTTTTTGCCACAATTTTTTGGAAATGAACATGATGATAATGAGGTGGTTAAAACACGACAGTAATAGTGCATGTACAGGTCACATGCAGTAGGAAGGTGGAGTTGAGGTGGTTAATTTGCAGATTTGGAGGATAAGGGAGGTGAAGGATTAAAATACAGATCATTTAAGCCAGTGGTCATCAACCCTGTCCTCAGGGCCCACTAACAGGCCAGGTTTGCAAGATAACTGAAATACATCACAGGTGATATCATTTGCTGCTCAGTGATTGCAGTATTCTAGTCTGCATCTCCCAAAGGTAATACATAAAACCTGGCCTGTTAGTGGGCCCGGAGGACAGGGTTGATGACGAGGGATGAGCGGAACACCCCCCAGTTCGGTTTGCGGCAGAACATGCGAACAGACCAAAAATTTGTGCGAATGCGCAAACCCTGTTAAAGTCTATGGGACTCGAACATAAAAAATCAAAAGTGCTAATTTTAAAGGCTAATATGCAAGTTATGGTCATAAAAAAATGTTTGGGGACCCGGGTCCTGCCCCAGGGGGCATGTATCAATGCAAAAAAAAGTTTCAAAAACGTCAGTTTTTTCGGGAGCAGTGATTTTAACCACTTCGCTACCCGGCAATTGTCAAATGACGTCCACAGATGGGATCTCCCATCCTGGGTGGATGTCATATGACGGCCTGTGCTTCCCGGCCGCCTAGGGGGCGCGTTGCTCAGGACCCGGTGCATGTGCCCAGCAGCCGCGATGTCCGCCGGGCACCCGCGATTGCCTGTTAACCGGGTCGGACCATGGATCTGTGTGTGTAAACACACAGTTTCACGTCCTGTCAGTTGAGAGGAGACCGATCTGTGTTCTCAGTACAGCGGAACACTGATCGGTCTCCTCCCCTTGTACGTCCCCGACCCCTACAGTTAGAATCATTCCCTAGGAAACATAATTAACCCCTCGTGTCCCCCTAGTGGTTAACCCCTTCCCTGCCAGTCACATTTACACAGTAATCAATGCAATTTTATAGCATTGATCGCTGTATAAATGTGAATGGTTCCAAAAATGTGTCAAAAGTGTCCGATGTGTCCGCCATAATGTCGTAGTCACGAAAAAAAAATCACAATCGCCGCTATTACTAGTAAAAAAAATAAATAAATATATATTTTTTAAAAATGCCATAAATCTATCCCGTATTTTGTAGACGCTACAACTTTTGCGCAAACCAATCAATATACGCTTATTACGATTTTTTTTACCAAAAATATGTAGAAGAATACGTATCGGCTGAAACTGAGGAAAAATTTGTTTTTTTTTTAAAAATTGGGATATTTATTATAGCATAAAGTAAAAAATATTGTGTTTTTTTTCAAAATTGTCGCTCTTCTTTTGTTTATAGCGCAAAAAATAAAAATCGCAGAGGTGATCAAATACCACCAAAAGAAAGCTCTATTTGTGGGGAAAAAAGGACCTCAATTTTTTTGGGGTACAACGTCGCACGACCGCGCAATTGTCGTTTGAATTGTGACTGTATGCCCTGTATTGAACCGGGTAATAATGCTTAAAGTGAAACAATAAGTGGAATATTCCTTTAAATATCATGCCTGGAGGGTGTCTATAGTATGCCTGTAAAGTGGCGCATTTTTCCTGTGTTTTGAACAGTCCCTGTACAAAATGACATTTTTAAAGGAAAAAAAGTAATTTAAAACTGCTTGCGGCTGTAATGTAATGTTACCCCTTTGGGTCTGGTATGGATATTAAGGTGAACCCTGCACCCAAATTACAAAAAAAAAAAGGTGTGGGCCCCCCCAGGCCCTATATACTCTGAACAGCAGTATACAGGCGGTCCCCGTGTTACAAACAAGATAGGGACTGTAGGTTTGTTCTTAAGTTGAAACTGTTTGTAATTTGGAACAGGTACATTTTTTAAGTATAGCTCCAGCCCAAAAATCTATTTTTAAGCTTTTTGGATAACATAGGGAAGGGTTATCACCCCTGTAACATTTTTTTTTTGCTGTCTGTTCCCCTGTTCAGAAGATTTCACCTCACTTTCTGTCCCAATGGCAATTGGATTTTGAAAATTTTGGGTTATTAGAGAAACAAAGATTGGTGATAAAGCATTTTCCCATATTAACTATTACAGGAGAGAATTGCCCTTCCTGTTGTCTCCCTCCGTTTATAAGTAGGAGTCGTTTGTAAGTCAGATGTTTGAAAATAGGGGACCGCTTGTATATACTATACGGCCTGCCCTATACACTCTGCAGAAAATTGGGCCTTAGGTGTTGATGGTACCAGAACACTGTAAGCCCTCACAGTTACTCTTGGTGGGCGCAGGAACGGGCCCTGCTGTTAAATATTTGATCAAAAATTGTAATTACACGCCCCTGTTAAACATGGGCAGAAAAATTGGGCCTTAGGCAGTGGTGGTGGTGCCACAACACTGCAACTCCTCACACATACTCTTGTTGAGCGCAGGAATGAGCCCTGCTGTTAATTATTTGATCAAAAATTGTAGTTACACGCCTCTGTTAAACAGGGGCATAAAAATTGGGCCTTAGGCGGTGGTGGTGGCACAACACTGTAAAGCCTCACAGATACTTTTGTTGAGCGCAGGAACAGGACCTGCTGTAAAATATTAGATCAAAAATTGTAATTACGTGCCCCTGTTAAACAGAGGCAGAAAAATTGGGCCTTAGGCAGTGGTGGTGGTGCTAATTAAATGAAAAAAAAGGAGGAAAAAAGGAAACGAATGCTCATCCAAACTAGTCCTGGTTTCAGAGATGTGTATAATTGTACACACACACACATCACTACAAATTGCAACCTATATCATAGTCTACAGACACCGTCACCTGGAAATAAATAGCATTAAACTCCAGGATATTAATCCTCTGAATATATAGGCATATATACACAAAAACCCGGAAAGATTCCCAAAGATATTCTTCAAAGAGGATACACCGGTTTAGGGACTAATAATCTTTATTTAATATCCATCCTATATTAATTATGTAGAAAAATGTATATATAAATACCCTCCTCCAACACAAATAATTAAAATTAAGATAAAGAGAGTCTTAATGAGACACCGGTGTCCACCATACCCAGCCATACACAGCTTACATCCATCCCATGCATTCGAATCAACTCAAAAAAGTGGTTGGTAATTAAAGGCTTCATTTAACCAGAAAAGGATATAAATGTGCTATACTGGTTCTGTTAGGTAAAACATTTTAGCCTGCATATACACAGCTTATTTATATTGAGAGTTCGTTAGCTCCATTTAGGAAAAAAGTGCTTGTGCTTAGTGGGTTTTGCTAATTTCCATTTAGGCTTTAAAATTAGCCAAAAAATGAGATGAAAAAAGGAGGCACAGAAGAGAAAAAAAGTTCATTCGTGGAAGGTTTTGCAAAGAAACAGTTATTGTGCACTTATCATATATGTATATTTTAGGTCACAGACTGGTAAATATGAGGGTGACAACAGACAAGGAAACAAAAAATCGTTTTTTCTATGAATAGACTTCCCCTTTAATTTTAGGGGGCTGATACAGCTCACCGTTTTGACGTCTTGCTCTGTGTCCTTTTTATCCTTTTATTTTAAGTCCATGTGTGTGGCCCAACCACTTCGATGGTGAAATATAGAAATGAGATCATCAGAATGGCTTCAGACACCGATCTTTGCTTCACAACTAGGGATGAGCCGAACACCCCCCGGTTCGGTTTGCACCAGAACCTGCGAACGGACCGAAAATTCGCACAAACGTTAGAACCCCATGGAAGTCTATAGGACTCGAACGTTCAAAATCAAAAGTGCTAATTTTAAAGGCTAATTTGCATGGTATTGTCCTAAAAAGGGTTTAGGGACCCGGGTCCTGCCCCAGGGGACACGTATCAATGCAAAAAAAAGTTTTAAAAACGGCCGTTTTTCGGGAGCAGTGATTTTAATGATGCTTAAAGTGAAAAAAAAAAAGTGAAATATTCCTTTAAATATCGTACCTGAGGGGTGTCTATAGTATGCCTGTAAAGTGGCGCGTGTTTCCCGTGTGTCCGGTCCCAGCAATATGGATAAAAATCAGTGAGACAAACGGCATGGGTACCCCCCCAGTCCACTACCAGGCCCTTTGGGTCTTGTATGGATATTAAGGGGAACCCCGCACCCAAATTAAAAAAAGAAAAGGTGTGGGGCCCCAGGCCCTCTGAACAGCAGTATACAGGCGGTGCAAACAAGACAGGGACTGTAGGTTTGTTGTTAGGTAGAATCTGTTTGTAATTTTGAACTGGTACAATTTTAAAGTGTAGTTCCAGCCAAAAAATCTATTTTTAAGCTTTTTGGAAAGCATAGGGAAGGGTTATCACCCGTGTGACATTTGTTTTGCTGTCTGTGCACCTCTTCAGAAGATTTTACCTCACTTTCTGTCCCAATGACAAATGTTTTTTGACAATTTGGGGTTTTTAGTGAAACAAGGATTGGTGATAAAGCATCAGTGGAAAGGAGACACGTTTTTCCCATATTAACTCTTACAGGAGAGAATTTCCCTTCCTAGGGGTAGATTTCATCTCACTTCCTGTTGTCTCCTTCCGTTTGCAAGTAGGAGTCGTTTGTAAGTTGGATGTTTGAAAGTAGGGGCCTGCCCTATATACTCTGCAGTAGGGATGAGCTTCGTGTTCGAGTCGAACCCATGTTCGACTCGAACATCGGCTGTTCGATCGTTCGTTGAATTGCGAACGATATGGGCCGTTCGCGCCAAATTCATGTGGCGCGTCACGGCCCATAATTCACTGCGGCATCGCAGTGCATTGCTGGCTGATGATTGGCCAAGCATGCACTATGACCCGCATGCTTGGCCAATCACAGCGCCGTCGGTAGAGAGAGCTGTAATTGGCCAAAGCCAGGGTGGCTTTGGCCAATTATATAAAGAAATATTTAGGGATGGAACGGCGCTACCTGGAAAACCTGAATGGCTAGGCATATACAGGAAACATTATGTTAACGTTTTTTCTATACACAGAATCCTATATAAGAAAAAACTGCGATGTTGTCACCCCTATATCGATGGAATATGTATATATGGGTCAGCATATAGTTGCATGCATCCTACATAAGGAGTAGTATATAGGACGTATAGCAAGACAACTATCTGCACCCCATGTATTCCTGATAAAACTCTCTCCAAATCCGAAACTACATATATCACTTATTGCAAAAGAAAGCATACTATATGTACCCGAAGCATGTATAAATGCATATATAATAATTCCTGTAAAAAAAGCAATTATAATAATTCCTGTAAAGAAGAAATTGCAAAACCCAGAAGCATCTATATATATATCACAGTGGTAGTACAGTTCGTATGCTGTGGAGATTATGACAAGATATAATAGTCCCGTGCAGTTCATACAACAGTCAGGCAGGATATTCCCCAAGGTGACTTTCGTGTATACAAGGTTGGGGGGTGACTTCTGTGATCCCCCTCAAATTGCTCACTCACCAAAAGTCGTGACCCCTGCAGGGGTATCAAGCCTGTAGTCCTATATAAGGGCTTTACTGCTTACTGCTGTTGTGTCTCAGATGACTCCAATAGAATCCCGGTGGGTCGTGCTACGGTTAATCCTCATGCATCAAAGAAAAAAGGCTTCCATAGTGTGATAAATTCCCCAAAAAAAATTTTATTTAAAAAGTATATGTATAAAAGTCCAAAAAGTACAGAATAAAAAGATATGGGTTGAGAAAAACTTATTTAAAAAACATATTTAAAAAACAAAAAAACATCCAAGCGCTACACTTCGTACACCCGCCCCGTAACCACTGGGGGGATGGTACTCCGCTGTTGCCTTGAATGATATCCACAATCACTGTATTCAGTGCAGGTACGAGTAAGGGGAACTGACAATCAGCTGGAAAAGTCTCTATTCCGCCCACAAGTCTGCCAGGAAGTGATGTGAGAAGCGTAGGTCCGTCGTGCGTGCTTCGTCACCTGACGTCTTCAGCGACGGGGTTTTTAGTGAAACAAGGATTGGTGATAAAGCATCAGTGGAAAGGAGACACGTTTTTCCCATATTAACTCTTACAGGAGAGAATTTCCCTTCCTAGGGGTAGATTTCATCTCACTTCCTGTTGTCTCCTTCCGTTTGCAAGTAGGAGTCGTTTGTAAGTTGGATGTTTGAAAGTAGGGGCCTGCCCTATATACTCTGCAGTAGGGATGAGCTTCGTGTTCGAGTCGAACCCATGTTCGACTCGAACATCGGCTGTTCGATCGTTCGTTGAATTGCGAACGATATGGGCCGTTCGCGCCAAATTCATGTGGCGCGTCACGGCCCATAATTCACTGCGGCATCGCAGTGCATTGCTGGCTGATGATTGGCCAAGCATGCACTATGACCTGCATGCTTGGCCAATCACAGCGCCGTCGGTAGAGAGAGCAGTAATTGGCCAAAGCCAGGGTGGCTTTGACCAATTATGGCTCAGGGGGTTTAGAACACGCCTGACACTATATAAGGCCGCCTGCACGGCGGCCCTGTGTAGTGTGTTCCGGGGTGCTTAGAGAGAGAGAGAGCCGGTGTTGTTTCATTTGAGTTAGCTAGATTAGGCAAGACAATCAGTGAGTTAGCTGCACTTACAGTGTATTGTGTATATATATGCATCCCAGGTTTTGTGTACAGTATATATATAGACTGTATTCAGTTTAGCTAGATCCATTCCTGTTATCTTCCTACTGACAGGCAGGCTTGTCTTGTTACAGTATTTACAGCTACCTGAAGAAAATTGCTGGTGTTCTTTTGATCCTATTAACACCACAGTCAGGCAGATAGACTATTTACAGTTAGTGTAGTGCGTCCTCCTCACAGTGTTCAGTTAAAGCTACAAGTTAGTTTAGTGTGACCTCTGCACAGTGTTCAGCTAAAACTACAAGTTAGTGTAGTGCACAGTGTTCAGCTAAAGCTACAAGTTAGGGTAGTGCGTCCTCCTCACAGTGTTGAGCTAAAACTACAAGTTAGTGTAGTGCGACCTCTGCACAGTGTTCAGCTAAAGCTACAAGTTAGTGTAGTGCGTCCTCCTCACAGTGTTGAGCTAAAACTACAAGTTAGTGTAGTGAGACCTCTGCACAGTGTTCAGCTAAAGCTAGAAGTTAGTGTAGTGCGTCCTCCTCACAGTGTTCAGCTAAAACTACGTTAGTGTAGTGAGACCTCTGCACAGTGTTCAGCTAAAGCTACAAGTTAGTATAGTGCGTCCTCCTCACAGTGTTCAGCTAAAGGTACAAGTTAGTTTAGTGTGACCTCTGCACAGTGTTCAGCTAAAGCTACAAGTTAAGGTAGTGCGTCCTCCTCACAGTGTTCAGCTAAAGCTACAAGTTGGTGTAGTGTGTCCTCCTCACATTGTTCAGCGAAAACTACAAGTTAGTGTAGTGCGACCTCTGCACAGTGTTCAGCTAAAGCTACAAGTTAGTGTAGTGCGACCTCTGCACAGTGTTCAGCTAAAGCTACAAGTTAGTGTAGTGCGTCCTCCTCAGTGTTCAGCTAAAACTACAAGTTAGTGTAGTGCGACCTCTGCACAGTGTTCAGCTAAAGCTACAAGTTAGTGTAGTGCGTCCTCCTCACAGTGTTCAGCTAAAGCTACAAGTTAGTTTAATGTGACCTCTGCACAGTGTTCAGCTAAAGCTACAAGTTAGGGTAGTGCGTCCTCCTCACAGTGTTCGGCTAAAACTACAAGTTAGTGTCGTGAGACCTCTGCACAGTGTTCAGCTAAAGCTACAAGTTAGTATAGTGCGTCCTCCTCACAGTGTTCAGCTAAACCTACAAGTTATTTTTTTGCGAGCTCTGCACAGTGTTCAGCTACAGCTACCTGTAGAAGGTTGGTGGTGTTTTCCTGATCCTATCACTACCGCAGGCAGCTAAATAAGCTACAAGTTAGTGTAGTGCGAGCTCTGCACAGTGTTCAGCTAAAGCTACCTGTAGAAGGTTGGTGGTGTTTTCCTGATCCTATCACTACCGCAGGCAGCTAAATAAGCTACAAGATTATTTCGGTTATCCCTAAACCTGGAAAGGATCCCTCTGTCCCAGATAACTATAGACCCATAGCCCTCCCAAATTCGGATTACAAGATATTTACTAAAATACTCGCCACCCGACTCTCTGCATTTATTCCCAAACTGATACACAGGGATCAAGTGGGTTTTGTCCTTGGTAGACACGCAGAAGATAACACCCGACGTACGATAGACCTAATAGACCTTTTAGATAGAACCTCACGTTCGGCATTGATCTTGAGCCTAGATGCGCAGAAAGCTTTTGACAGGCTTAGTTGGCCCTACATGTTTGCCACCTTAAAAATATATGGTCCTTTTTTTAAAGCTTTGGAGGCCTTGTATTCAAATGTTTCAGTGCAGGTGCAAATGTCATCCTTCTTGTCTCCTAGCTTCCCCATGACAAATGGAACTCGTCAGGGTTGCCCCCTATCACCGCTGCTTTTCATTCTGTGTCTAGAACCCCTAGCCGAGTCTATCCGAGTAAATCCTGATATTCGTGGGGTGGCGATGAGACAGGGGGAATATAAATTATCGCTATTTGCAGATGACATTGTTAACCCGCTGATATCCCTTCCCTCATTACATAAATTATTGACCTCTTTTAGTGCTATTTCAGCGTATAAAGTCAACAATTCAAAAACTGAAGCCCTCCCTATACACATTCCAATGCTATTACTATCTCAACTCAAAGAATCGTACCCTTATAAATGGTGTAGTACCTCACTTAAATACTTGGGTATTCTACTTACCCCTCACTACTCCTCCCTTTATAGCACTAACTTTCCTCCTCTGATATTGGATATAAATAAGTCCCTGTTGTCCTGGACCAAATATCCCTTGTCTCTATTGGGCAGAATTAATGTGTTAAAAATGTCTATCCTACCCAAGCTACTTTATTACTTCGAAACTCTCCCAGTAGCTGTACCCACCTCACAATTAAAATTACTTCAAAGATCCTTTTTAAAATTCATATGGAATGGCGGTGCCCACCGCATAGCAAGCTCTGTGATGTTCTCCATTAGATCCAGAGGAGGCTTAGGAGCCCCGGACATCACTAAATATTATCATGCAACACACTTAAGGGCCATCACCTCTTGGACTTCCTTAAATGCACCTAACCAATGGTCTGCTATTGAGAAGGGGGTACTTTATCCGGTTCATCCGAGCTCCTTGGTTTGGGGTGCCCCCCCTGTTTTAGACCCAATTTACAAACGTCAGTGCACTGGCCCAATGACACTAACTTTAACTATTTGGCGTAATTGCCTCAAACGTTACCCTCTCATGTCCCCCTGCTCTCCTCTTGTAAATGTACTACTTAATCCCCTCATTCCAGATAGTATGTCCCTGGGCAGGATCTTTCCATGGATAAATGTACATCTCTTCCAGCTGCGGAACCTAGTTCATCCTATAACGAGGAAGCTGCATTCATTTGACGTTTTGAGAGAGAAATTTGATTTACCATCACATTCCTTCCCTTTTACTTACAGGTTAGACATTTCTTTCATTCTAAATCGCCAGCCCTGACCCTAGATAAACCAACTACTTTTGAACACTTATGTGCTCAAGGCCCTAATCAATTGCACTTAATTTCATGTATCTACCATATCCTCCATGAGCTGACTCCAATTACGGAAACATTACACCATTACATGCGCAAGTGGTCTCAGTTGGTGGGCCGTCCTGTCACAATACAAATGTGGGATAGGATCTGGTCCTCTACCTTTAAATCTTCCAAATGTGTCACTCAGATGGAGACAACCATTAAGATTCTCATGTTTTGGTACAGAACTCCCGATGTAATTCATAAGTATGATCCTTCAGTTTCACAGCTCTGTTGGCGGTGTGGATCTGATATAGGCTCACTATTCCATATCTTCTGGCAATATTCCCTGATACAACCTTTTTGGAATGATGTGCATCTACTTATACAAAAGGTAACTGGGGTGTCTCTTCTGTTGGATCCTTTGAATTTCCTTTTGGGTCTTCCCCCCTCGGGGGTATCAAAAAAGACAAACAAATTGATATCCTATATATTGCTAGCCGCCAGGAGGATTATCCCATTGTTCTGGTTATCCAATACACCTCCCCCATGGTCCGGGTTTCTACATTTAGTGGCTGAGATTCGGACAATGGAGTCCTTGACGGCTTAGGTTCATGACTGCATCCCCCAATTTAATAAAATATGGGAACCATGGGATCTTTCGGAATTCGGGACCCCCATACTACCAAATATGCCCAATTCCTAACCTATTTTAATTCTACATTGCCTGTGTATATACTCTGAACTAATAGCTGGATTTTGGGTACTTTCCCGCAGTACGTTTATCGCATACATCATAAAGAATTGAATTAATATATATATGTGCCTTGTTACTGGGAACACTTTTTTTTCACTTATTTTTGTTTGTTTTTTGCTTTTGTTTTCATTATGTTTGTTTATAATGCACTTATGTTGATAGTGCAATGTACATCCTGATACAACTTTGTACTTATTCTTTGATACTTTAATAAAAATACAATTTAAAAAATAAATAAATAAATAAGCTACAAGTTATTTTTTGGCGAGCTCTGCACAGTGTTCACCTAAAGCTACCTGTAGATGGTTGGTGGTGTTTTCCTGATCCTATCACTACCGCAGGCAGCTAAATAAGCTACAAGTTATTTTTTGGCAAGCTCTGCACAGTGTTCACCTAAAGCTACCTGTAGAAGGTTGGTGGTGTTTTGCTGATCCTATCACTACCGCAGGCAGCTAAATAAGCTACAAGTTATTTTTTGGCGAGCTCTGCACAGTGTTCACCTAAAGCTACCTGTAGAAGGTTGGTGGTGTTTTCCTGATCCTATCACTACCGCAGGCAGCTAAATAAGCTACAAGTTAGTTTTTTGCGAGCTCTGCACAGTGTTCAGCTAAAGCTACCTGTAGAAGGTTGGTGGTGTTCTCATACTACAGGCAGGCAGTTGATTTTGCTAGCTGCAGTATCAGTACATATATATATTTATATATATATATATATCCCAGCTTAGTGCAGCTACAGGCCATTAGAATGTCTGGAAGGCCAACAAGGAGAGGCAGACAGTCACAAGCCAATAAAAGAGGGCAAACAGGCTCTGTGTCTACAGGCAAGAGTGCTGGTCGTGGAGACGGTGCATCCTCATCAGCACGTGGCCGTGGGACACGCTTGGCCTTTTTTTCGGCAGCTGGCCGTGTTGAGCCGCAACATGCGGAAGACTTGGTTGAGTGGATGACCAAGCCGTCCTCATCCTCCTCATCCTCTCTCACCCATGCTCAGGGTACTTTGTCTGGCAAAGCAGCGGCCTCTTCCCTCGGCTCAATGTCATCAGTGACTCCTTCCCTAGCCCCACCATGTCCTCCTGAGGAGTCCCTCGTACTGTTTGACCACAGTGTTGGGTACATGTTCCAGGAGGATGCCCAGCATTTGGAAGGCTCTGATGATGATACTGAGCTAGATGAAGGCAGTAACGTGAGCACGGACAGAGGGGGTGCCCAAGAAGGACAGCAATCTGGCAGTCATGCTCCCCCTGCTGCAGCATACTGCCAGGTTTGCTCCAGTGATGAGGAGGGAGGGGTTGATGAGGTCACTGACTCAACGTGGGTGCCTGATAGGAGAGAGGAGGAGGAGGAGGAGAAAAAGGGACATCACCAACGAGGCAGGATGCCCTCCAGGGGCCAGCCTAAGGGCAGCACACTGACTGCATCACACCCAAAAGCTTCGCATGTGCAGGGCGTTGCAGTCTCTGCGCGTCATTCAAAAAGTTCTTTGGTGTGGGCCTTTTTTGAGACGAGTGCATCAGATCGCACCACTGCTATTTGCAACATATGTCTCAAGCGTATCTCGCGTTGCCAAACCATCTCCCGCTTGGGCACCACAAGCTTGACCAGACATATGTTGACCTGCCATGCAGTTCGTTGGCAAGTGTATCTAAAAGACCCACACCAAAGAACAAAGAGGACCTCTCCTTGCTCCTCATCAGCTGAGATCTCCAACCCCACTATACCTTCAGTCCTCTCTGAGACCTGAACTGAGAGGAATTAAGGTGTAGAATTAGGTGTGTCACAGCCAAGTACTTGTGGGCAATCTGCTTTTGGTACACAGACATCAGATTGTACCAGGCAAATTTCCCTGCCCCAGCTGCTGCACCGCAGAAAGAAGTTCGCTCCCAGCCATCCACATGCCCAGCGGTTGAATGCTAGCTTGGCAAAATTGCTAGCACTTCAACTGCTGCCTTTTCAGTTGGTAGACTCTGCCCCCTTCCGTGAGTTTGTGGAATGTGCGGTTCCTCAGTGGCAGGTACCCAAACACCACTTTTTCTCACGGAAGGCGATTCCGGCTCTCTACCGGCATGTGGAAGGCAATGTCCATGCCTCGCTGGACAGGGCGGTCAGCGGTAAGGTGCATATTACCGCTGACTCATGGTCCAGCAGGCATGGACAGGGACGTTACCTAAGTTTCACGGCGCATTGGGTGACTCTGCTGGCAGCTGGGAAGGATGCAGGACAAGGTGCAGTAGTGTTGGAGGTTGTTCCACCACCACGCCTCCAAAATGCCACTACTAATGTTTGTGACACACCTCTCTCCTCCACCCCCTCTTCTTCTTCCTCCATGGCCTCTTCCTGTGATTTGTCCTCAGAACCAGCAGTGCTCCGTAGGCGTTCAAGGGGCTACGCAAGTACGCAGGCCAAAAGATGCCATGCAGTGCTTGAGCTGGTGTGCTTGGGGGACAGGAGCCACACTGGGGCAGAGGTTTTGTCAGCTCTGCAGGGGCAGGTTCAGAGGTGGTTGATGCCACGCCAACTTAAGGCAGGAATGGTGGTTTCAAAAACCGGGGGAGAAGGGACTTATGGACTTTTTAGGCACCACAAAAAATATAGATAAAAATTCCTTATTTTATTTGATATCAAAAAACATACATAACAAAACAAAACAAAAATAATAGTGGTTTAAAACACAACATGTGTCTGTACTAGAATCATTGCTATACAACACCGTCTACAGTACGAAAATCTTCGGGCATTTAGGAGAAATAGCTTCCCATGTGGATAGGTCCGGAGAGATGGCTATATAGCAGTTTCATAGTCAGTTCACATGTTGGGATTGATCGATGCTCGACATGTTTCGCGTATGGATTACGCTTCCTCAAGAGCAATAGCCGTATATGATGTAGCTATCAAGGTATATAACATTACAGTTGATTATTAGTACATATACACATAGATGAGAAACAGGCGTCTACAAGGGCGCCACATATCTAGTACCAAAAAGAACAATTGTGCGCTTGCTCATATAAGAGTGGTGGTGGGCGCCAGCGCCCCAGCGATACTAAAGGACTGCTATGGGGGCGTGCACAACATAGTTATAGGTGGTATATACGATGTATTCAGGTTTGTAACCCCAGTCAGGTATTTAAGAAAAGAAAAAGGACAAAAAGTGAGGGGGGAAAGGGAGGGGAAAGGAGAGGGGGAAGAGGGAAAGAAAAAAAAAGGGGGGGGGGGGGGGGGAAACAAGGGGAAAAGGGGGGAGGAGGGGGAGGAGGGGAAAAAGGGGCACAGAATGGGAAAAAGGGGGAAGGGGAGAGATGGGAAGACGGAAAGAAGGGGGGAAAAAGAGGGGGGGGGGGGGGAAGAAACTGGAAAGGTAGGAGGAAAGGGGGGAGAGGGGAGGGGGGAAAAAAAAGGGGGGGAGGAAGGGAAAGGAAAAGGTTGAGGGGGTGTGTATATATATAGGTAGCCCGACAATTAATGAAAGTAAATTATAAAGACAGTACTTACATTTAAAACCAATATGAAACATTAAAGGGGGGGTAATAGTCCGCTAGCAAGGAAAGACCAGGTGACTTGACCATATAATAGAGCTTTTCGTCTCCGAGTCAGTACCGGTATGTTTGCTCTTTTCTTATATACATGTATATGAGCCTGTTTTTGAAGTAGAGAAGGTAATGCACTTTTAAAGAAAGAAAAGGATACATATATGTATATATGTATATATATCAGACGTAAGCATTTACATATCTATATATGTGCCAATAGTAACCTATTTCCTTGCTGTGGTCTAGGACACTCACCACTATTAGTTTTATGGATCGAGGACTGTAGTCTATGTGCCTCTGAGTTTTACCATGGAGTGCAAGCAGACATAGAGCGCAGCGTCACTGTTATGATACCCAGTGTAAGCTAGGGTATAAATCCTAAAGTATAAATGGAACCAGGAACATAGGGAAGAGAAGAATACAGAGGAGGGGAAGAAAGGGAGAGAATGGAGCCTCAGTTAAAAGTATAAAGTCACCATCCAGCAGTATATGCTATAATCCAATTGATGCCCTAGTTAGACACAATACCTGAATATAAAGAAGGGGAAGCCTATAGCGTGTGTAGTCCTCCTGATCCTGGAGCGGAACGCACACTGAGTCAGGACGCTGTCCTTTTTGTGTGCCCGTCCCGTCCGTCGACGTCCAATCGGCGGCCGCCGACGTGACGTCATCCGGACCGGCCAAGGGCTCTACGTGCGCATGCGCCCCCACCAACCGGAAGGGCCGTCAATCCGAACGGCGCCTCCAGTAAGAGGGCGGCGCACACACATCGCGAGCTGCATCCGCCGGCTAGAGTAGCCAGCCGATGCGCGCGCCGCATCGGAGGGGACCAATGCGGCGCTGGGCGGCCGCATAGCAGTAAAGAATGCACCACCAGGTGGCACCAGCGTACACCCCCATCCGTGGAGCCAAGCGCACAAAGAGAAATTATACACATGTACCTTGAAACAAAGGGGGGTTAATTAAAACATATATCACAATACAAAGGAGCAATATAGAGATTTCTAATATTGCATATGAGTACCTCCATACTTATACTTGATAAATCTGCTCACTAGCGAATTATATGTGTACCTTCAATATGACCTCTATATCTATACGATGGATATTGGGCCCGTGTGAGTTTGTTCAGATTGACCAGAGGGGGCATATGCTTGCAGAAGAAGCAACCAATGGAAGTTACAAAAAGGGTTTATAAGACTGTGATTCATTAATGCCAGGGGCCCGAGTCGCATTTAAACGCTCTATCCACAAGGTTTCCTGCCTTAAAATTTGTTTGTCCCAGTCACCGCCACGGGGGCTTCTGGGAATAACCGCAAGGGCGAAAAAGGAGACCACCGAGGTGTCGAATTTGTGGTAGAGGTCCAAGTGTCTACTGACAGATGTAATCATTTTTCCTCCTCCAGAATAGTATACATGATCTTTAATACGTGAGCGGAAGTGTCGGATAGTTTTTCCGACGTAGAAGGCTTGACACTCACAGGTCATGAGGTAAACTAGGCCCTGAGTCTCACAGTTAGCATGAAAATGAGGAATAAATGTTTCTCCATTAGGGAGTTGGAATCTAGTCCCTGTGCGGATCCAGGGGCAAAATGAACATCTGCCACATCTGGTCATTCCTGTCAGATGTGATTGTGTTGTAGAGTCATTGCTAAAATGACTGGATGTGAGTTTGTCCCTAAGGGATCTGCTTCTTCGAAAGGTAATGGTGGGGGTGGGAGTGGTATACTTGGCCAGGATCGGGTCTTCGCGTAATAGCGACCAATGTTTGGATAAAATATTCCGTATTTCCGCATGTTGTTGGGAGTATTTTGTGATGTATCTAACCATTGTGTTTGCTTTTGGGGCTTTTTGTTGATACAATAAAGTGTTGCGAGATTGGCGCAACACTCTGTTGTACGCACGACGGAGTAATGATTTGCTATATCCCCTTGCTTTTAGACGCTCACGGAGTGCTTTAGCTTGTAATTTAAAGTCCTCTGTAAAGGTGCAATTTCTCCGGAGTCTGAGGTACTGGGCATATGGTATGCTGCGTATGAGAGTATATGGGTGGGCACTTTCCGCATGTAGCAGAGTGTTCCCGGCTGTCTCTTTGCGGAACAAAGAGGTGGCCAATTTACCATCATTATCTTTACAAATTGTGAGGTCAAGGAAGGTGATGGTTGAATGGTCACTGCACACTGTAAATTTTAAGTTGAATGAGTTGCTATTAAGTTTATTTACCAAAATGTTCAAATTTTCCATAGATCCTGACCAAACAATGAAGATGTCGTCAATAAAGCGCATCCAACACATCACCTGACTAGTCAAGTGCGATATGCTGTCATCTGAAAAAATTGAGCGTTCCCACCCCCCCAGGTACAGGTTGGCGTAAGTAGGTGCACAACAGGTGCCCATAGCCACACCCTGTACCTGGAGGAAGTGGGATCCGTCAAACGTAAAGCAATTGTGCGTCAAAATGAAATGTAACAATTTCAGGATGAATTCGCAATATTCCCAGCGGTGATGCGTTTGCTCACGAAGGAAGGAACGTGCTATCCCGACGCCCTGCTCGTGAGGGATGCTCGAGTATAGAGCCTCGACATCCAGGGTCACGAGCAGGGCGTCAGGAGGCACGACCATCCCCTCAATTTGTTTTAATAGGTCCATTGTGTCTCTAATATATGAGGGCAGGGCCAACACATGTGGCAAAAGAACTGAGTCCACCAGTCGACTGGCGTTTTCTGTCAGAGACCCTATACCTGACACTATTGGTCTGCCCGGAGGTGTGGTTTGATTTTTGTGTACTTTGGGGAGTGCATAGAATGTGGCCATCCTGGGATGGCGCACATTCAAGAAGTTATAGAGATCCTGATCAATGAGGCCCTCCTGATGGGCAGAGCCGATGACGTCCAGAAATTCTGCTTTATATTGATCGATTACTCTCGACTCAATTTGTTTGTACCAGGTCTTGTTACATAAAATGTTCATGGCCATCTGTTTGTAATCAGCTTTGGTCATGAGAACAATGTTACCGCCTTTATCGGCGGGTTTTATCACCAGATCAGGGTGATTTTGTAATTGCTTAATTGCTAATGCTTGAACTTGGGTTACATTTTTGTGTTTAGATGTTACAATCATATTCTTGACGTCATTGACCGTGCCCATCAGGAAGGCCCAGATGCTGGGATTGGTCATCAGGTCAGGGAAACGTTGGGATTTAGGCCTGAATCGATTGACTGAGGGGATCTCTGTGGGAATAGAATTGGACAACACAGAGGTCTCTTCATGGTTTGTGGAGTCACTCTCGTCTAGCAGTAACATTAAATCTCGGAGGGCTCTAAAGTCCTCCATCGTAAAGTGTTTGACTTGTTCGGAAATCTGTTTGTCCTGTATGGACCGTACCCGATCTTCATCAAATAGAAATTTGTATGTGAGATTCCGGGAGAATAAGTATAAATCCTTAATGGTTTCGTATTTGTCTATTTCAGCAGATGGACAGAAGCTTAAACCCAGCTGAAGGACTTCTACTTGCTGAGTGTTCAAAGAGTAGGGGGTTAGATTACAGATATTCAAATTGGTATTTACGTGGTGGTTTGCGACAATGGCACCAACCTCCTCTCTGCCCTCCGACAGGGACAAATGACCCATGTGCCCTGTTTGGCTCACGTCCTTAACTTGGTGGTGCAGCGGTTCTTGGGCAGGTACCCGGGCTTACAGGATGTCCTGAGGCAGGCCAGAAAAGTCTGTGTGCATTTCCGCCAGTCATATAATGCCAGTGCTCGGCTGGCGGACCTCCAAAAGGAGTTTAACCTGCCCAAGAACCGCCTAATCTGTGACATGCCCACCAGGTGGAACTCAACGTTGGCCATGCTGCAGCGGCTGCACACGCAGCAGAGGGCCTGTGCGACTATGGCACCAGGACAGGGTCAGGGGATGCATGCACTGTCCTGTCACCATTTGAGGAGGCCACGAGGATGGTGAGCAGTGACAGTGCATGCATCAGTGACACTGTCCCCCTTGTCCACCTGTTGGAGCACACGCTGCGTGGAATAATGGACAGGGCACTTGAGGCAGAGCAGAGGCAGGAAGAGGACTTCCTTAGCTCTCAAGGCCCCCTTTATCCAGACATTGTTCCTGTGTGCCCGCCGATCACACAGGAAGAGGAGGAGGAGGAGGAGGAGGATTGTGTCAGTATGGAGGTGGAGCCTGGCACTCAGCATCAGCAGCAGTCTTTAAGGGATCAGTCCCAAGAAACACATGGACTTGTACGTGGCTGGGAGGAGGTGGCTGCGGACCATGTCGTCCTTAGTGACCCAGAGGACTCCGGATCGAATGCCACAGCAAACCTACGCTGCATGGCCTCCCTGATCCTGCAAAGCCTGTGTAAGGATCCTCGTATTCGTGGTATCAAGGAGAAGGACCAATAATGGCTGGCAACCCTCCTTGATCCACGTTACAAGGGTAAGGTTGCGGACCTTATCTTGCCATCGCAGAGGGAGCAGAGGATAAAACATCTTCAGGAGGCCTTGCAGAAAGGTCTGTGCAACGCGTTCCCAGAGACTGGGAGGTTATAAACTCCTGTTTCTGGACAACGTGTTGCTTAAGGCTTTGGTCAGTCAAAGAAGGAGCGGTGGAGAAGATGGCCGCCTGACCGATGCATTCAGACAATTTTTTAGTCCGCAGCCCCAAGGTATGATCGGTTCTAGCAACCATCGCTAGCGTCTGTTTTACATGGTGCAGGAATACCTAGGGGCAAGATCTGACTTGGACACCTTTCCCACCGAAAATCCTCTGGGTTACTGGGTCTTGAGGATGGATCACTGGCCAGAGCTTGCACAGTATGCAATTGAGCTACTGGCCTGTCCTGCATCCAGCGTTCTTTCGGAACGCACATTCAGTGCTGCTGGAGGCTTTGTAACCGATCACAGGGTGCGTCTGTCCACCGACTCGGTCGATCGACTGACCTTCATAAAGATGAATCAGTCTTGGATCACCACCAGCTACCAAGCACCTGATGCTGATGTAACCGAATAATTTTTTTTGAAATCTCAGATCCCTTCAAAGACTGCCTATGCTGATGCTGAGTGACTATCCTGAGTAATTATCCTCTTCCTCCTCAATGATCACGCTGATAGCTTGTAAGAAAATTTTTGGTTCTGGGTGCCGCCACCAGTGCCTAAGGCCTAATTTTTCAGCCCCTGTTTAACAGGGGCGTGTAATTACAATTTTTGATGCAATACTTTGCAGCAGGGCTCGTTCCTGCTTTCCAACTAGAGTATCTGAGAGGGGTTGCAGTGTTGTGGCACCAGCCCCAGTGCCTAAGGCCCAATTTTTCAGCCCCTGTTCAACAGGGGCATGTAATTACAATTCTTGATCTAATATTTCACAGCAGGGCCCGTTTCTGTGCCCAACAAGAGCAAGTGAGGACTTACAGTGTTGTGGCACCAGCACCACCACCACCAAAGGCCCAATTTTTCAGCCCCTGTTAAACAGGGGCACGTAATTACAATTCTTGATCTAATATTTCACAGCAGGGCCCGTTTCTGCGCCCACCAAGAGTGAGTGAGGACTTACAGTGTTGTGGCACCAGCACCACCACCAAAGGCCCAATTTTTCAGCCCCTGTTAAACAGGGGCATGTAATTACAATTCTTGATCTAATATTTCACAGCAGGGCCTGTTTCTGCGCCCACCAAGAGCGAGTGAGGACTTACAGTGTTGTGGCACCAGCACCACCACCAAAAGCCCAATTTTTCTGCCCCTGTTCAACAGGGAATGTAATTACAATTCTTGATCTAATATTTCACAGCAGGGCCCTGTGAGGGCTTACAGTGTTGTGGCCACAACAACACCTAAGGCCCAAATTTCTGCTGAGTATATAGGGCAGGCCCCTACTTTCAAACATCCAACTTACAAACGACTTCTACTTGCAAACGGAAGGAGACAACAGGAAGTGAGATGAAATCTACCCCTAGGAAGGGAAATTCTCTCCTGTAAGAGTTAATATGGGAAAAACATTTCTCCTTTCCACTGATGCTTTATCACCAATCCTTGTTTCACAAAAAAACCCACATTTTCAAAAAACATTTGTCATTGGGACAAAAAGTGAGGTGAAATCTTCTGAAGAGGAGCACAGACAGCAAAACAAATGTCACAGAGGTGATAACCCTTCCCTATGTTTTCCAAAAAGCTTAAAATAGATTTGTTTGCTGGAGCTAAACACGTTAAAAATGTACCCGTTCAAAATTACAAACAGATTCTACTTAACAAACCTACAGTCCCTGTCTCGTTTGCACCGCCTGTATACTGCTGTTCAGAGTACAGAGCCTGTATACTGCTGTTTCCTTTTTTAATTTGGGTGCGGGGTTCCCCTTAATATCCATACAAGACCTAAAGGGCATGGCAATGTCCTGGGGGGTACCCATGCCGTTTGTCTCACTGATTTTCATCCAAATTGCCAGGACCCGACATTACATTAAAGCCGCAAGCAGTTTTAAATGACCTTTTTTTCCTTTTAAAAATGACATTTTGTACAGGGACTGTTCTAAGCACGGGAAACACGTGCCACTTTACAGACATACTATAGACACCCACCAGGTATGATATTTAAAGGAATATTTCACTTTTTTTTTTTTTTTACTTTAAGCATCATTAAAATCACTGCTCCCGAAAAAACGGCCGTTTTTAAAAGTTTTTTTTGCATTGATACATGTCCCCTGGGGCAGGACCCGGGGTCCCCAAACCCTTTTTAGGACAATACCATGCAAATTAGCCTTTAAAATGAGCACTTTTGATTTCGAATGTTCGAGTCCCATAGACGTCAATGGGGTTCTAACGTTCGTGCAAATTTTCGGTCCGTTCGCAGGTTCTGGTGCGAACCGAACCGGGGGGTGTTCGGCTAATCCCCACTCTGCAGAAATTGGGGCCTTAGGTGTTGGTGTTGCCACAACACTGTAAGCCCTCACAGTTACTCTTGGTGGGCGCAGGAACGGGCTCTGCTGTGAAATATTAGATCAATAATTGTAATTACATGCCCCTGTTGAACAGTGTCAGAAAAATTGTGCCTTTGGTGGTGGTGGTGCTGGTGCCACAACACTGTAAGTCCTCACAGTTACTCTTGGTGGGAGCTGGAACGGGCCCTGCTGTGAAATATTCAATCAAAATTGTAATTACATGCCCCTGTTGAACAGTGTCAGAAAAATTGTGCCTTTGGTGGTGGTGGTGCTGGTGCCACAACACTGTAAGTCCTCACAGTTACTCTTGGTGGGCGCAGAAATGGGCCCTGCTGTGAAATATTAGATCAAGAATTGTAATTACATGTCCCTTTTGAACGGGGCAGAAAAATTGGGCCTTAGGCACTGGTGCCACAACACTGCAACCCCTCACAGATACTCTAGTTGGAGCGCAGGAATGAGCCCTCCTGCAAAATATTGCATAAAAAATTGTAATTACACGCCCCTGTTAAACAGGGGCTGAAAAATTGGGCCTTAGGCACTAGTGCTGGTGCCACAACACTGCAACCCCTCACAAATACTCTAGTTGAGTGCAGCAACGAACCCTCCTTGAAAAATATTGCATCAAAAATTGTAATTACATGCCCCGTTAAACAGGGGCTGAAAATTTGGGCCTTAGCCACTGGTGGCGGCGCCCAGAACCAAAAATATTCTTACAAGCTATCAGCATGATCATTGAGGAGGAAGAGGATAGTCACTCAGCATAACAGGATAGTCACTCAGCATCAGCATAGGCAGTCTTAAAGGGATCTGACATTTCAAAAAAAATTATTCGGTTACATCAGCATCAGGTGCTTGGTAGCTGGTGGCGATCCAAGACTGATTCATTTTTATGAAGGTCAGTCGATCGACGGAGTCGGTGGACAGGCGCACCCTGTGATCGGTTACAAAACCTCCAGCAGCACTGAATGTGCATTCCGAAAAAATGCTGGATGCAGGACAGGTCAGTAGCTCAATTGCATACTGTGCAAGCTCTGGCCAGTGATCCAACCTCAAGACCCAGTAACCCAGAGGATTTTCGGTGGGAAAGGTGTCCAAGTCAGATCTTGCCCCTAGGTATACCTGCACCATGTAAAACAGACGCTGGCGATGGTTGCTGGAACCGATCATACCTTGGGGCTGCGGACTAAAAAATTGTCTGAACGCATCGATCAGACGGCCACCTTCTCCACCGCTCCTTTGACTGATTGTAGCCTCAGCAACACGTTGTTCAGGAACAGGAGTTTGTAACCTCCCAGTCTCTGGGAACGCGTTGCACAGACCTTTCTGCAAGGCCTCCCGAAGATGTTTCATCCTCTGCTCCCTCTGCGATGGCAAGATAAGGTCTGCAACCTTACCCTTGTAACGTGGATCAAGGAAAGTTGCCAGCCAGTATTGATCCCTCTCCTTGATACCACGAATACGAGGATCCTTCCGCAGGCTTTGCAGGATCAGGGAGTCCTCTGAGTCACTAAGGACGACATGATCCGCAGCCACCTACAAGTCCATGGGTTTCTTGGGACTGTAAATGATCCCTTAAAGACTGCTGCTGATGCTGAGTGCCAGGCTCCACCTCCATACTGACACAATACTCCTCTTCCTCCTCCTCCTCCTCCTCTTTCTGTGTGATCGGTGGGCACGCAGGAACACTGTCTGGATAAAGGGGGCCTTGAGAGCTAAGGAAGTCCTCCTCTTCCTGCCTCTGTTCTGCCTCAAGTGCCCTGTCCATTATTCCATGCAGCGTTTGCTCCAACAGGGGGATAGTGTCACTGATGCATGCACTGTCACTGCTCACCATCCTCGTGGCCTCCTCAAATGGTGACAGGCCAGTGCATGAATCCCTGATCATGGTCCACTGGCGTGGGGAAAAATCCAAGCTCCCCTGACCCTGTCCTGGTGCCATAGCACAAATACTCATTGATGGCCCTCTGCTGCATGTGCAGCCGCTGCAGCATGGCCAACGTTGAGTTCCACCTGGTGGGCATGTCACAGATTAGGCGTTTCTTGGGCAGGTTAAATTCCTTTTGGAGGTCAGCCAGCCGAGCACTGGCATTATATGACCTGCGGAAATGCACACAGACTTTCCTGGCCTGCCTCAGGACATCCTGTAAGCCCGGGTACCTGCCCAAGAACCGCTGCACCACCAAGTTAAGGACATGAGCCAAACAGGGCACATGGGTCAGTTGTCCCTGTCGGAGGGTGGGGAGGAGGTTGGTGCCATTGTCGCAAACCACCATACCTGCTTTAACCTGGCGTGGCGTCAACCACCTCTGAACCTGCCCCTGCAGAGCTGACAGAATCTCTGCCCCAGTGTGGCTCCTGTCCTCCAAGCACACCAGCTCAAGCACCGCATGGCATGTTTTGGCCTGCGTGCTTGTGTAGCCCCTTGAACGCCTACAGAGCAGCGCTGGTTCCGAAGTCAAATCAGCACAGGAAGAGGCCATGGAGGAAGAAGAAGAGGAGGGGGTGGAGGAGAGAGGTGTGGCAGAATCACCACTAGTAGTATTTTGGAGGCGTGGTGGCAGAACAACCTCCAACACTACTGCACCCTGTCCTGCATCCTTCCCAACTGCCAGAAGAGTCACCCAGTGCGCGGTGAAAGATAGGCAACGTCCCTGTCCATGCCTGCTGGACCATGAGTCAGCGGTAATATGCACCTTACCACTGACTGCCCTCTACACCTTCATTCCTCTCAGTGCAGGTCTCAGAGAGGACTGAAGGTATAGTGGGGTTGGAGATCCCAGCTGATGAGGAGCAAGGAGAGGTCCTCTTTGTTCTTTGGTGTGGGTCTTTTAGGTACGCTTGCCAATGAACTGCATGGCAGGTCAAAATATGTCTGGTCAAGCATGTGGTGCTCAAGCGGGAGAAGTTTTGGCCACGAGAGATACGCTTGAGACATATGTTGCAAATAGCAGCGGTGGGATCTGATGCACTCGTCTCAAAAAAGGCCCACACCAAAGAACTTTTGGCATAACGCACAGAGACAGCAGCACCCTGCACATGCAGAGCTCTGCGGTGTGATGCAGTCGATGTGCTGCCCTTAAGCTGGCCCCTGGAGGGCATCCTGCCTCGTTGGTGATGTGCCTCCTCCTCCTCTCTCCTATCAGGCACCCACGTGGAGTCAGCGACCTCATCATCCCCTCCCACCTCATCACTGGAGCAAAGCTGGCAGTATGCTGCAGCTGGGGGAACATGACTGCCAGATTGCTGTCCTTCTTGGGCACCCTCTCTCTCTGGGCTCACGTTACTGCCTTCCTCTAGCTGGGTACCATCATCTGAGCCTTCACCATGCTGGGCATCCTCCTGGAGCATGTACCCAACACCGTGGTCAAACAGTTCGGGGGACTCTTCAGGAGGACATGGTGGGGCTAGGGAAGGAGTGACTGATGTCATTGAGCCGAGGGAAGAGGCCGCGTTGGCAGCTGCTTTGCCAGACAAAGTACCGAGCCTGGGTGAGAGAGGATGAGGAGGATGAGGACGGCTTGTTCATCCACTCTACCAAGTCTTACGCATGTTGCGGCTCAACACGGCCAGCTGCCGAAAAAAAGGACAAGCGTGTCCCACGGCCACGTGCTGATGAGGATGCACCGTCTCCACGACCAGCACTGTTGCCTCTAGACACAGAGCCTGCTTGCCCTCTTTTATTGACTTGTGACTGTCTGCCTCTCCTTGTTGGCCTTCCAGACATACTAATGGCCTGCAGTGAGATGTAGCTGCACAAAGCTGGGATGTATATATATACTGATACTGCAGCTAGCAGAATCAACTGCCTGTAGTATTATTAGTTTGAGAACACCAGCAATTGTCTTCAGGTAGCTTTAGGTGCACACTGTGCAGAGGACACAGTACACTTTCTGTAAATACTGTAGCTGCCTGCCTGTGGTATTAATAGGAGCAGAACAACAGCAATTGTCTCCATATAGCTTTAGGTGCACACTGTGCGGAGGACGCACTACACTAACTTGTAAATACTACAGCTGCCTGTGGTACTGTACTAATAGGATCAGAAGAACACAACTAATTTTCTTCAGGTAGCTTTAGGTGCACACTGTGCAGAGGATGCACTACACTAACTGTAAATACTGTGGCTGCCTGCCTGTGGTATTAATAGGATCAGAACAACACCACTAATTTTCTTCAGGTAGCTTTAGGTGCACACTGTGCAGAGGACACAGTGCACTAACTGTAAATACTGTAGCTGCCTGCCTGTGGTATTAATAGGAGCAGAACAACAGCAATTGTCTCCAGGTAGCTTTAGGTGCACATTGTGCAGTGGATGCACTACACTAACTTGTAAATACTACAGCTGCCTGTGGTACTGTACTAATAGGATCAGAATAACACCACTAATTTTCCTCAGGTAGCTTTAGGTGCACACTGTGCAGGGGACGCACTACACTAAATTGTAAATACTGCAGCTGCCTGCGGTACTGTACTAATAGGATCAGAAGAACACCACTAATTTTCTTCAGGTAGCTTTAGGTGCACACTGTGCAGAGAACGCACTACACTAACTTGTAAATACTGCAGCTAAAAACAGAAAAGAGAGGGTGCACCGGCCTAGTGCATTATCTTTAAAAAGGTTTATTAAAACAGAAAACGTAAAAGTACTACTCACAAGGGTAGATAAAAATCACGCATAGTGTGGGGCATGTACTAAACCCCCTGAGCCATAATTGGCCAAAGCCACCCTGGCTTTGACTAATTATGGCTCTCTGTACAGACGGCGCTGTAATTGGCCAAGCATGCGGGTCATAGTGCATGCTTGGCCAATCATCAGCCAGCAATGCACTGCGATGCCGCAGTGAATTATGGGCCGTGATGCGCCACTCGAATTTGGCGCGAATGGCCCATATCGTTCGGAATTCGGCGAACGACCGAACAGGCAATGTTCGAGTCGAACACAAAGCTCATCCCTATTCACAACATGAAGATGTATATATCTCCAGGTATTTCTCCAGGTGGATTACCTTGTAGCGGTATCTCATGTCTATCCACACGCCATACTAGCAGTGTAAAACTGATCCATCCAGGTTTGCCAGTCTGATGCTGGGGACTGGGGGTGTATACTGTAGTGGTTGGATGTGGTTCACTGTATAGGCGGACAAACCGCTGCTCACACCACAAAAGATGTGATGCTGTCTTGCTTCTTGCTTACATGTTTCGCTTGTAACCAAGTGGTGGTGGTGGCACAACACTGTAAAGCCTCACAGATACTTTTGTTGAGCGCAGGAACAGGCCCTGCTGTGAAATATTTGATCAAAAATAGTAATTACATGCACCTGTTAAACAGGGGCAGAAAAATTGGGCCTTAGGCAGTGGTGGTGGTGCCACAACACTGCAACCCCTCACGGATACTCTTGTTTTGCGCAGGAAAAAGCCCTACTGTTAAATATTTGTTAAACAGGGGCATAAAAATTGGGCCTTAGGCGGTGGTGGTGGTGGCACAACAATGTAAAGCCTCACAGATACTTTTGTTGAGCACAGGAACAGGCTCTGCTGTGAAATATTAGATCAAAAATTGTAATTACATGCCCCTGTTTAACAGGGGCAGAAAAATTGGGCCTCAGGTAGTGGTGGTGGTGCCCTGAACCGAAAATATTCTTAGAAGCTATCATCATGAAAATTGAGGAGGAATAGGCTAGTCACTCAGCATAATAGAATAGTCACTCAGCATATGCAGTCTTCCAGGGATCCCACATCCATAGAAAAATCAATCTGTTACATCAGCATTAGGTGCTTGGTAGCTGGTGATCCAAGACTGATTCATTTTTATGAAGGTGAGCCGATAAACAGAGTCTGTGGACAGGCACACTCTGTGATCGGTTACAAAGCCTCCAGCAGCACAATGTGCGTTCAGAAAAAACGCTGGATGCAGGACAGGCCAGTAGCTCAATTGCATATTGAGCAAGCTCTAGCCAGTGGTCCATCCTCAAGACCCAGTAACCCAGTGGACGTTCTGGAGGAAAGGTCTCCAAGTCTGATCTTGCCCTTAGATATTCCTGCACCATGGAAATCAGATGCTGGAGATGGTTGCTGGAACCGATCAGACCTGGGCGCTGAGGACTGAAGAATTGCCTGAAGGCATCGGTCAGACAGCCACCTTCTTCACCGCTCTTTCCAGGGGCGTCGGGAGGGGGTGGCTAGCCGTGGCTGAAGCCCCGAATGTGCCCCCGAAAAGCCCCGAGCCTCAGGCATGCAGCTCTTCATTACAAGCCCCGAGCGGCGAGTGCCAGGACTGATCTGATCCCGAGCGCCGGCGAATTTGGCCGAGTTTGGCCGAGTGCCGTAGCAGGTCCCGCCTTCTGGAGCCTGCAACGCCTATGATGGACGTCCCCCTGGTCCAATGCTCGGACCGCGGGACGTGTGACGTCCATCATAGGCGCTGCAGGCTCCAGAAGGCGGGAATTTCAATGCGGCCGCCGCGCCACTGTAAGATCCCCGCTCAGCGCTCGGGCGGCCCGCTCTCCTCTCCTCCTCGGCTCCTCCTCGTCCTCTGACTGCCTGGCTGCTGTGACACCGCACACCACGGCTGAGCTGAGGTAGGTCAGACAGTGTATGTGGGTCAGGCTGGTCAGTGTAGGTAAATGTCAGTGTAGGTAGGTCAGTGTAGGTAGGTCACTACGGTCAGTGTAGGTAGGTCAGTGTATGTAAGTGTCAGTGTAGGTAGGTCAGTGTATGTAAATGTCAGTGTATGTAAATGTCAGTGTAGGTAGGTCAGTGCAGGTAGGTCACTATGGTCAGTGTAGGTAGGTCAGTGTATGTAAATGTCAGTGTAGGTAAATGTCAGTGTAGGTAAATGTCAGTGTAGGTAGGTCAGTGTATGTAAATGTCAGTGTATGTAAATGTCAGTGTAGGTCAGTGTATGTAAATGTCAGTGTATGTAAATGTCAGTGTAGGTCAGTGTATGTAAATGTCAGTGTAGGTAGGTCACTACGGTCAGTGTAGGTAAATGTCAGTGTAGGTAGGTCAGTGTATGTAAATGTCAGTGTAGGTAGGTCAGTGTAGGTAGGTCAGTGTAGGTAAATGTCAGTGTAGGTAAATGTCAGTGTATGTAAATGTCAGTGTAGGTAGATCACTACGGTCAGTGTAGGTAAATGTCAGTGTAGGTAGGTCAGTGTAGGTAGGTCACTACGGTCAGTGTAGGTAGGTCAGTGAATGTAAATTTCAGTGAATGTAAATTTCAGTGAATGTAAATGTCAGTGTAGGTAGGTCAGTGCAGGTAGGTCACTACGGTCAGTGTAGGTAGGTCAGTGAATGTAAATGTCAGTGTAGGTAGGTCAGTGTAGGTGGGTCAGTGTAGGTAGGTCAGTGTAGGTAAATGTCAGTGTATGTAAATGTCAGTGTATGTAAATGTCAGTGTAGGTAAATGTCAGTGTAGGTAGGTCACTACGGTCAGTGTAGGTAGGTCAGTGAATGTAAAGGTCAGTGTTCACTACCGTCAGTGTATGTAGGTCAGGTAAGTCACGGCCCAGCCAAAAAAAAAAGCCTGCATCACGTGTACAACACCCCCCCCCCCCCAGGTCCGGCTTTGGACTTCGGGCTGAAGCCCCTGGTCTTTTTGCCACCTAGCAACGCCCCTGGCTCTTTCTGTGACTGAACGAAGCCTCAGCAACACATTGTCCAGCACCAGGAAATTGTAACCTCTCAGGCTCTGGAAATGCATTGCACAAACCTTTCTGCAAAATTTTTCATCCTCTACTCCCTCTGCGAAGGCTGGACAAGTTCTACAACCTTACCGTGGCAAAAAAAAGCCAAGCTCCCCTGACCCTGTCCTGGTGCCATACTCACACAGGTACTCATTGATGGCCTTTTGCTGTGTGTGCAGCTGCTGCAGAATTGCCAACGTTGAGTTCCACCTGGTGGGCATGTCATAAATGAGGCGGTTCTTGGGCAGGTTGCATTCTCTTTGAATGTCAGCCAGTCGAGCACTGGCATTATATGACCGGCGGAACTGATCACAGACTTTCCTGGCCTGCCTCAGAAGATCCTGTAAGCCTGGGTACCTGCTCAAGAACCACTGCATCACCAAATTCAGGATGTGGGCCAAACAGGGAACATAGGTCAAGTGTACCTGTCGGAGGGTGGAGAGGAGGTTGGTGCCATTGTCGCATACAACCATTCCTGGCTGAAGCTGGCGTGGCGTCAACCACCTCTGAGCCTGCCCCTGCAGAGCTGCCAGAATCTCTGCCCCAGTGTGACTCCTGTCCCCTAAGCAGACCAACTCAAGCACCGCATGGCATCTTTTTGCCTGAGTTCTTGCGTAGCCCCTTGAACGCCTACGGAGCACCGCTGGTTCAGAGGAGAAATCTGCAGAGGAAGAGGCCATAGAGAAAGAAGAATAGGTGGGGGTGGAGGAGAGAGCTTTGGCAGAATCACCACTAGCATTTTGGAGGCGTGGTGGCGGAACAAGCTTCAACAATACTGAACTCTGTCCTGCATCCTTCCCAGCTGCCAGCAGAGTTACCCAGTGCGCCGTGAAAGAAAGGTAACATCGTTGTCCATGCCTGCTGGACTATGAGTCAGCAGTAATATGCACCTTACTGCTGACCACCCTGTCCAACGAGGCCAAGACATTGCCTTCCACATGCTGGTAGAGAGCCTGAATGGCCTCCTGTGAAAAGAAATGGTGTTTGGGAACCTGCCACTGAGGTACCACGCATTCCACAAATTCACAAAAGGGGGCAGAGTCTACCAGCTGAAAAGGCAGCAGTTGCAGTGCTAGCATTTTGGCCAAGCTAGCATTCAGATGCTGAGCATGTGGATGGCTGGGACCGAATTTCTTTTGACGGTTTAGCAAAGGGGGTAGGGAAATTTGCCTGCTAAAATACGATGTTGGTGCACCACTAGCAGATTGGCCGCAAGTATTTAAGACACCTATTTCTATACCTTCATTCCTTTAAGTGCAGGTTTCTGAGAGGACTGGAGGTATAGTGGGGTTGGATGAGGAGCAAAGAGAGGTCCACCTTGTTCTTTGATGTGGGGCTTTTAAGTGCTGGACTGCATGGGAGGTCGTCATATGTCTGGTCAAGTATGTGGTGCTGTTTTGGCCACGCTTGATACGCTTCAGACATATGTTGCAAACAGCAATCTGCTGCACGTGTCAAAAAAGGCCCACACCAAAGAACTTTTCAAAATACATGGGGAGTCGGCAGCTCCCTGCACCTGCTTAGCTCTGTGGTGTGATGCAATAGGATGGATGCCCTTAAGCTGCCCCCTGGAGGGCATCCTACCTTGTTGGAGATGTGCCTCCTCCTCCTCTCTTCTATCAGGCACCCAAGTAGGGTCAATGACCTCATAATCCCCTCCCTCCTCATCACTGGAGCAAACTTGGCAGTATGCTGCAGCTGGGGGAACATGACTGCCAGTTTCTTGACCTTCTTGGGCACCCCCTCTCTCTAGGCTTACTCCCTTTCTCAACCTGGGTACCATCATCAGAGCCTTCAAATTGCTGCGCATCCTCCTGCAGCATGTACCCGACACTGTGGTCGAATAGTTCGGGGGACTCCTCCGTGCATGATGGTGGGGCTAGGGAAAGAGTGACTGTTGACATAAAGCCGACGGAATAGGCCGCTTTGGCAGGCATACTACTCTGAGCCTGGGTGACAGAGGATGAGGAGGATGAGGGCAGCTTTGTTATCCATTCCACCAACTCTTCTGCATGTTGTGCCTCAATAACATGGCCAGCTGCAGAAAAAAGGACTAGCGTGCCCCGCGGCCACGTACTGAGGATGCACCATGTCCACGACCAGCACTGTCGACTGTAGACACAGAGCCTGCTTGCCCTCTTTTAGTGGTCTGTGAGTGTCTGCCTCTCCTTGGTGGCCTTCCGGATATGCTGTAAATTTTGTTTAGCAAAAAAACACTACACTGTATTGTGTACTGTGTACTCCACCAGGAAAGTAGTAGCAACTGCACTAGGGGTGCACGGTACTGTGTACAACAAACAGAAGTATAATAACTATGGGTACACTGTATGTATTGTGTACACCACCAAGAAAGTAGTAGCAATTGCACTAGGGGTGCACAGTACTGTGTACACCAACAGAATTGTAAGAACAACTATGGGTGCACTGTATGTATTGTGTACACCACCAGGAAAGTAGTAGCAACTGCACTATGGGAGCACGGTACTGTGTACACCAACAGAAGTATAATAACAACTATGGGTACACTGTATGTATTGTGTACACCACCAGGAATGTAGTAGCAACTGCACTAGGGGTGCACAGTACTGTGTACACCAACAGAAGTGTAAGAACAGCTATGGGTGCACTGTATGTATTGTGTACACACCAGGAAATTAGTAGCAACTGCACTAGGGGTGCACGGTACTGTGTACACCAACAGAAGTTTAATAACAACTATGGGTGCGCTGTATGTATTGTGTACACCACTAGGAAATTAGTAGCAACTGCACTAGGGGTGCACGGTACTGTGTACACCAACAGAAGTTTAATAACAACTATGGGTACACTGTATGTATTGTGTACACCACCAGGAAAGTAGTAGCAACTGCACTAGGGGTGCACGGTACTGTGTGCACCATCAGAAGTTTAATAACAACTATAGGTGCACTGGATGTATTGTGTACACCACCAGGAAAGTAGTAGAAACCGCACTAGGAGTGCACGGTACTGTGTACACCGCCTGAAGTATATTAGAAACAGTACACTAGGAATATACACACACACACATACACACACACACACACATATATATATATATATATATATATATATATATATATATATATATATATATATATATATATATATATATATTACACTGCAGCTAACTGAATCGCCTATAGCTAAATGGTATGCAGTGTGTGTGTGTGTGTGTGTGTGTGTGTGTGTGTGTATATATATATATATATATATATATATATATATATATACACACACACACAAGACTATCTGTATATATATATTAAATACACTGCAGGTAACTGAATCACCTGCCTGCCTGAAGTATATTAGAAACAGTACACCAGGAACGGCCTGCAGTGAGATATAGCTAAACTGAATACAGTGTATATATATATATATATATATATATATATATATATATATATACACACAGTGAGGATGGAAAGTATTCAGACCCCCTTAAATTTTTTACTCTTTGTTATATTACAGCAATTTTCTAAAATCATTTAAGTTCATTTTTTTTCCTCATTAATGTACACACAGCACCCCATATTGACAGAAAAACACAGAATTGTTGACATTTTAGCAGATTTATTAAAAAAGAAAAACTGAAATATCACATGGTCCTAAGTATTCAGACCCTTTGCTCAGTATTTATTAGAAGCACCCTTTTGATCTAATACAGCCATGAGTCTTTTTGGGAAAGATGCAGCAAGTTTTTCACACCTGGATTTGAGGATCCTCTGCCATTCCTCTTTGCAGATCCTTTCCAGTTCTGTCAGGTTGGATGGTAAACGTTGGTGGACAGCCATTTTTAGGTCTCTCCAGAGATGCTTAATTGGGTTTAAGTCAGGGCTCTGGCTGGGCCATTTAAGAACAGTCACGGAGTTGTTTTGAATCCACTACTTCATTATTTTAGCTGTGTGCTTAGGGTCATTGTCTTGTTGGAAGGTAAACCTTCGGCCCAGTCTGAGGTCCTGAGCACTCTGGAGAAGGTTTTCATCCAGGATATCCCTGTATTTGGCCGCATTCATCTTTCCCTCGATTGCAACCAGTTGTCCTGTCCCTGCAGCTAAAAACCATCCCCCACAGCACGATGCTGCCACCACCATGCTTCACTGTTGGGACTGTATTGGACAGGTGATGAGCAGTGCCTGGTTTTTGCCACACATACCGCTTAGAATTAAGGCCAAAACTTTCTATTATGGTCTCATCAGACCAAAGAATCTTATTTCTCACCATGTTGGAGTCCATGCGGGCTTTCATGTGTCTTGCACTGAGGAGAGGCTTCTGTCGGGCCACTCTGCCATAAAGCCCCGACTGGTGGAGGGCTGCAGTGATGGTTGACTCTCTACAAATTTCTCCCATTTCCCAACTGCATCTCTGGAGCTCAGCCACAGTGATCTTTGGGTTCTTCTTTACCTCTCTCACCAAGGGCTCTTCTCCACCGATAACTCAGTTTGGCCGGACGGCCAGCTCTAGGAAGGGTTCTGGTCATCCCAAATGTCTTCCATTTAAGGATTATGGAGGCCACTGTGCTCTTAGGAACCTTAACTGCTGCAGAAATGTTTTTGTAACCTTGGCCAGATCTGTGCCTTGCCACAATTCTGTCTCTGAGCTCTTCAGGCAGTTCCTTTGACCTCATGATTCTCATTTGCTCTGACATGCACAGTACAGTATAATCAAACACAGCTGGACTCAAATGAAGGTGTAGAACCATCTCAAGCATGATCAGAAGAAATGGACAGCACCTGAGTTAAATATATGAGTGTCACAGCAAAGGGTCTGAATACTTATGACCATGTGATATTTCAGTTTTTCTTTTTTAATAAATCTCCAAAAATGTCAACAATTCTATGTTTTTCTGCTGTGTGTACATTAATGAGGAAAGAAAATGAACTTAAATGATTTTAGCAAATGGCTGCAATATAACAAAGAGTGAAAAATGTAAGGGGTTCTGAACACTTTCTGTCCCCACTGTGTGTGTATATGTATATATATATATATATATATATATATATATATATATATATATATATATATAAATATATATATATAGACTTTGTCTATATATATATATATATATATATATACGAGACTGACTTTATATACAGTATATGTTAAATACACTGCAGCTAACTGAATAACCTGCCTGCCTACTCAGTCTAAATGACAGTCTCTCTCTGTCCACGCCAACAACACTACACGAGGCCGACTTGCAGGCGGCCTTATATAGTGTGGGGCGTGGACTTAGTCCCCCTGAGCCATGATTGGCAAAGGCACCCTGCCTTTGGCCAATTATGGCTCTCTTAGCTGAGGGCCCTGGGATTGGCCAAAGCATGCAGGTCATGGTGCATGCTCTGGCCAATCATCATACAGCAATGCACTGTGCTCCCGCAGTGCATTATGGGCCATTACATGCCGCTCGAATTTGGGGCGAACGGCCCATAATGTTCGGTTTTCGACGAACGGGCGAAGAGCCAATGTTCGAGCTGAACTTATGTTCATCCTGAACAGAAAGCTCATCCCTAATGGTGGCCAAGACCATACAGCGATTTAACAGAACAGGCCTCGCCATGTTTGATCAAAGAAATTGACTGCACGTGCTCAGCGTCATATCCAGAGGTTGTCTTTGAGATATACACATATGAGTGCTGCCAGCATTGCTGTAGAGGTTGAAGGGGTGGGGGGTCAGCCTGTCAGTGCTCAGACCATACGCTGCACACTGCATCAAATTGGTCTGCATGGCTGTCGTCCCAACAGAAAGCCTCTTCTTTGCTGCAGACAAGCAGACTAAAGACATGGATTTCTGGAACCATGTGCTGTGGTCTGATCAGACCAAGATAAACTTATTTGGTTCAGATAATGCGTCAAGAGTGTGTGGCAGCAACTAGGTGAGGAGTACAAAGACAAGTGTGTCTTGCCTACAGTCAAGCATGGTGGTGGGGGTGTCATGGTCTAGGACTGCATGAGTGCTGCCGGCACTGGGGAGCTACAGTTCATTGAGGGAACAATGAATGCCAACATGTACTGTGACATACTGAAGCAGAGCATGATCCCTTCCCTTCAGAGACTGGGCCGCAGGGCAGTATTCCAACATAACGACCCCAAACACACCTCCAAGACGACCACTGCCTTGCTAAAGAAGCTGAGGGTAAAGGTGATGGACTGGCCAACCGTGTCTCCAGACCTAAACCCTATTGAGCATCTGTGGGGCATCCTCAAATGGAAGGTGGAGGAGCCTCCATGATGTCATCATGGAGGAGTGGAAGAGGACTCCAGTGGCAACCTGTGAAGCTCTGGTGAACTCCATGCCCAAGTGGGTTAAGGCAGTGCTGGAAAATAATGGTGGCCACACAAAATATTGACACTTTGTGCCCAATTTGGACATTTTCACTTAGGGGTGTACTCACTTTTGTTGCCAGTGGTTTAGACATTAATGGCTGTGTGTTGAGTTATTTTGAGGGGACGGCGAATTTACACTGTTAAACAAGCTGTACACTCACTACTTTACATTGTAGCAAAGTGTCATTTCTTCAGTGTTGTCACATGAAAAGATATAATAACATGTTTATAAAAATGTGAGGTGTGTACTCACTTTTGTGAGATACTGTACCTAGGAGGGTGCCACATAACATTTATAGATAAGTTGATCCAAGGAATATCTGATTGCCTCTTGGGGGATCAAGAATTAATTTTTTTCCCAGCTGAAGCAAATTGGAACATGCTTTATTAAGGGTTCTTTTTTTGTTTTCCTCTGGATCAACTGTGGGCATAGAATTGTGTAAATGGACGTTTTTGATTTGTGTGTGTTTTGTTTGTTTTTTTTTCTCTGTTGGTTGAACTGGATGGACTTGTGTCTTTTTTCAACCAGATTACCTATGTAGCTTTTTACCATGGGAATAAATTATAAAATTCTGCAAGGCTGATTGACCAACATCTGTTTTGTGGGGATGCACTTCAGAGTAATTGGGTCTACATACTTCAGCACCCACTCAAAACAAAATTACTCCAGTGATATGACTACCTGATGCTCTCACTCACTGGTCTGCATTCTATTTACACCTACAAATACATTGTAAGTATGAGGCATAAAACCACATTACAGCAAAATAGAAAGCTTTCATGCAAACGTAAAATCAAGAGTCAAGTGAAATCGAATGCTGATTAGTTGCCATTCAAAAAGGAAGGATAGTGAAACAGTCTAATCATTTAACTATGGAATCACAAGGAAGGAAACAAATTAATTCTTGCAATATAGCCCCTGTAATCACTCCAACTAGGGACCTGGTGCTAAAATCAGCGTAAAAAGAAAGTAATATTGTAATGTCAAGAAAGTGTTACCATCTGGAGTCTCATCCCCTGCTGAATAATAGCATTGGTCATTGTGGCCAGAGCCAGATTTGACTGAGAAAAGCATCTGAAATATCTATAAAGAAGAGTAATGTAGGGTGAGCATTTGAGTAAGATGTTTGATGTAGATTTGAATTCATAAATCCATCATGAATGCATTTATTACTTTTTGTATAAGATACACAGAGAATCTCCAATTCTGGTATTCAGTGGGTGCATGAACATTTGGTATATTTGTTTCTTTACAGCTAGAACTTCTATGCAGCCTATCCAAACTTCTTCAATGCTTCTAATGAGCATCGGAAACATACCCTGATATTACTCTCCACAAGGGTCACTTGTTTAGAGATGGTTATTCAATTTTGACCTAGTTGGCCTCTTTCGTGCCTCATGCAAACCAGTTTGTCCTCTGTTCAAAATGTACACATCACTGCTTTCAAAAGAATGTCCCAAAATGCAGCCCGGGGGTCAGATACGGCCCTTTGCTCGCTTTTATCTGACCCTTGGGCATTATTCCTTCCACTGTCAGCAACAGTAGGGCAGTGATGGGGCACTATTCCTCCCTCCACCAATAATACTAAAAACGGGATGCTGTTTTCTCTCACTGACACCAGGACATTTTCTACTCCTGCTGGCCACGGTCCAGGCACCCCTAAAGTTTGAAGGACAGTAAACTTTCCCTTTGTTTAGAAAGTTCAGAGGCGCCTGCTTTAGAGTGTAGGAATACTGTTGAGGTCTGAGCTGCAGAGTTCACCCCCTATGTCAGGCCGTCTGTTTTTTCAGAGGTGGTTTTGTCTCCCCAGTGTAGATATCCTTGCCTTCCTCACTACACTGGACTGCATATACCAAATTACTTCACCTGCTGTATATTTTGGTGTTGAGTCTTCTGAACAGACAATTAAATAAATCATCAGTGTCAGTGGTTTCATGATGGGTGAGAGGAGAGGCTCCACTGGTCCCAAACTGCTGTTTCTGACAATTTGAAATTAGAACAAAAATAATACAGGCACCAATTCACCACTTCTCAAGGAACCCCTAGTAACCTCTAGAGCAGGGTTTCTCAACCAGGGTTTCATGGAGCCATAAGGTTCCTCCAGAGTTTTCTAGGGGTTCCTTGAGCAATGAGAAAGGTCTGCCTCTCAGACACTGTAAGTTCTCATTATCATTGATCTTTTTATCTATCTAAAAGGGTGTAATTCTTCCCAATGAGCATAAGTGTATGGAGCATTCTTCCCAATGACTATCACAATAATGTATCATGAGTTGTAGATATAAACATTTTTAGCAGGGGTTCCCTGAGACCAGAAAGTTATTTCAAAAGGTTGAGAAAGGCTGCTTTAGAGGAACCCTGGTTGAGAAACACTGCACTAATCTATAATGTAAGTGTTATTTAACACACTCTTTGTTTTCAATCATCTGATAATTCCACTGACCAGCCACAACAATATGACCAAAGACAGGTAAAGTAAATAACATTGATTATCTTGTGACAATGGCACCTGCAAGTGGGTGGGATATATTATGCAGTAAGTGAACATATTGCATCTGAAGTTGATGTGTTGAAAGCAGAAAAATGGGTAAGCATAAGGTAATGAGTGACTTTGACAAGGGCCAAATTGTAATGGCTAAACAACATGATCAGAGCAACTCCAAAACTGAGCTCTTGTGGGATGTTCCCAGTCTACAATAGTCAGGACCTACCAAAAGTGGTCAAGGAAGAAAAACCAACGAACCAGCAACAGGGTCATGGACGGCCGAGGCCTACTGATGCAAGTTGGGAGTGAAGGATCAAGTGTGCAGTCCCATCCAATGGAAGAGCTACTGTAGTTCAAATGTACACATTCACTTTCATTCACAGTGCAGCGGAATAAATAACGCAGAGCTGAGGTCAATAGTAACATAGAGTTCAGAGGTCAGTAATGTATAATACAGGGTTCAGAGGTAATGCAGACTTCATAAGATAGTAATGTTTTACACAGAGTTCAGAGGTCAGTAATAAATAATACAGAGATTAGTTGTGATAGACTCACCTGGGACAGAGGCTTTTGGAGGGGACTGAATGCTAGCCTCTTGCCTACTGACAATGGGCTCTGGTTTGTTAAGGGAAATCTTTATTTCAGCTCTCCATGCCCTTTTCTGTCTAAGTCACCCTGTGTCAGAAACCATGAATCAGACCGAGACAGAAATGCAGTCAAAATCACACTTGTTTAATAATAATAGTAAAAGATAAACAGAGCAACGTAGTCAAATCATAGCCAGAGTTCGGTAACTGGAATGGATAGTCAGACAAGCCAGGACTCTGAGAAACAAATGAGAGGAGCAAATGAGGCAACATGGATGGTTGGAAACCATAGTTCGGCATAAACGGGGACAATCTGTTGTGAGCGAACTCCGCCCAAGGTAAACGGTCTGAACCAGTTGTTATGATGGTCAGAAATATAGCAACGTAGAAACTGCACCAAGGACTGGTTAACTTGTTCTGCGGCCCCATTATGCTGCATACACATGGTCGGATTTTCCGATGGGAAATGTTCAATAGGAGCTTGTTGTCGGAAATTCCGACCATGTGTAGGCTCCATCGGACATTTTCCGTCTGAATTTCCGACAAACAAAATTTAAGATCTGGATCTCAAATTTTCCGACAACAAAATCCGTTCTCGTAAATTCCGATCGTGTGTACACAATTCCGACGCACAAAGTTCCACGCATGCTCTGAATAAATTATGAGACGGAAGCAATCGGTCTGGTAAAACTAGCGTTCGTAATGGAAATAGCACATTTGTCACACTGCAAATTTTTAAATCTTTTAATGCAGCGCATTCTCTTCTTCTTTATAATGCTAGAATAATGAAGTTGTTTTGCTGCTGATATTCACACAGAGTTCTTAAAAAATGATTTCTTTATTATTTCTCGTGATCTCCTGATTTTTTTTTTCCGTCAGATCTCCATAATAATGTTTTTAATTTTTGTTTATAGTGTTTTGTTTTTTGAGGAAGATCTCCTGCTTTTTTTTTCCTAGTGCTCTCCATAATATTGTTTTTTGTTTTGTGTGTCAAGTTACCACAACACTATTATTATCTTGTATTTTTTTAACCTCAAGGAGGTTGGTTGGTGTTGGTGTCCCTTGTTAATTTGACATTGTATTTAGGAAATGTATCTGCCTACTCACAAACAAACTGTTCTTTTTGAAGTAAAACACATAGGCAAGTGTTTGTGAATCCAAAATATTCCTTTATTATGGGTCATAATAAAATAAAGAAAAAGGCAACACTGGAGAAAATTGTGAAATTGGCAAAGCCTTTGTACCCCAGGGAACACATCAACTATTTTACAGCCAAAATTGTTAGCATGAGGAGTCCATTTAATAGTGAGCACAATCTGGTCCCGGACTACAAGAGATCAGGAACAGCAGCAGATGACATATGTCCCCAGGCTGTGGTCATACAACAGCCTGCGTCTTTTGTCAGTCCAGACTGAACCCAGGCCATCACGCTCTTGTCTTCCTTCCACTCTTTCTTCCAGACTTGCCTCAAGGCTGTGGTTTTGGAGTTGTGGCAGGAGGTGGAGGAGGAGGAGGATGGTCAGACTCACACAGGTGTGTTTTATTTGAGAGTTGGCCCCTCAACCCCTTATTTAGAGACAGATACACAATTTCCTCACAGATGAGGCGTTGGCCCTCCTCCATTTCCTGCATTTTGCATGCAGCCATGGAGGCAAAGGCCTCTTGAAGAGTGGAGGTGGTTCTGAGGGCAGCATTAGCCTCCCGAATCAGCCCAAGCGCTGCCTCCTCCATGTTACTCCCCTTCCTGGGCCTTTTGGTAGGAAGGCGGAGGGGAGGGACCTGGGATTCAGTCAGGCTACTGGGGCGGGCCACCTCCTGGCTGCCATTTACCCCTGCCACCTGCTGGCTGCCGCTTTCCCCCACCACCTCCTGGCTGCCTCATTCCCCCGCCATCTCCTGGCTGCCTCATTCCCCCGCCATCTCCTGGCTGCCTCATTCCCCCGCCATCTCCTGCCTGCCACATTCCACAGTCTCTGTCAGGAAGATCCTGCCAGTAACAGGCGCCCTGTGCATGCAGTCGCGCGATCGCGCACGCCTGTGCGCGCGCGCCAGGCAGGCTATTTAAACTTAGCTGTCACATGGGGATCTTGCTGTCTGCTCTACAGCGTTACGTGTGTTGAACCTTGAGAACCTGCTTCTGTACTAAAACCTGGCTTGTTCCTGATTATCCTAGTTATCTGCCTGCATCTGATCCCGGCTTGTCTCCGACCATCCCTGTTTTCTGCCTGCATCCGACCCCGGCTTGTCTGACCACTCTTCTGCCTGACCCTCTGGCTTATCCACAGTCCGCTTGGCTATCGATCTGGCTTGTCTGACTCTCCAGCCCAGTATCCTACTTCAGTTCCAGTCTGCTGCACCAGTGTCCCAGTCTGCTATCCTGTGTTCCAGTCTGCTGCACCAGTGTTCCAGTCTGCTATTCTGTGTTCCAGTCTGCTATCCAGTTCCAGTCTGCTGTGTGGTTCCAGTCTGCTGCACCAGTGTTCCAGTCTGCTATCCTGTGTTCCAGTCCTCTATCCGGTTCCAGTCTGCTGCACCAGTGTTCCAGTCTGCTATCCAGTATTCCAGTCTGCTATCCGGTTCCAGTCTGCTGTGTGGTTCCAGTCTGCTGTGTGGTTCCAGTCTGCTGCACCAGTGTTCCAGTCTGCTGCTTGGTTCCAGGCTGCTGCACCAGTCTGCTGATCCAGCACCTTCCAGGTTCCAGTCTACCTTCCAGCTCAGTCTGAAGTTCTACTGCACAGCACTTCCTGAGTTCCAGACCCACTTCTTGCTGTTGATCCTGCCAGGCACTCGTGCCTCTCCTGACTCTTGTGCTTCCTGTATATCCTACCAGGGCCCTCGAGTCGGAGCCGCAAGAGAGGCCATCCCCTGCAAGTCGGGCTCGTCCACAAGGTACGAGACAGTAGCAGACAGCCATGACCGAGCCCGAGCAGAGAGCCTCTTCTATGGAAGAACTTTGTATGCACCTGTCCGGCCTTACACAGGCTGTTAAGAGTCTCTAGGAAGGATATACATGTCTGGAAGAACGGGTCCAAGTACTGTCTGGGCCCACTGTAACCCAGGGGTCTTCTCTGCCATCTACATCTGCTAGCAGTACTACGTCCCCTACAGTAGTGATGCTGCCTCCTGAACCAAGAGTTCCCACTCCTGAAAAGTTTTCTGGGGAACAAAGTAAATTCAGGGCATTCCGGAACTCATGCGAATTGTACTTTGCCCTTCAGCCTCGCACCTTTTCGCCTGAAGCCACTAAAGTGGGTTTTGTGATCTAGTTACTCCTGGGTGACCCTCAAACATGGGCTCACCGCCTTCTGGAACTGAAAGCCGAGGTTTTGACTAATTTAACTACTTTCTTTGACACAATGGCCCAGCTATACATGGATCCACAGCTTTCTGCAACTGCAGAAGCCGCCCTGCACACCCTTCAACAGGGGCGTAGGGCAGTAGAGGACTATGTTGCGGAATTTCGCCGATGGAGTGCAGACACGGACTGGAATGACGCTGCCCTCCGCTACCAGTTCTGTATGGGGCTCTCCATACAGAAGATGAACTGGCTCGAGTGGGAATTCCTCAGACTCTGGATGCCTTGATCAACCTTGCTATACAGATCGACTGATGGTTGAGGGAGCGAAGAGCAGAAAGAGGTGCTGGGCCCACTCGCCCAACCTGGATGTTACCTAGGGTCTCCAGCTATACTCATCCTGCACCCACCTCTAGTCCAGCTGCTAAACCTGATATCTCTGAGCCCATGCAACTTGGAGTCCTCCACCCATCTCTCACGGTGGAGGAACGCCAACGTCGCCGGGCTAATAACCTGTGTCTGTACTGTGGGGAACCTGGACGCTATGTCAGGAACTGTCCTAACAAACTCCGTAAGTGCCTGTCTGTCTCCTCTGATGATGTGACTGCTTGGCCTAAGACTTCCTCTCACTTGACTCTTTCTATATCTTTGCAGCTTCCAGGAAAGACTTTGCAGGTTCCCGCTATCATTGACTCCAGGGCTTGTAGCTGCTTCTTGGACTCATCCTTTGCAGCTAAACACTAGATCCCGCTGCGATACAAGGCCCATGGACTCTCTATTCACCTGGCTGACGGATCTGCAATAAAATCTGGGCCAGTTGTACAAGAATCCGCTCCCCTTCCAGTCACCATCTTCAACTTGCACCAAGAACTACTTCGCCTGGACATCATTGCTTCTCCTTTTTTTCTTATTATTCTTGGTATGCAGTAGCTACAAGCCCATAACCCTGCTATAAACTGGGTCACAGGAGAAGTTACGTTTCCCTCTCAGTACTGCCAACAGTTCTGCATTCTGAAGGACTCTGTTGAATCCCCTGCTCTGTTATGCCTAAACACCGATTCTGAGTATATCAGTTGGTCCCCGAGGTCTACCATGACTTTTTAGATGTCTTTAGTAAAAAAGGGGCTGACACCCTTCCTCCTCATCGGGCCTACGACTGCCCCATAAAGCTCCTTCCCGGAGCCGAAGTGCCCTTTGTCAGGATATTTCCTTTGACTGAGCTGGAACAAGGAGCACTAAAAGTGTACATCGATGAGAACCTAAAAAAGGGGTTCATTCGGCCCTCCACATCCCCAGTAGGCATCTTTTTTATAGAAAAAAAGGATCACCCTCTTCGCCCTTGTATAGACTACCGTGAACTTAATAAAATAACTGTTAAGAATCAGTACCCTCTCCCCTTGGTACCAGAGTTATTCCAGAGACTGGGGACTGCTACCATTTTCACCAAATTAGACCTCCGAGGGGCTTACAACCTGGTTCGTATCAGAAAAGGGGATGAGTGGAAAAAAGAGAGTATTCCATTTTTGGGGCTAATCATCTCCGTGGAAAGGATCAAGATGGATCCCCATAAGATTGCTGCAATTCTTGACTGTCCAGCCGCCACTGACAAGAAAGGAGTCCAACGTTTCGTTGGCTTCACCAATTTGTATAGAAAATGTATTAAGGGGTTCTCAGCCATCATTGGGCCCATCACTCAATTGACCAAACAAGGGGTGTGTTTTAATTGGTCGCCAGAATCTCAATACGCCTTTGAATCTCTCAAAAGACTGTTTACTTCTGCTGCTGTTTTGAAGCATCCCGATTCCTCTTTACCGTTTGTCCTGGAAGTGGACGCTTCCGAGAGTGCTGTTGGAGCGGTTCTTTCCCAGCGACAATGGACCAAAGCTCTGTTATACCCTGTAGCCGTCTTTTCTCGCAAATTATTAACCGCAGAAAGGAATTATGATGTAGGAGATTGGGAACTACTGGCCATAAAATCCACTCTGGAAGAATGGCGATATCTTTTGGAGGGAGCTGGTCATCCTATTCTGATCTACACAGATCACAAAAACCTGGAATATTTGAAAGAGGTTGAGACCACGACAAGCCAGGTGGGCCTTGTTCTTTTCCAGGTTCTTCTTCCACGTGACCTATCGGCCAGGCTCTAAGAATATAAAACCTGACACCCTGTTTAGGATGTTCCACAAGCCTCAAGAAACCTCACCTCCAGATACGATCCTTTCTCCGGGAAATTTTTTCCCGTTGCAAGAAGATCTTCTCTCTCGGATTAAGCAAGCTTCAGTAGGGTTGGTACCTGCTATGGGGACAAAACTACAAGCAAAGGATGGTCTGTTTTGGTTCGGGAGTAAGATCTTTGTACCTGAAGGCCTACAGGTCACAATTTTAGAACTTTGTCATGATCACGCACTAGCAGGACATTTTGTTGTTACCAAGATGGCTGATCTTGTCCTGTGCACCTTCTGGTGGCCCCAAGTGCTTAAAGACTGCAAGAAGTACGTGGAATCCTGTACCACCTGTGCTTGGAATAAAGTCAGTAGAACCAGGGCCTGGGGATTACTGAAACCTCTACCTGTCCCAAACAGGCCATGGAAGATGTTGTCCATTGACTTCATTGTCGAGTTGCCTCCGGCTGAGGGGCACACTGCCATCTTTGTGTGTTTGATCGGTTATCCAAAATGGCTCATTTCATTCCGATGAAGGGTACCCCCACTGCTCCTGAAACTGCACAAACGTTCATTAAAGAAGTAATTAAGCTCCATGGAATTCCGGCTAATATCATTTCTGACCGAGGAGTACAATTTACTTCCCGATTCTGGAGAGCCCTGTGTAAAACCCTAGGAATTGAACTATCATTTTCCACCACCTATCATCCCCAGACGAATGGCCAAACTGAGAGGACCAACCAGACTCTCGAGCAATATCTTCGTTGTTTCTCTTCCTTTTCTCAGGATGATTGGCTCTCTCTGCTTCCCTTGGCTGAATTCGCCTATAATAATGCCGTCCATTCTGCCACAAAACAAAGTCCGTTTTTTGCTAATTACGGGTTTCATCCTTCCTTTTTGCCTAATTCCATTCCTAAAAGTTCCGTACCAGCAGTCCAGGAAACAATACATTTTTTCTCCTCCAATAACCAAATATTACAGGAAACCATGACGAAGTCTCAAGAACGTAACAAAGAAACTTTCGACAGAAAAAGACAAGGGAAATTGCTACTTGAACCAGGTAACCTTGTATGGTTATCCACTGTAAACCTGAAATTGACCTGTCCCTCCAAGAAGTTGGGTCCTTAATTCCTGGGTCCTTTTCCTGTAAAAAGGAAAATTAATGAGGTGGCATATGAGCTGGGACTCCCGGACTCACTCAGGATTCATCCTGTTTTTCACGTTTCCCTGTTGAAACCTTTTGTCTCCAACCCTTTTCCTGAATGGAATCTGAATCCCCCGGACCCTGTAATAGTGAACGGAGAGGAAGAATTTGAAATTGAAGCCATCCTTGATTGCAGGAAGAGGAATAATCAAGCCCAATTCTTGATCAAGTGGAAAAGGTATGGCCTGGAAGAGAATTCTTGGGAGCCTGAGGTGAACATCCATGCTAAAAGCTTAGTTCAATCCTTTAAGAGAACCCATCCTGAGAAATGGGCCCGGTTGGGCATCCAGAGGCTGCCCCTTGGGGGGGGGAAATGTCAGGAAGATCCTGCCAGTAACAGGCGCCCTATGCGTGCAGTTGCGCGATCGCGCGCGCCTGTGCGCATGCGCGCGCCAGGCGGGCTATTTAAACTTAACTGTCACACGGGGATCTTGCTGTCTGCTCTACAGCGTTACGTGTGTTGAACCTTGAGAACCTACTTCTGTACTAAGACCCGGCTTGTTCCGGATTATCCTAGTTATCTGCCTGCATCTGATCCCGGCTTGTCTCCGACCATCCCTGTCTTCTGCCTGCATCCGACCCCGGCTTGTCTGATCACTCTTCTGCCTGACCCTCTGGCTTATCCACAGTCTGCTTGGCAATCGATCCGGCTTGTCTGACTCTCCAGCCCAGTATCCTACTTCAGTTCCAGTCTGCTGCACCAGTGTCCCAGTCTGCTATCCTGTGTTCCAGTCTGCTATCCAGTTCCAGTCTGCTGCACCAGTGTTTCAGTCTGCTATCCTGTGTTCCAGTCTGCTATCCGGTTCCAGTCTGCTGTGTGGTTCCAGTCTGCTGCACCAGTGTTCCAGTCTGCTGCTTGGTTCCCAGTCTGCTGCACCAGTCTGCTGATCCAGCTCCTTCCAGGTTCCAGTCTACCTTCCAGCTCAGTCTGAAGTTCTACTGCACAGCGCTTCCTGAGTTCCAGACCCACTTCCTGCTGTTGATCCTGCCAGGCACTCGTGCCACTCCTGACTCTTGTGCTTCCTGTATATCCTACCAGGGCCCTCGAGTTGGAGCTGAAAGTCGGGCTCGTCCACAAGGTACGTGACAGCCTCCTCCTGGCTGCCACATTCCACGCCCTCCTCCTGGCTGAGGCTTTCTGTGTATGAAAAAGGGACATAGTTTTAATTTTTGATTAATCAATCACACACAATTTTCAGCTCATGACTGTTGCAAATTGAATGTTAACAAATAGAAAAGACTATCATTCTGACCCCAGCATTTTTTATTCTTGTCCCAAACATTTTTGGCCACTACTGTCTATTGATATGTAAAACACTTTATTAAATCAGCAATTAGTGATCAATAACAACATCTAGTTAACATCATTAATTTTACGACAAGAAATCTGTAAAACATTGCTATACCTGGCTCAAGCTGAGCTCCTCCACTTCTTCCTGGTTGGAAGGCCCAGGTTGGATGTCGGAAGCCTCAGCTGGGGTGGAAGGAAGAGTGGAAGGAAGGGTTGAGAGCGATTGCCTGACTTCAGTCTGGTCTGACAGAAAACGCAGTCTGTCGTAGTACCACAGCCTGGGGACATAAATGGCATCTGCTGCTGCTCCTGATCTCATGGAATCCTGGACCTTATTGCGCTCCCTATTATAAGTGCTCCTCAGCCCACCAATTTTTGCCTTCAAATAGGGGATGGTTGCCGTGGGGATCTGCGGCTTTACCAACTCCAGCAGTTTCTCCATCACGCCCTGCCTCTTTTGTTTATGATTATAATGCAGATGTTTCACCTGCCACAGACAGGGCAGCTCCCTGTACTTGTCTATGAATAGGGGGAGGAAGTTGTGATCATTGAAGCCATCCATTTTCTCTGCAAGACACAACACAAGACAAACCCTAATGTCAGACTTAACTCTCGTAATCTTGTCCCAATATAGGCCTCAATCTAGAGGCAGTATAGGAAACTAATGCACTAAGTTAAACTTGTACCTTAGAACGTTAGAACGATCGGCACTTCCGCTACTCCTTCCTCTGCTCACAGATCGTACGTTCAACGCACGCGTTATGCTTTATATACACTGCGCATGCATGAAACTCTGCCCACCCCTGACGTTCTTTCTAGTCTATTCCCCGCCCCTTGTCTTTCGGTGCATTGGGAGAGCACATGGCAGAGAAAGAGCAAGTGCATGCAGACAGCAGCAGCAGTGATGACGAAAGCCCGGAGCCACTAACGTCCCAATCCAGGAGGAGATTTAAGGCCTCAAACATGTCCTTTATAGAGATGGTGGAGATGGTGGACATCTTGAAGAGGGCCGACCATGATTGGAAGCATGGACCTTACCCAAACCCAAATGTCAGAAAGGCCAAGATCATGGCTAAAGCTGTGAAAAGTCTGCACAGGAATTATGGGGTACGACGATCCAAGGATCAATTGAGGAAACGCTGGTCAAGCCTGAAATTGAGGGAGCAGGATCAGTACAGAAAGATCCAGAGAGTTCTTCAAAAAAGTAAGTAGTTGTCCTGTGTTCCTATTATTATTTTTACTTGCATGCGGCTCCATGTGCTTTTCTTTACTGTTGTACAGTTTAACCCCTTCCCGCCGACCGTACGCACATATGCGTACTCGGCTTTCCGGGGTTATACCGGGATGATGCCCGCAGCTGCAGGCATCATCCCGGTACCGTTGTTTTCAGCGGGCGATCGGCTACCCGAGTATAACAACCGATGCGGCTAAAAGCCGCTCGGCTGTTATACCGGAGGAGCGGGAGGGGACATCCCCCCCCTCCCGCCGCCTCCCGCCGCTGTTACCGGGCCTCCCGTGCGATCGGGAGGCCCGGTGTCCAATCGGGACTCTTCGGCGGCTGGGGGCGGGCTGGAACGAAGCTGTGAGCGGCTTCGTTCCAGCCTTCTAATTGTAAACGCGGAAGCGACGTCATGACGTCACTTCCCGTTTACTCGGCTGCCAATGGCGCCGAATTTAAAAAAGTACACAGTATTCAGAATCGCCGTTTTCGGTGATCTGAATACTTTGAAGTGTAAAGGAGGGATAAAGAGTACCTGTCACCACCTATTACTGTCACAAGGGATGTTTACATTGCTTGTGACAGCAATAAAAGTAAAAAAAAAAAAAAAAAAATTTTTAAACACAATTTATAAAAGTACAAAAATAAATAAAATAAATAAATAATAAAAAAAAAATTAAAAGTGCCCCTGTCCCCGCGAGCTCGCGCAGCGAAGAAAACGCATACGGAAGTCGCGCCCGCATATGTAAACGGTGTTCAAACCACACATGTGAGGTATCGCCGCGATCGTCAGAGCGAGAGCAATAATTCTAGCCCTAGACCTCCTCTGTAGCTCAAACCTAGTAACCGTAAAATTTTTTTAAAGCGTCGCCTATGGAAATTCATAGATACCGTAGTTCGTCGCCATTCCACGAGTGCGTGCAATTATAAAGGGTGACATGTTTGGTATCTATTTACTCGGCGTAACATCATCTTTCACATTATACAAAAAAATTGGGGTAACTTTACTGTTTGGATTTTTTAAAATTCATGAAAGTGTCACTTTTCCAAAAATTTGCGTTTAAAACACCGCTGCACAAATACCGTGTGATAAAAAATATTGCAACAATCGCCATTTTATTCTCTAGATTCTCTTCTAAAAAAATATATATAATGTTTGGGGGTTCTAAGTAATTTTCTAGCAAAAAATACGGATTTTAACTTGTAAACACCAAATTTCAAAAATAGGCTTAGTCATGAAAGGGTTAAAATGGCAAGTTTCAGGTTTGTGGGCACAGTAATCATTCATAGTAAACATCGTTCGCCCACTAATACAATGTTTTTGGCAGATACAGATTAATTACATTTGTTCAGGCCTTTTTGTATTAAAAGAAGTTTATGACATTGTTGTCTAGATGGGTTTGTACTAGAATGAAATGCAAACTTGATTCAGTGTAAGGAGAGGACACTCAGCAGCTGTTTACACATCTGGACGCAGGAGCACTAGTGTGGGACACCAGAACAAACTTTTTAGGGTGTCCCACACAGGTGCTCCAGTGGATACTAGGGGTGTCTCCATGTGTGAAAATTGTACAAAAAAGTAAGTATTCCAGCTTTATAAAGGGAAAAAAATAATGTCTTCAGCTTGGAACTCTGCCAAAAAAGACAATTTTACGACACTTCCAAGCAATGTTTCATATTACTATTTCTGGCCTCAAATATCTGTGTGCTAAGTATACTTTTTTTTTATTCACATAGGGGAGAAAAGATTCAGGACATCAGAGGACACCAGGGGCCCCCCACCTCCTAAAGAAAAGCAAATCCCCACACCACAACCAGAAGATGTGGAGGAAGGAGAGGTTTATGAAGTGGGCAAAATAGTGACCACAACAGGTGGGTGTCTGAAACCACAGCTTCAGGTAATAGATGGATGCCTGCATATTTCTAATACATGGTGTGTTTTTTTATGTTAGGTGATGTGGATGTTGTGGAAGAAGAATCGAATTTCACAAGTGCAAGTGCACACGTCCTCATCGGGGAGATCATGGTGTGCAATCGTGATTTACAGAAGATCAAGGAAGACATCAATGATGTTTTAGGCATTATAAAACACCCCAAAATTCTTCTAGTTTGTATTTTTATTATTTTCACACATTTAAAATATTTTTTAGAAAGCCAAATTTTGAAGATGCACACAGTGTGTCAACATATATCTGCCATCACGGGATATCAAGGTACGCGTTTTGGGGGATGCAACCCCTTCCTCGCAACTAAAGTAGATCAGAGGAAGGGGTTGCACCCCCCAAACACATCCATTGATCCCCCATGATGGAAGCTAGCACATGTTGACATTAGGCATGGGACCATGAGGGAAATTCCCATTTTGACTCTCAATTTGTGTGCATCTTCAAAATTTGGCTTTCACAGGGGTGACATCACCCCATCTGATGAAGGCAATATCAACACAGTTTGGACATACTAATGTCTGATATTGCCTTCACTTTGTCAAAGTTGAACTTTGTAAGTTCCTGAGTTGTGTATTGTTTTATGGTTTTAAACATGCCTGTTTTAACACAAAAAAGGCTATTTGTACTGTCAAAACCAAAAATGTTATTACTAAAATATGTTGGTTTGTTCAAAAACCATTTTCTAACGCACATGTGAATGTGCACAGAGTAAAAAGTTTTATACACAACAATGCGTGGCTTTTTCTTTCAATGCTCAATAAAATTTTTGGGATTAAGTTGGTGTTTACACTGAAATGGGGGTTATTTACTAAAGGCAAATCCACTTTGCACTACAAGTGCACTACAAGTGCAGTTTCAAGTGCACTTTTGCAGTGCACTTGGAGTGCAAAGTGGATATTCCTTTAGTAAATAACTCCCATAGTGCTTTATAATTTGCCACAATCATGCCATTATCGTGACTCACCAAAATTCATTTATGGTTCTGAAAATTATGTATATTTTTAAAGTGGTTATAAACCCTTACAGACCACTTTTACCTACAGGTAAGCCTAGATTAAGGCTTACCTGTAGGTGCAAGAAATATCTCCTAAACCTAAATGGTTTAGGAGATATTTCCAAAAGACAGGCACCAATGTCTACAGCGCATGCGCCGTAGACAACGGCGCGCAGGCGCACTGAGCGTGCCGTCTCTAACGGCGATCATGCCGTTAGTGGCGGCACCAGCGCGCATGCATGGGAGTGACGTCATCGCGGCTCCGGCCAATCACAGCACCAGAGCCGCGATACCCAGAAAGAAGATGGACGCTTCGTAGGAGAAGGGACAGTGGTGACATTGCAGGCTCCCTTGTCAGGTAAGTCACACATAATGGGCTACTATACAATGCATAGTAGCCCATTATGCTTTACCTTTGCAGGGAAACAAAGAGGAAGTAAAACCCGTCAAGGTTTACTTCCTCTTTAACAGTAATGCATTACATACAATAACAACAAAAACAAGGTGTATGTGTAGCAGACCCACAACATAATAATAGTTCGCTGAAGAAGAGATTGTCACCTCATATATCAAATAAATTATGTTTGCACTATTGAAGAAAATGGCCAAAAAAATAAAGCCTCTGGCACTCTGCATGAATTTAAGGACACAAATAACATTTGTACACATTTTAGGGTGTGTTTAGGGTAGTGAACCTTTTTGAGCCCGAGTGCCCAAACTGCAACACAAAACAACTTATTTTTTTCAAAGTGCCAACACTGCAATTAAAGCTGAATACCGAGGTTTTAGTTCAGAAAAAACAACTCGTACAGTTGTCCAAACTAATTAACAGCTTTTGTTTTAAAAGAAAAACACAATAACAGAGCTTTCCATTAAAATTTTTTTTTAATTGAAAAAGAAAACCAACAAATGTACACGTGCATGTATTTTTGGATAAGGATACATTTGTTGATCACTAGTAAAGATGCCTTTGCTGGGCATTGGTAAAGATGCCTTTGCTGGGCATTTTTAAAGATGCCTTGGCTAGGCATTTTCAAAGATGCCTTTGATGGGCATTTTCAAAGATGCCTTTGCTGGGCATTGGTAAAGATACCTTTGCTGGGCATTTTCAAAGATGCCTTTGCTGGGCATTGGTAAAGATGCATTTGCTGGGCATTTTCAACAATGCCTTTGCTGGGCATTTTCAAAGATGCCTTTGCTGGGCATTGGTAAAGATGCCTTTGCTGGGCATTTTCAACAATGCCTTTGCTGGGCATTTTCAAAGATGCCTTTGCTGGGCATTTTCAAAGATGCCTTTGCTGGGCATTGGTAAAGATGCCTTTGCTGGGCATTTTCAAAGATGCCTTTGCTGGGCATTTTCAAAGATGCCTTTGCTGAGCATTGGTAAAGATGCCTTTGCTGGGCATTTTCAATATCATAATATTTTAAGCATAATAAGCATAATAATGAGCTGAGTTACCGTTAAGAAAAGAGCCATCTGGATTACCCACCATTGATTGGAAAGAGGAAGTGAGAGCAAAGAGCTCGTGGGGAGATCCGCATATGAGTTTTGACTCATCTGGGAGGTGAGCGTGCATTTTTACTGGTGGTGGTGTTCACTCCTTTTGAGGATGAACAATCACTGTGGTGGAATTGTGTTGATACACTGATCACAAGAAGAGTTTTTCATGTTTTATTTCTTAAAATTCTTCCATTAAACATTTTTTTTTTTTAAAAAGAAAACCAACAAATGTACACGTGCATGTATTTTTGGATGAGGATACATTTGCTGATCACTAGTAAATATGCCTTTGCTGGGCATTGGTAAAGATGCCTTTGCTGGGAATTTTCAAAGATGCCTTTGCTGGGCATTTTCAAAGATGCCTTTGCTGGGCATTTTCAAAGATGCCTTTGCTTGGCATTTTCAAAGATGCCTTTGCTGGGCATTGGTAAAGATGCCTTTGCTGGGCATTTTCAAAGATGCCTTTGCTGGGCATTGGTAAAGATGCCTTTGCTGGGCATTTTCAAAGATGCCTTTGCTGGGCATTTTCAATATCATAATATTTTGCATATTAATGAGCTGAGTTACCATTAAAAAAAGAGCCATCTGGATTACCCACCATTGATTGGAAAGAGGAAGTGAGAGCAAAGAGCTCGTGGGGAGGTGAGCGCGCATTTTTACTGGTGGTGGTGTTCACTCCTTTTGAGGATGAACAATCACTGTGGTGGAATTGTGTGGATACACTGATCACAAGAAGAGTTTTCATGTTTTATTTCTTCATTTTTTGCATTTTATGGACTATTCATTTATATGTAGGATTTATTTATTTTAGAGATTTGCACTTTATCTTTATAATTTTACACATAGCGCTACATTTATTTATTTACTATCCAATTACTCAGTCATGCAACACTCTACCCATATGAAATGTTTGTCCTTTTTTTCACAAAAATACTGTAGAGCTTTCTTTTGGTGGTATTTAATCACCGCAGGGTTTTTTATTTTTTTTGCGCTATAAATAAAAAAAGACTGAAAATTCGGTAGAAAAAAAAAAAAAATCTTTGTTTCTGTTAAAATTTATTGGAGAATATTGTCAGAGCACTGCAGAGTATTGCAGAGTATGGGCACTGTGCAGCTACTCCACTCGTACTGTACAGATCGGTACAGAGAGGGGGGGAAGGAACTGGCATCATGGATGGAGCGAGAGTGTCATTTAGATTGAGCAGGCAGGTTATTCAGTTAGCTGCAGTGTAATAGTGTAATTTATATATATATATGTATATATACATACATACAGTCAGTCTTGTGTGTGTGTGTGTGTGTGTATATATATATATATATATATATATATATATATATATATCCACTGTATCCAGGTTAGCTATATCTCACTGCAGGCCGTTCCTGGTGTACTCTTTCTAATATACTTTTGCAGGCAGGTGATTCTGTTAGCTGCAGTGTATTTAATATATATATATATATATATATATATATATATATATATATATATACAGTCTTGTGTGTGTGTATATATATATATATATATATATATATATATATATATATATATATATATCCACTGCATACAGTTTAGCTATATCTCACTGCAGGCCGTTTCTGGTGTACTCTTTCTAATATACTTCTGGTAGGCAGGTGATTCAGTTAGCTGCAGTGTATTTAATATATAAATACAGTCAGTCTTGTATATCTATCTATCTATATATATATATATATATATATATATATATATATATATATACACACACACACATATATATATATATTCCCTGGACCTCCCCATGTCAGCCTACTATGGGTCAGCTCCGCCCCCTCTGACCCCTCCAGGACCACCTCTTTTCTAGCCCAAAAAAGGGCGGCTGTCTGCCCACACCAGTGTTCTTTTTTCGTCCTCGCTCCGGACGCCTTTTAAAGTTTATTTTTATTTATTTTTATTTTTTTCTCTTCTCCATCCATCCATCCATCTTGTCGGGTTCAGCCTCTCCCGATTCAGAAGACCCCCCCCCATATAGGCTTTAAATCTCCTGAGGAGGTGGGTTCCCGTGGTGCTGGGATTGTATGGTACAGTATAAATGACTGTGTATTACTGGCAAAGGTCACTGGCAGTATAAATGACTGTATATACCTTCGTTAGGCAGGTGCTGGCACTCTCTCCTTCCAATTTTTTTGTGTGTTCATGGTTTGGCTCGCTGGGTCTTGTAGTTCACCTCCTCCATATGTACTCCTTTCAGGAAGCTCAGAGTTGTGCTGGTGAGGTCAGAGGTAGCTTCCTCTTTGGGTTGTCTAGCAAACACCAGAATGCTCACTGCTGATTGCAGCAGCCTCTGTCCTCTAAGCTGATCTCAGTCTCCAGCTGGTCAATCTGCTTCTCTGCTCTGCTCTGGTAAGCCTCCTTCCAGGTACTTTCTGCTGTGTTACTTGTCTGTCAGAGTATTTTTATTATCCTGTACCTTCTAGGACTGGGGAATTTTGCCTGCCTGCCTAGCTGCCTTAAGCACCGAAGATTTGGATGGAGAAGTTTATTTTAATTGTAGTTTATGTATTTTTTTATTTTTTTTTTTAAATAGAGCACATCCTCTGCGTTTTACAGAGAGAAGGGCCCGCTGCGAGATAAACCCCCGCAAAGAGGTTCCAAATCAGCATTCCAGCCTCAAAAGAGTAAAGAAGGGACTAGACATGACAAATCGCAGAGTCGCAAGCAGCTGGATAGATGCCTGTTGTCACAGCATTCCAGATCTCCCTCGCTCTTACCTCACTTTTAGTAGCTCGGACCCAAGCCAAGAGAGGTCAGGACATCAGACAGCTCAGGACAATGCTGCAAAAGCATGCCAGGTTAAATCCTACATTAAGCACGCAGTCAAGGAAGGGTTAAAGAGTGTTTCAAGGAATCCTGCTCATCCTGCTGTATCTTCAAAATCTGCAGATTCAGATCATGTGTTTTCAGTGCGTTTTAACTCTGAAGTCGATAGCCATTTGGATCCATCTGAGGTTGAGATGGTCTCAGAATCGCATACGTTTGATTTTTGCACTGGTTCCCCCTTGGTGGAGGCTGTTAAGGAAAGAATCGTAGCCTCCAAAGAAACAGCAAAGATACTACCTGTATTTAAAGAAATCGTTACCCTCCTTCCCATTTCATTTCTGAAATTCAAAAAGTAATTGACGATGAGTGGGGGGGCCTGAGAAGAAGCTCAATGTGCATAATGGAGTATCGAAGCTTTACCCCTTGGGACACTACGCCAAAGGTGGATGCTTCATTATGTATATTCGCCCACCACATTACGCTTCCGCTCGAGTATTTGGTCTCTTTTAGGGATCCTATGGATCGCAAAGTAAACGCAGACCTAAAAAGGTTGTATAGTTTGGACAGCAGCCTGCAGTAGCACTCACTCCTGTGGCAGCAGCACCTGGGCTGGGTTCGCACCTGTGCGTTTTTTGGTGCTTTTTGCGTTTTGTGGATTTGCACTACCGTCCGTTTATCATGGTCTCTTATGGAATACGTTCTGTGGTGCGGTTCTGCGGAATGCGCTGGGAGTGCATGGGTGTGAATCCAGCCTTAGAGTGTGGGTAGCAGAGCTGGTGGATGGATGTTTGAATGAAAGTCTGGGAAGTGGCAGTTCTTCTCCTATGCAGACTGCTGTAGAGTTGTGGCTGAAGTGGCTGTCGACCAGGCCAAGATGACAGCAAAGATAATGGCTCTTTAAGACACAGCAGCCCTTTCGGTTTAACAAGAGAGCCAAAGAAGGATTCAGAGAGGCCAGGGCTTACAGACAGTTTTTCAGACAGTGGCGGGGAGCTGGTTCAACCTTCCAGAAACCTTCCAAGCCCAGGGTCAACAAAGCTCCTGGGGCTGTTTCCACTGCTGTGTCCCCAGAGTTGCGTGACTTTGCTGTGCAATTTGTGATGCAATGTCATTCGACCTGTGAAAACCATGTGAGAACAAATCGCACAGATGTCGGAACAAAGTAGTGCAAAAACCTTTTTTGGAGTCGCTGCGACTTAAGTCACACCAATTAGAACAGGGACCATTGAATACATGGGTTTTGACTTGTCATGCGACTTCACATGTGTCAGGTCGCACAACAACTCGCAGTAGTGGAGACAGAGCCTAAGGCTTCAAATAAGTCCTTCTGAAGCTGTTTCCACTTAACCCTCTCAAGTAGGAGCAAGACTAGCCCAATTCAGGGGGGGTTTGGGTGGACAAATTGCATGATGCCTGGATTGTAGCCGTCATTCGATCACGTTATCGTCTCGAGTTCAGAACAAGGCCCCCTCAGACCTTGTTCATAGAAACTGGACTTCCTACGGATTTGGAAAGGAGGCAATGTTTACAAGGATATATAGGGGAGCTGTTGGCAGCAAGGGCCATCCTTCCGGTTCCAAGGCACAAATTGGGTCAAAGAGTATGTTCCCCCTCTGTTTTTGGTCCAGAGGCTTCGGGGGTTTTCGGACCAGTTTTTGACCTCAAAGTCCTGAATTTTTACATGAAGGTTCCACCATTCAAAATGGAGTCATTGGAAACGATCGTTTCGGTTGAGGAGTCAGGAGGCTGGATGGTTTCCATCAATCTGGCGGATGTGTATCTTCTTGTTTCTATAGACGCATCTCACCATCGCTTTCTCAGGCTTTCCGTGGAAGACTTTCATTTTTATTTTTAATCTCTCCCGTTCGGTCTCTGCACGACTCCGAGAATGTTTTTTAAAGCTACTGTCTGCTGTCGTTGCAACTCTCAGGGTCAAGGGTGTGCAAATATTTCATTATCTAGATGACATGCTACTATAAAATATATTTCTTCATGAATTCACAATATATATGTGCCTCCCACTTTTTAAGGGACCAAAAGTAATGGGACAATTGGCTGCTCAGCTGTTCCATGGCCAGGTGTGTGTTATTCCCTCATTATCCCATTTACAAGGAGCAGATAAAAGGTCCAGAGTTCATTTCATATGTGCTTTGGAATCTGTTGCTGTCAACTCTCAATATGAGATTCAAAGAGCTGTCGTAATCAGTGAAGCAAGCCATCACTAGGCTGAAAAAACAAAACAAACCCATCAGAGATAGCAAAAACATTAGTTGATTTGGCCACACCTGTTTGGAACATCCTTAAAAAAGAACGCACCGGTGAGCTCAGTAACACCAAAAGACCCGGAAGACCCCAGAAAACAACTGTGGTGGATGACCGAAGAATTCTTTCCCTGGTGAAGAAAACACCCTTCACAACAGCTGGCCAGATCAAGAATACTCTCCAGGAGGTAGGTGTATATGTGTCAAAGTCAACAATCAAGAGAAGACTCCACCAGAGTAAATACAGAGGATTCACCACAAGATGTGAACCATTGGTGAGCCTCAAAAACAGGAAGGCCAGATTTGAGTTTGCCAAACAACATCTAAAAAAGCCTTCACAGTTCTGGAACAACATTCTATGGACAGATGAGACCAAGATCAACTTGTACCAGAGTGATGGGAAGAGAGAAGAGAAGGAAAGGAACTGCTTATGATCCAAAGCATACCACCTCATCAGTGAAGCATGGTGGTGGTAGTGTCATAGCGTGGGCATGTATGGCTGCCAATGGAACTGGTTCTCTTGTATTTATTGATGATGTGACTGCTGACAAAAGCAGCAGGGTGAATTCTGAAGTGTTTGGGGCAATATTATCTGCTCATATTCAGCAAAATGCTTCAGAACTCAGACTTCGCTTCACAGTGCAGATGGACAATGACCCAAAGCATACTGCAAAATCAACCAAAGAGTTTTTTAAGGGAAAGAAGTGGAATGTTATGCAATGGCCAAGTCAATCACCTGACCTGAATCCGATTGAGCATGCATTTCACTTGCTGAAGACAAAACTGAAGGGAAAATGCCCCAAGAACAAGCAGGAACTGAAGACAGTTGCAGTAGAGGCTTGGCAGAGCATCACCAGGGATGAAACCCAGCGTCTGGTGATGTCTATGCGTTCCAGACTTCAGGCTGTAATTGACTGCAAAGGATTTGCAACCAAGTATTAAAAAGTGAAAGTTTGATGGATGATTGTTAATCTCTCCCATTACTTTTGGTCCCTTAAAAAGCGGGAGGCACATATACAAACTGTTGTAATTCCTACACCGTTCACCTGATTTGGATGTAAATACCCTCAAATTAAAGCTGAAAGTCTGCAGTTTAAGCATATCTTGCTTGTATCATTTTAAATCCATTGTGATGGTGTATAGAGCCAAAAAGATTAGAATTGTGTCGATGTCTGAATATTTATGGACCTGACTGTGTGTGTGTGTGTGTGTGTGTGTGTGTGTGTGTATATATATATATATATATATATATATATATATATATATATATATATATATATAATCTCTCCACTGCATACAGTTTAGCTATATCTCACTGCAGGCCGTTCCTGGTGTACTTTTTCTAATATACCTCTGGCAGGCAGGTGATTCAGTTAGCTGCAGTGTATTTAATACATATATACCAGTGATGGTGAACCTTTTTTAAGCCTGAGTGCCCAAACTGCAACACAAAACAACTTATTTTTTTCAAAGTGCCAACACTGCAATTAAACCTGAATACCGAGGTTTTAGTTCAGAAAAAAACAACTCGTACAGTTGTCCAAACTAATTAACAGCTTTCGTTTTAAAAGAAACACAATAACAGAGCTTTCCATTAAACATTTTTTTTTTTTATTGAAAAAGAAAAGCAACAACTGTACATGTGCATGTATTTTTGGATAAGGATACATTTGCTGATCACTGGTAAAGATGCCTTTGCTGGGTATTGATAAGGATGCCTTTGCTGGGCATTGATAAGGATGCCTTTGCTGGGCATTGATAAGGTTGCCTTTGCTGGGCATTGATAAGGATACCTTTGCTGGGCGTTGATTAAGGATGCCTTTGCTGGGCGTTTGATAAAAGATGCCTTTGCTGGGCGTTTGATAAAAGATGCCTTTGCTGGACGTTGATAAAGGATGTCTTTGCTGGACGTTGATAAAGGATGCCTTTGCTGGGCATTTTCAAAGAAGCCTTTGCTGGGCATTTTTCAAGATGCCTTTGCTGGGCATTGGTAATGATGCCCTTGCTGATTACTGGTAATTGCTGAAATTGTATTGAGCAAGCCTTACTCTGGGTCCTTTCCCCGCTTCTTCAGGTATTGTATTAGTAAAAGTAAAAATCAACCTGTATGAGGGTGAGCAAGATAAACCAAGAAAACTAAACTTGCTTAACACAGTAACAACTTGTGTCTTGGACTGCAAACTCTGCATTCGGTAAAAGTTGACATTTGGTATGCTTTTGCACAATTAATGTGATTTTTGCTGTTGTATGCATGCTGATAACTTGTCAAACCTTGGCTCATACTCCGTTAGTTTGAGAGCAACGCATACAGCACTCAGTTCATCTGTCTATTTCTGGCATCAAATTTGATATAATTCAATGCTGAAAGCAGCTGCTCACAAGCATAGGATGACCCAAACAAAGTAAGAAAAGCAATCCCAAGTGTTTTCATTGACTTAAAATTATTTAGCAGAAAATTCCACACTTTAAGGATTTCATTTTCCGAACTAGCAACTGCGCTGTAATCTGTCATCCCTTCACACTCCATCTTCTCAAGCGTTGCATGCAGGTCAAAGAATTTATTTTTCCAGATAGAGCTTTCTTGAAATTCCAGTAGCTCCATTTCAAGATTTTCTAAATCTAACTAGTGTAAGCAGGAAAGATCAAGTTCTTCACATTTGGCTTTATCTGGAGAAGTAAGAAAACACAGGGTAATCTTACGGAACTGTTAAAAACTGTTACTAAAATTCTCCTTTGCAACTGCTATAATGCTAGAAAATTCCTTGTAGATTTCATGATGGTTTGGATTGTCTGTAAATGTTGTAGAATTTTCCAAATGCAGTTTTAGATTTAGAAAATATTTCAGCTGCCCACTTTCAAGGTCTCTTTCAAAAACCTGCAGTTTGCTCTCAAATGTTCTGATATCAGAAAACATCCTTTTTGCTGTTTTCCCTAAACCTTGCCATTTTTTGTTCAGTACATTGAAGTGTATTGTAAAATCAATAAAAAACATGAGATTGGTGAGCCAGGTCATATCAGTGAGCTGTGGATATTCCTGCCCCTTTTCATTCATAAACAGCCTAATTTCATCCAAGCAGGCTACAAATCTCTCCAAGACCCGTCCTCTGCTTAGCCACTGTACATTATTGTACATAAGTAAAGTATTATACTGTGCCTGTACCTCATCAAGAAGTGCTTGCAACTGTCAAAAATTAAGAGCATGAGCCATGATGTAATTTTACCATTTTTGTGACATCATTGAGGATATCGTCTAATTTTTTGCTGCTTCTTGATGTATAATACAATGAAATTGAATGACTGGATGCTTTGCTTCTTTAACAAAAAACTGTATGAAACCAGATGTTACCCCCACCATGGAAGGTGCCCCGTCACTAGTAACTGAAACCAATTTTTCTGGCCTTATGTCTTGTGACAAAAAAGCCTCCATCACAGCATTGTAGATATCTATCCCTTGTGTTCTTCTAGGCAAAGACACCAGTTTCATGAGCTCTTCTCTCATGGTGTCACCAACAGCATAACACAAAATTACTGCTAGCCTTGCATGATTATTTATTTATATCTGTGCTTTCATCCAAGCACATGGAGTGACAGGCTGCCTTTTGTAAGTCAGTGGTGAGCTGCTGACTAACATTACTTGCCATACGCAGAAGTCTATTTTTAACAGTATTTCTGAGAAGTGGCATTTCAGAGATTTGTTGCTTAATTTTGTCCTCGTTTGGGAAATCATGAAAAAGGGAATTACTCACAGCCAACATGGCCGTTTTGATAAAATCGCCATCAGAGAGGGGCTTACCATGTTTTTGCTATGCACAGTGAAATTTCAAAGCTGGTAGTTGACAGATAATTTGTTTTAGAAAGAGTTGCAACAACTACGATACTGGCAGTGATATTTCCTCAATTTCCCATCAAGAAACTCTTTTCTTTCAGCTTTACCAAGTTTGGCAACACTTTTGTGGTTGGTATCAAAATGACGTCTGACACTTGATGTGCGAGATACAACACTTTCACTACAAAGAACAACTAATGCTTTCCCATTGCATTCAATCACTCCAAATGACTGTGTCCAGGCCTCTTGGAATGATCTTCCACTATCTGTTTTTAATTTTGCTTTTTTTGATGTACTAATTTTTGGGTGTTCAAGTCTACAAAAAACACAAAATTTATAAAATAAAGATGGATGAAGCAGCCAATACAAATCTATCCCTACCTACCTATACCAAAAATATTATTGCAACATTTCACAAAAAAGGTATGTAATAAACACAGAATTGTAGAAGAGCAACTCACGGTTTTGTAGACAGATACACATCATCCAATGTCCTGTGAAACCGCTGACGCAGCTCTGCTGGGTCTGGAAGCTGAACTGCTGGGAAGAATTCAGTAGAGAGGGCTGGAATGAAAAAAAACTTTTGTCATTGTTGTCCACATAGGGACACAGGAAACTACCATAGCCCGGGGGGCCAGAAGTGACCCTTAGCAACTCACGTTTTTGTAATGTAGAGAGATAAAAGCTCAAATCGTCCAATGAAACAACAAGGTGCGCTGTGCCGCTGCTGACACCATTCTGCTGGGTCTGGAAGTTGCAAATCCAAAGAGAAGAATCCAAAGGGCTGGAATGAAAAAAAAAAAAAAAAATTGTCATTGTTGTCCATAGGCCAGGACACAGGTTCAAATAACTACCATATGTTATATATAGCGCCACCTTAAGGTGATTTGGAATTTAGGCCATTGGTCTCCAAACTGTGGTCCGGGGGCCAGATGTGGCCCTTGGCTTGCTTTTATTAGGGCCATGGGGCACTGATTTATACACTGATACTAAATAGGTTATAATCCCCCCACTCACACCAATGAAGGGGAACACATTCCCCCCAAAGACACCAAAGATAGGGGCACCCTTTCCCCTCCCCAACGATGTTCCCCAATGACACCTATAATGAGGCACAATGACACCAGTGTGGGGGGGAAATGTTTCCCAATGACGCCAATGATGGGGCACAATGTTTCCCAATGAGGCACAATGCACACCAATGAGGGGGGGGGGGGGGTGTTTCACAATGACACTAATAATGAGGCCTTTTTTTTTTTTTAGGTAGAGCAGCGCCGCTCTAAGAGTAGTAAGTTAGTTAAAAAAAGACTTTAAAAGTTTAACCACTGGGCACTTAAACCCCCTTCCTAACCAGACCAATTTTCAGCTTTCAGTGCTCTCACACTTTGAATGACAATTACTCAACACTGTACCCATATGAAATGTTTGTCTTTTTTTTCACACAAAAAGAGCTTTCTTTTGGTGGTATTTAATCACCGCTGGGTTTTGAATTTTTTTTGTACTTTAAATCAAAAAAGACTGACAATTCGGTAAAAAATAAAAATTCTTTGTTTCTGTTAAAATTTATTGGCAGAGTATAACAGATTATTGCAGAGTACTGCGGAGTACTGCGGAGTATTGCAGAGTATGGGCAGAGTACTGCGGAGTATTGCAGAGTATGGGCTCTGAGCAGCGCTGTGGGCACTACAGATCCAGCCCACAGTGCTGCTGCAAACGATCTCTCCCCCTCTCCCCTCTCACTGTACTGTCATGCAACTCTGTACCCATATGAAATGTTTGTCCTTTTTTTTTTCCTTGTCAAAAGAAGTTTATTGAGTATACAATGTTATAAAGATACATAAAGTAAGTTTACAAGGATCTATAAAGTAAGCTCATTGTTTTACAGTAGGGTTTATATAGGTAAATATCATGAAATTTCAAATATTAAACATTGGGTTCACGTAAACCTAAATTAAATTAAAGATATATATCATTTCCTTAGTTACTTTTGTAGGTATTTAAATGATTTATACCTACTATACATATTGTTTACAAGTAGAGTGTATATAGGTCAAATAAATTCTGATAATGAGCTTTAATCGTAAGGTGGAGAAAAGGAAAGAGAAAGAAGAAAAAGGGTTGAAAGGTAGAGGTATGGTCCACAAGGTTGTCCCGCTCGTCAGTTTATTATTCCTTTTTAGTTCTCTTTGAAGCCTTAGAATGGGTGTCTCTGTAAGTTATTTAATCTGTTACCATGGCAACAGGACAGAGTCATTGAAGTTTGACAGGAACTGTTTTATCCAAGGATGCCAAAGTTTTTCAAATTTTGGAATTTGATTTTGATCGATGGCTACCATCTTAGCATGGGACATTGTATTATTCATTCTGTGAATTGTTTCTGCTAGTACCAATGTAGGAGATTTCCATGCCTTGGCCACTGTTTGTTTTGCAGCCGTTATTAGTTGGATCATAAGTTTGAATTGAGAGAGTGTTAACCATTCCGGTTTTAGATTAAGTAAAGTTAAATATGGACCTGGTTGTATTATTTTTTTAAATATTTTAGATGCAATCACGAAGACTTCCTTCCAGAAGGTTTGGATTACTGGGCACGTCCACCATATGTGTAAATATGTGCCTATTTCTGGGCATCCTCGAAAACAAAGAGCTGAGGTATTAGGTGAATATTTTGCCACTCTAGCGGGTACAAGGTACCAGCGAGTTAGGACTTTATAATTTGTCTCCAGTGCTAAGATGTTGGGTGAAGATGACTTAGATGTGAGCCATATGTTAGACCAGTCCGTGTCTTCTAAAGTTCGTCCCAGGTCCTCCTCCCACCTCTGAACGTAAGAGGGTCTATTAAGATTTGCTACTCCATATAATTGATTATAAAGTGATGAAATTGTACCTTTAGCAAATGGATCTTTTGTACAGATTGATTCAAAAATGGATAATTGGGATAATGGTGTATCCCCCTTTAGGAATGGTGTATAGAAATTTTTGATTTGGAGATATCTAAATATCTCAGAGTTTGGTAGATCATATATTTCTCTAAGCAATGGGAATGAAAGGAATGATTTAGATGCTATGAAATCATTTAGTGTCTGAATGCCTGATGTTGTCCAAGCTTTAAAAGAATTTGGGTAGATCCATGCCGAATAAAAGGCCGGATTTCTGATAAAAGAAAGGAGAGGATTGTGTGGAGATTGTAACTGATATTTGGTTTTTAGTTTATCCCAGAGAGAATAGAAGTGTTTAGTTTGGGATTATGAATTTTAAAGTGGTCTTTAGGATCAAGCCATAATAAACTTGATATTAATAGAGGGTCATTTTCTGAAGCCTCTATAAATACCCATAATGGGATTTCCTGTTTTGCATGGTATTTGGACAGACTGGCCAAATGTGCTGCTCTGTAGTAGTTAGTAAAATTAGGGTGTCCCAGGCCTCCTTTATTTTTGGGAAGATGTAGTGTGTGTATAGGTATACGTGGTTTAGAAGAGCCCCATATAAACGAAGTTGCTCTTTTTTGTACTATTCTCAAAAAATAGGAAGGAATTGGAATAGGGAGGACTCTGAATAGATAAAGCAATTTGGGTAGAATAGTCACTTTGATTGCATTAATCTTCCCTATCCAGGATAAAGGAAGTTGCGACCATTGTTTTATTAGATTTGTGATCTGTCTTAATACAGGAGGATAATTGGTTGAGAATAAGTCAGAATGAGATGCTGTTAAATGAATTCCAAGATATGGGATTGATTGTTCTGCCCATGTGAATGGGAGTGCAGCCCTAGCTGGGATCAATTCCATGTTTGTGAGTGAAATATTAAGCACTAGGCATTTCTTAGGATTAATCATAAGGCCGGATAGGGCTGCAAATCCATCAAGAGCTGGTATTAAGTTAGGACCAGAGACCTGTGGTGATGATAGAAAAAGTAATATATCGTCTGCAAATATACATAATTTGTGTGTAATACCTCCTACTTCAATGCCAGTTATAGTTTGGTTTGTTCTGATGTATTGGGCCATGGGTTCGAGTATAAGGGCAAATAATAAGGGAGATAATGGGCAACCCTGTCGGGTACCTCTTTCGATATTAAAGGCTTCAGATTTGTATCCAGCCTATTTTATATAGGCTTTGGGTTTATTATATAATGCTTTGATCCATGTTAAAAAGTGGGGTCCAAAACCCCATTTTTGTAATGAATATTGCATATATTGCCAGGATACTGTGTCAAATGCCCTCCTAATATCGAGAGATAGAAAACATAAAGGGATTTTCCGTTTTTTAGCAATATGTGCCAATAACACTGCCCTGCGTATATTATCGCCTGCCTGTCTATTTGGCATGAAGCCTACTTGATCTCTATGTATTAATTTTCCTATAATGCTATTGAGGCATTTTGCTATTATTTTTGCTAATAAATTAATATCGAGGTTTAACAGAGAGATAGGCCGATAATTCACACAGGAAGTATCATCAGAAAGGGGTTTTGGGATCATACAAACAATTGCCATTAGTGTTTCTTGCCGAAAAGAATGTCCATCTAGAAGTTTGTTAAAAGTTTCAGTGAGAATGGGAGAGAGTATTTCTGAGAATGTTTTACAGTATAAAGCCGAGTAGCCGTCTGGGCCTGGTCTTTTGTTAAGTTTTAGGTCTTTTATGGCGTTAGCAACTTCATCTATAGTTATAGGCTCATCCAAACTGCTTTTTTGATTCTGAGATAACTCAGGTAAGGTTATTTTTGAGAAGGATTCAGCCTCTGTAGGATTAAATTCATTGTTTGTCTTGTATAAAGTTGCGAGATGTGAATGAAATTTATGGACTATTTTAACTGGATTACAAGTGTAAACATTTTTTGATAATTTCAAACGTATTGGTTTGAAAGATTTGTTAGTTGAATTTAATGCCCGAGCCAAATATGTACCTGGTTTGTTTGTATTCATGTAGAAATTGTGTTTGGAGCGTTTGAGGGATTTATCAACTGACTCAGTGAGAAATAGATCGTATTCCAATCTAGATTTTTCCAGATGAGATTTTGTACTCTGAGATGGATTATCTTGAAATGATATGTAGGCTGCATTAAAATTGAGTTCTAGTTTTTTTGCTAGATTTTTGCGTTCCGGTTTAAATAGTGCCATTTGTCTTTGTATTGTACCACGCAAGACAGGCTTATGAGCTTCCCACAGTGTTATTGGGGAGATGTCTGTTGTATTATTAATTGATATGTATTCCTTTAAAGCTTGTTCAATGGCCATCTGATGTAGTGGGTGTTTGAGCATTATGTCCGGTAAGTACCACGTTGGGTCATGCGCTTTTGGTATGGCTGAGGCTATAGTAGTGATACTGCATTATGGTCAGACCACGGAATCGGAATTATATCTGATGCAATAATTTCTGGTATCATTCCTATTGTTAGAAAAATATGATCTATTCTGGTGAAGGTGTCCTTTTTTTTTCACACAAAAAGAGCTTTCTTTTGGTGGTATTTAATCACCGCTGGGTTTTTAAATTTTTTTTTTTTTTTTTGCGCTATAAATCAAAAAAGACTGAGCCCGGGTTCACACCATAATACGCTGCGCACCGCACAGGAGCACTGTGCGTCCCTGTTCACCGTTTCAGGGACGAATCAGGGCCGATTCTATGCCTGAATTCGGCCCTGAAACGCAGCCAAAGACGCACAGCGTTTTTGTGCAGTGCGCACCGCAGCCGCCCCGGAGATATGTGAACCGGCTCCATAGGGAGCCAGTCACATTCTCCTGCTATGCGAATTAGAGGTGCGGAAACGCACCTCTAATTCGCATAGGTGTGAACCCGGGCTGAAAATCTGGTAAAAAAATTTTAAATGAATTCTTTTGTTTCTGTTAAAATTTATTGCAGATTATTGGCAGAGTATTGCAGAGTATGGGCTCTGAGCAGCATTGTGGTTCACTACAGATCCAGCCCACATCACTGCTGCAAATGATTTCTCCCCCTCTCCCCTCGCACTGTACAGATCGGTACAGAGAGGGGAGGGAGGAACTGGCATCATGACATGACGCTGGTTTGCTTACAATTGACACTCCATCATTTGACGAAGCGATCACGTAGTAAACGGCCGCTACCAGCGGCCATTTACAGTGATCCGTGATCCGCCGGGTCTTCTGGACCTGGCAGTCACGGATTTTTCTGGGAGCGCTCCTTAGGGGGCGCGCGGGAGCAAGATTCTGAAAGGACGTCCATGGACGCCCTCCCAAAATAAGCCGACCGCGCTGTAGCCTTCTTTCGGCTATGGCCTGGTCGGCAAATGGTTAAACTCACATTTGAGTAGTTTAAATCAGGCATAGAGTAGTTCTTTCTGCTGTCCTCGGTTTTCCTCCGGTTTCCAGCTGGGCAGCAGTGTGGGGTCAGTCCCCGGTCGCTCCAGTGGTGGCCGTAGCTCCGAGGAAGGGATTTCCCACAGCAGGGACGTCAGCAGGTGCTTCGGCACTGAACGTCAGATGCTCAAGAACGGGGGTCGTGGCTTCAGCGCTCACGTTCGGAGCATGCGTCACGCCCACTCGGACACATAACCACTAGCCCCAGAGAACTGTGGGAGATGTAGTTCACGGGTGCAGTGTGGACAATTCAATGATTTGTCAGTGTATAATTTCTCAATTGTCATGGCGTGCCCACAGAGACGGCTCGGCGTGCCACCAGCGACACGCGTGCCATGCGTTCGCCACCACTGATATATACAGTCAGTCTTATATAATCTATCCACTGTAACCAGCTAGATCTGACTGCAGGCCGTTCCTGGTGTACTTTCTAATATACTTCAGATGGTGTAGACAGTACACAATACCGTGCACCCTTAGTGCAGTTGCTACCACTTTTTCCGGTGGTGTACACAGTACACAATACACACAGTGCACCCATAGTTTCTATTCGACTTCTGGTGGTGTACACAATACCGTGCACCCATAGTGCAGTTGCTACTACTTTTCTGGTGGTGTACACAATACAGTACCCCCATAGTTGTTATTACACTTCTGTTGGTGTACACAGTACCGTGCACCCGCTACTATTTTTCTGGTGGTGTACACAGTACATAATACAGTGTAGTGTGATCCGGAAGGCCACCAAGGAGAGGCAGACGCTCACAGGCCACTAAAAGAGGGCAAGCAGGCTCTGTGTCTACAGTCCACAGTGCTGGTCATGGACATGGTGCATCTTCTGCAGGTGGCCGTGGGGCACGTTTGTCCTTTTTTTCTGCTGCTGGGATAGGGGCAGAAAAATTGGGCCTTTGGTGGTGTCGCAACACTGTAACCCCTCACAGATACTCTTGTTGGGTGCAGGAACGGACCCTGCTGTGAAATATTAGATCAGAAATTGTAATTACATGCCCTGCCCAGAGACAGAAAAATTGGGCCTTAGGCAGTGGTGGTGGTGCCCTAAACCAAAACTATTGTTGGAAATTAGCATCATCAAGATTGAGGAGGAATAGGATAGTCACTCAGCATAGGAATTCTTCAAGGGATCCCACATCCTTAGAAAAATCAATCAGTTACATCAGCATCAGGTGCTTGATAGCTGCTGATGATCCAAGACTGATTCATTTTTATGAATGTGAGCTAATCAAGGGAGTCTGTGGACAGGCGCACTCTATGATCCATTACAAACCCTCCAGCAGCACTGAATGTGCGTTCAGAAAGAACGCTGGATGCAGGACAGGCCAGTAGATCGATTGCATATTGAGCAAGTTCTGGCCAGTGGTCCATCCTCAAGACCCAGGACGCCGTGGATGCTCTGTTGGAAAGGTCTCCAAGTCTGCTCTTGCTTCTAGATATTCCTGCACCATGTAATGCAGATGCTGGTGATGCTTGAACTGAGGACTGAAAAATTGTCTAAAGGCATCGGTCAGCCGGCCACCTTCTCCACTGCTCTTCCTCTGACTGAACGGCTGTCATGGTTATGCAGTAATCTTTGTCTGTCAGCTTACCTCTCCTCCATGTGTTCACCTTTTAGAGGCCAGCCAATCTCACCTGGCTACTTAAATAATATCTCCTCAAAGCATGGCCCCACCCCAGCCCCTATCAGGGAACTCTATATTAACCTTTGCACTGCAAGCCTGCCTTGCTGATCAACCTTTGTGTGTTTTAGCTTCCATGTGCATCTTGCTGTGTCTTCTACGTCTGATCCCAGTTACTGATCTTGGCTTGTTCTCGACTATCCCTGCCTGCTTGTGACCCTGACCTTTGGCGTGTTCCATGTTTATCCTTGTCTGCTAGTTGCCCCGACCTTTGGCTTATTCCCTTACTATGTCTGTCCTCCTATACCCTACTGTGGGCGTGAGCTGGGAGACCCTGGGGATCGCAGTGTGGAGCCAGTTGCAGTGCAGTCCATCCTCACCACTAGAGGCTCTGGTGAACACCTGCTGGCTCTTAGACTCCGCGCCCTGGGGAATCTTATGCTCTAGCCCCTGTGGGATCTGTGTTGGTGTTCCAACGGACCTGCCTTCCTTAACCACCTAGACTCCCATCCGCTGCAGTCAGCCATAGGGTCCACTACCTTTTGCGGTGCACTCCTGACCCCAACGGTGTGCATCTGTCACCTGGCCTCAGGTGACCTGACAGAAGCCTCAGCAACACGTTGTTCAGCACCAGGAAATTGTAACCTCACAGGGTCTGGAAATGCATTGCACAAACCTTGCTTCAAGGTCTCCTGAAGATGTTTCATCCTCTGCACCCTCTGCGAAGGCAGGGTGAGTTCTGCAACCTTATTCTTGTAACATGGATCAAGAAGGGTTGCCAGCCAGTAATGATTCCTTCTCTTTGATACCACGAATCCTAGGGTCCTTGCGCTGCATGGCCTCCCTGATTCTGCAAAGCCTGCAAAAGTTTGCAGAGGCATTCAATTCTGAGTCCTCTGGATCACTAAGGATCACATGATCCAGAACAACCTCCTCCCAGCCACGTACAACTGCTTGGGTTTTTGGGGACTGAAAACCATCCCTTGAAGACTGCTGCTGAGTGTTATCCTCCATGTCCATGCTGACACAATCCTCCTCCTCTTCCTCCTCCTCCTCCTCCTCTTCTTCCTGTGTGTTTGGTGGGCCTTCAGGTATAATATCTGGATAAAGGGGTCCTTGAGAGGTAAGGAATTCCTCCTCTTCCTCACACTGTTCTGCCTCAAGTGCCCTGTCCATTATTCCATGAAGTGTGTGCTCCAACAGGAAGACAAGAGGGACAGTATCACTGATGCATGCATTGTTACTGCTCACCATCCTCGTGGCTCATCAAATAGTGACAGGACAGTGCATGCATCTTTGATCAGTAGCCACTGGCGTGGTGAAAAGAACCCAAGCCCCCCTAACCCTGTCCTAGTGCCATACTCACACAGGTACTCATTGATGGCCCTCTGCTGCGTGTACAGCTGCTGCAGCATTGCCATTGTTGACTTCCACCTGGTGGACATGTCACAAATGAGGCGGTTGGTGGGCAGGTTGCATTCCCTTTTGAATGTCAGCCAGCCGAGCACTGGCATTGTATGACCGTTGCAAATGACCACAGACTTTTCTGGCCTGCCTCAGGAGATCTTGTAAGCCTGGTTACCTGCTCAAGAACCACTGCACTACCAAATTCAGGATGTGTGCCAAACATGGAACATGGGTCAAATGTCCCTGTCGAGGATGGAGAGAAGGTTGGTGCCATTGCCGCATACAACCATTCCTGGCCGACGTTGGCATGGCGTCAACCACCTCTGAGCCTGTCCCTGCAGAGCTGACAGACTCTCTGCCCCAGTGTGGCTCCTGTCCCCTAAGCAGTGGTTTAACCTTCAACTACGTAGAGGGTTCTTTACTGTAAGAGCGGCAAGGATGTGGAATTCCCTTCCACAGGCGGTGGTCTCAGCAGGGGGGCATCGATAGTTTCAAGAAACTATTAGATAAGCACCTGAACGACCGCAACATATAAACAATGTAATACTGACATACAATCACACACATAGGATGGACTTGATAGACTTGTGTCTTTTTTCAACCTCACCTACTATGTAACTATGTAACTCATGCACCGCATGGCATCTTTTTGCCTGAGTGCTTGCGTAGCCCCTTGAAAGCTTACGGAGCACCGCTGGTTCAGAGAACAAATCTGCAGAAGAGGCCGAAGAGGAGGGGGTGGAGGAGAGAGCTGTGGCAGAATCACCGCTACCATTTTGGAGGCGTGGTGGCAGAACAAGCTCCAACAATACTGAACCCTGTCCTGCATCCTTCCCAGCTGCCAGCAGAGTTACCCAGTGCGCCATGAAGGAAAGGTAACATCCCTGCCCATGCCTGCTAGACCATGAGTCTGCTGTAATATACACCTTACTGCTGACCACCCTGTCCAACATGACTAAAACATTGCCTTCCACATGCCGGTAGAGAGCTGGAATGGCCTTCCATGAAAAGAAATGGCGTTTTTGGAACCTGCAACTGAGGTACAGCACATTCCACAAATTCACGAAAGGGGGCAGAGTCTACCAACTGAAAAGGCAGTAGTTGCAGTTCTAGCAGTTTGGCCAAGCTGGCATTCAAGCTAGCATTCGGACAGTGAGCATGTGGATGGCTGGGACTGAATTTCTTTTTACGGTTTAGCAACTGGGCATCTGCTAAAATAAGATGGTGGTGTACTGCTAGCTGATTGGCTGCAAGTACTTGAGACACCTATTGCTATATCTTCATTCCCCTCAGTGCAGGTTTTTCGAGAGGACTGGAGTAGGGTTGGAGATCCCAGATGAGGAGCAAGGAGAAGTCCGCCTTTTTCTTTGATGTGGGTCTTTCAAGTGCTGTTGCCAAGGGATATTGTAAATAGGAATATATTTAATTTATATTTAATGAATATATTTAATTTTAGCTTTTATCTATGTAGGGTGAAACATATTATCTTCACAGAAATCTCTGGTAGACCAGACAAGTCAGTGTGTCATGAAGATCCTGCCAGTAATCGGCGATCCAGACGCACGGGGACACGGCCACGGGTTCCACTGTGCATGCGCGCGCGTTCACAGGTGCTGTCATGCACGGGCACGCGCGCACTCCCGTTAGTGCTAGGCGGGCTATTTAAACCAGCCTGTCACACTCTATCCCCGCTGTCTGCTCTACAGCGTTCCGTGTGCCTTGACCTGATCTGACCTGTGTACTCTGCTATCTGACCCGGCTTCCAGTTAGACCATCCTGCTATCCGCCTGCACCAGACCCTCTTGGCTTGCCTGACCATCCCTCTGTGTTATCCCTGGTACCTCTGCTGCTCGACCGATACCGACCTCCAGTTTGTTTGACCATCCCTTTGTCTGATACCAGTATCCAGTCTATTACCTGCTGCCTTGTTCCTGGTTCCAGTCCAGCGTTCCAGCCTACTACCTGCTGCCTTGTTCCTGGTTCCAGTCCAGCGTTCCAGTCCAGCGTTCCAGTCTACTACCTGCTGCCTTGTTCCTGGTTCCAGTCCAGCGTTCCAGGCTACTACCTGCTGCTTGTTCCTGGTTCCAGTCCAGCGTTCCAGTCTACTACCTGCTGCCTTGTTCCTGGTTCCAGTCCAGCGTTCCAGTCTACTACCTGCTGCCTTGTTCCTGGTTCCAGTCTACTACCTTCTACCTTGTTCCTGGTTCCAGTCCAGCGTTCCAGGCTACTACCTGCTGCCTTGTTCCTGGTTCCAGTCCAGCGTTCCAGGCTACTACCTGCTGCCTTGTTCCTGGCTCCAGTCCAGCGTTCCAGGCTACTACCTGCTGCCTTGTTCCTGGTTCCAGTCCAGCGTTCCAGGCTACTACCTGCTGCCTTGTTCCTGGTTCCAGTCCAGCGTTCCAGGCTACTACCTGCTGCTTGTTCCTGGTTCCAGTTCAGCGTTCCAGTCTACTACCTGCTGCCTTGTTCCTGGTTCCAGTCCAGCGTTCCAGGCTACTACCTGCTGCTTGTCCCTGGTTCCAGTCCAGCTCTCAGTCCTGCTTACTTACCTGCTGTGGTTCCGGGTCCTCTCTGCATTCCAGCCTCTTCAGCTTCAGGTTCCAGAGGGTGCCACCACTCCTGAACTTCCGGTGACTGTCGATCCTGCTAGGCACCCATACCACTCCTCACTCCTGGGCCTTCTGTCTCCATTCCAGGGGAACAGGAGTGGGAGCTGTAAGGGAGGTCTTTCTCTGCATTTCAGGCTCAAAACCTACCAGGTACGTGACAGTACCAGACAGCCATGTCTGAGTCTGAGCAGGGAACGTCTCCCATGGTGGAACTTTGTGCACACCTGGCACGATTGACTGAAGCAGTCAAGAATCTACAGCAAGGATACACCAGGCTGGAGGAACGAGTGTTAACCTTGTCTAATCCCATTGGGGTCCAGGGAGTTCTTTCCGCTCCTGCTCCTTCAGTCGGGCCTTCCTCAACGGTGGTGATGCTCCCTCCAGAACCCAAGGTCCCGACGCCTGAACGTTTCTGCGGAAATCACCTTAAATTCAGGGCTTTCCGCAACTCCTGTGAATAGTTCTTTGCTCTTCAGCCACGTATCTTTTCCCTGGAGGCTACCAAGGTGGGCTACGTAATCTCTCTGCTTTCTGGTGACCCCCAAACCTGGGCCCATCGCCTCTTGGAGCAAAAGGACGTATCCCTGACTAATCTCTCCACCTTCTTTGACGCACTAGGTCAGCTGTACGATGACCCCCAGCTGTCCGTGACTGCAGAAGCGGCTTTGCACACCCTTCAGCAGGGTCTCAGGGCTGCAGAGGACTATGTGGCGGAATTCAGGAAATGGAGCGCTGACACAAATTGGAATGATGCGGCTCTCCGCTATCAGTTTCGAATGGGACTTTCTGACTCTCTGAAGGATGAATTGGCCAGGGTGGGTACCCCACAGACTTTAAATGCATTGATCGATCTAGCCATCCAGATCGATCGACGCCTAAGAGAACGTAGGACTGAGAGAGCTATGGGAACTTCTCGCCCAACTTGGGTTACCCCTAAAGTTCCTTATCATACGTCACCAGCACCGCCTACCTCCACATTTAACCCACCTGAGCCAATGCAATTAGGGGTCCTGCGGCCTTCTCTTACCCAGGAGGAACGACAACATCGTCGAGTGAATAATCTGTGCCTGTATTGTGGGGAACCTGTGCACTATGTCAGGAAATGTCCTCTTAAACTCCGTAAGTGCCTATCCCTGTCCACTGATTATGTTGCACCTCTGGTTAAGAAAACTACTCGCCTTGCTCTCTCTATCCTGTTACAGCTTCCAGGAGAGACTCTGCAAATAACCGCCATTATTGACTCTGGAGCTTGCAGTTGTTTCATGGACTCTCTTTTTGCTACCCAACACCGGATACCTCTGTTGCCTAAAGCCCATGGACTTTCCATCCATCTAGCTGATGGAACCGCCATTAAGTCTGGGCCTGTTACCCAAGAGACTGTTCCAATACCCGTCTCCATCTCCAATTCTCTTCAAGAACTGCTACGCCTAGATATCATCGCTTCACCTCTGTTCCCCATAATCCTCGGCATGCCATGGTTACAGGCTCACAATCCTGACATTAATTGGATCACAGGTGTAGTTACCTTTTCTTCTCCATATTGCCAACAGTCTTGTAGATTTCAGAACACTCAGGAGAACCCTACCTTGCTCTGTTTGAATACAGATCCTAGTCTACACCTCTCCATCCCTCCTGCCTATCATGATTTCTTAGATGTATTCAGCAAGCAAGGGGCAGAGGTCTTACCCCCTCACCGGGCCTATGCCTGTCCCATCGAATTACTCCCCGGTGCTGAGATACCTTTTGGAAGAATATTTCCTTTGACTGAAGTAGAACAAGGGGCTTTAAAAGAATATATCGATGAGAATCTAAAGAAAGGCTTCATTCGTCCATCCACGTCTCCAGCAGGTGCAGGTATCTTCTTTGTACAGAAGAAAGACAAGACCCTCAGACCATGTGTAGATTACTGCGAGCTGAACAAAATCACTGTAAAAAAACGTTACCCTCTTCCCCTGGTACCAGAATTGTTCCAAAGACTTGGGACAGCTACCATATTCACTAAGCTTGACCTCCGCGGAGCCTACAGTTTAGTTCGTATTAGGGACGGAGACGAATGGAAGACCGCCTTTCGTACCCGTTATGGACATTTTGAGTACCTAGTGATGCCTCTCGGTCTGTGCAATGCCCCTGCTACATTCCAGTACTTCATCAATGATGTTTTACGAGACTTCCTAGATCTGTTTGTTATCGTCTATTTAGACGACATACTAATTTTTTCTTGTTCCCTTGAATCCCATCGCAGGCACCTCCAGAAGTGTGTTGGCCCGGCTTCGACAACACGTTCTATATGCAAAAGCTGAGAAATGTGAATTTGAACAGGAAAGTATTCCATTTTTGGGGTTAATCATTTCCAGTAAAGGCATTAAGATGGACCCTCAAAAGGTCGCTGCAGTGCTAGATTGGCAAGTCCCGACAGACAAGAAGGGGATCCAGCGATTCGTTGGATTCCCTAATTTTTACCGTAAATTTTTATTAAGGGGTTTTCAGCCATCATCACACCCATCACACAGCTAACAAAACAGGGTACACGCTTCCACTGGTCTGCTGAGGCTCAAAAGGCTTTTGAGACTCTCAAGGGCCTTTTTACTTCTGCCTCCGTACTAAAGCATCCAGATTCCTCTCTGCCATTCGTACTAGAGGTGGACACATCCGAAATTGCAGTAGGGGCAGTGTTGTCCCAAAGACAGGGAACTAAGGCCCTGTTATATCCTGTGGCCTTCTTCTCTCGTAAATTGTCCACGGCAGAGAGAAATTATGCTGTAGGTGACAGAGAGTTGTTGGCAATTAAATCAGTGTTGGAGGAGTGGCGCTATCTGCTAGAGGGTGCCGCTCATCCAGTCTTAATTTTTACAGATCATAAGAACCTGGAGTATTTGAGATCTGCAAAAAGGTTGAAGCCACGCCAAGCCAGGTGGGCTCTCTTTTTCTCCAGGTTCTCCTTTCATGTCACTTACCGCCCTGGCTCCAAGAATACCAAACCTGATGCCCTATCCAGGATGTTTCACAAGTCCCAAGAGGATTCCCCTCCAGACACCATTCTGTCCCCGGGGAATTTTCTTTTGCTTCAGGGAGACCTGCTTTCCCAGATTAAGCAAGCTTGCGCAGAGTTGGGATCTTCCATTAGGTCAGAACTCCAAGTTAAGGATGGGTTACTGTGGCACGAGAATAGGATCTTTATACCTGAAGAACTACGAGTTTCAGTACTAGAACTCTGTCATGATCATGCATTGGTTGGGCATTTTGGCGTGGCTAAGACTACTGATCTGGTACAGCGTACCTTTTGGTGGCCTCAGTTACGTGAAGATTGTAGGAGATTTGTTGAATCCTGTACCACCTGTATCAGGAACAAGGGGCACAGAACCAAGGCATGGGGATTGCTAAAGCCATTACCTGTCCCAGATAGGCCTTGGAAAATGCTTTCTACAGATTTTATTGTGGAATTACCTCCGGCTGGGGGCTTCACCTCAATTTTTGTCATAGTAGACCGGTTGTCGAAAATGGCCCACTTTGTCCCAATGAAGGGCACCCCCTCAGCTACAGAAACGGCACAGGCATTCATTAAGGAAGTCATCAGGCTCCATGGGGTACCAGTTAATATTGTTTCAGATCGGGGGGGTACAGTTTACCTCCCGATTCTGGAGGTCTCTGTGCAAAACATTGAAGATTGAACTCTCATTTTCATCTGCTTATCATCCCCAGACTAATGGGCAAACAGAGAGAACAAACCAGACTCTTGAACAATATTTACGCTGTTTTTCTTCTTTTCCCAAGATGATTGGATTTCTGTTCTCCCATTGGCTGAATTCGCCTACAACAATTCTATTCATTCCGCTATCAAACAAACTCAATTTTTTGCAAATTATGGTTTCCACCCTTCATTTTTGCCTAATTCTCTTCCAGAGTGCACAGTACCCGCAGTTCAGGAGAGGTTGGACTTCTTTACTTCCAACAACCAAGTTTTGCAGGAGACCATGACCAGGACCCAGTAGTATAATAAGGCAACTTTCGATAAGAAGAGACGAGGTGAGCTGTTACTTAAACCCGGGGACCAGGTATGGTTATCTACAGTAAATCTCAGGATGGCTTGCCCGTCAAAGAAATTGGGTCCCAAGTTTCTTGGACCATTTCCTGTCAAGCGAAGAATTAATGAGGTGGCATACGAACTTGAACTTCCGGATTCTCTAAAAGTACATCCAGTATTTCATGTGTCCCTGCTCAGACCCTCTGTTTCTAATCCATTTCCAGGCCAAAGTACGGATCCTCCTGATCCAATTTTGGTAGATGGGGAGGAGGAATTCGAGGTGGAGGCTATCATGGACCATAGGAGAAGAGGTAACTAAAATCAATTTTTGATAAAAAGGAGGGGGTTCGGCCCAGAAGAAAATTCTTGGGAACCTGAGGATAATATTCATGCTGAAAATCTGTTGCAATCTTTTAAAAGAGCCCATCCGGAGAAATTTCTTCAAAGGGGCATCCGGAGGCTGCCCCTTGGGGGGGGGCAATGTCATGAAGATCCTGCCAGTAATTGGCGATCCAGACGCATGGGGACACAGCCACGGGTTCCACTGCGCATGCCCGCGCATTCACGGGTGCTGTCACGCACGCACGGGCACGCGCGCACGCACCCCCGCTAGTGGTAGGCGGCTATTTAAACCGGCCTGTCACACTCTATCCCCATTGTCTGCTCTACAGCGTTCCGTGTGCCTTGACCTGATCTGACCTGTGTACTCTGCTATCTGACCCGGCTTCCTGTTAGACCATCCTGCTATCCGCCTGCACCAGACCCTCTTGGCTTGCCTGACCATCCCTCTGTGTTATCCCTGGTACCTCTGCTGCTCGACCGATACCGACCTCCGGCTTGTTTGACCATCCCTTTGTCTGATACCAGTATCCAGTCTATTACCTGCTGCCTTGTTCCTAGTTCCAGTCCAGCGTTCCAGGCTACTACCTGCTGCTTGTTCCTGGTTCCAGTCCATCGTTCCAGCCTACTACCTGCTGCCTTGTTCCTGGTTCCAGTCCAGCGTTCCAGTCCAGCGTTCCAGTCTATTACCTGATGCCTTGTTCCTGGTTCCTGTCCAGTTTTCCAGTCTACTACCTGCTGCCTTGTTCCTGGTTCCAGTCCAGTGTTCCAGGCTACTACCTGCTGCCTGTTCCTGGTTCCAGTCCAGCGTTCCAGTCTACTGCCTGCTGCCTTGTTCCTGGTTCCAGTCCAGCATTCCAGGCTACTACCTGCTGCTTGTTCCTGGTTCCAGTCCAGCGTTCCAGGCTACTACCTGCTGCTTGTTCCTGGTTCCAGTCCAGCGTTCCAGGCTACTACCTGCTGCCTTGTTCCTGGTTCCAGTCCAGCGTTCCAGTCTACTACCTGCTGCCTTGTTCCTGGTTCCAGTCCAGCGTTCCAGGCTACTACCTGCTGCTTGTTCCTGGTTCCAGTCCAGCGTTCCAGGCTACTACCTGCTGCTTGTTCCTGGTTCCAGTCCAGCGTTCCAGGCTACTACCTGCTGCTTGTTCCTGGTTCCAGTCCAGCGTTCCAGGCTACTACCTGCTGCTTGTTCCTGGTTCCAGTCCAGCGTTCCAGTCTACTACCTGCTGCTTGTTCCTGGTTCCAGTCCAGCTCTGTCCTGCTTACTTACCTGCTTACTTACCTGCTGTGGTTCCGGGTCCTCTCTGCATTCCAGCCTCCTCTTCAGCTTCAGGTTCCAGAGGGTGCCACCACTCCTGAACTTCCGGTGACTGTCAATCCTGCCAGGCACCCATACCACTCCTCACTCCTGGGCCTTCTGTCTCTATTCCAGGGGAACAGGAGTGGGAGCTATAAGGGAGGTCTTTCTCTGCACTTCAGGCTCAAAACCTACCAGGTACGTGACACAGTGCCTAGGCTTGTGTATACAAACAATGGGATCCAAACCTCATTGTTTTACACATACTCACTTCAAAGGATCCCATGCAATGAAGGGAGGCCAACCCGTAATCAATACTTAACTTCCCGGGAAAATTCAATTTCAGCTCCTGCTCAGAATAGTCACAAGGATTTGCATTAAAGGGGGCTGACTTATGCAAAGTATAGGGACTGGACATGTAGCCAGTCCTTAACCAGGAATAGGGATGCTCACCAATCAGAGCCACGCTATGCCAACCAATGAGGCATCAGCATGTAATGATATACACAGACTAGATGGGAGGGAAACACACACACACACACTTTTATGGGAGAGCAACCATCAGAATGGAACCTTCGTGCAAAGGGTAATTATGGGAAAGGTCTGCATTTTACTTGTAACTAAATATGATTGCAGAATAATGTTTTCAGGAATTTACTCTGTATTCCTTCATGTAATTCTCTTTTATTAACCTAAAATTTTCTTCCTTGGTGTAGACTATAGATAGATGGTTGTGTATTAGAAAGACTTTCAACTACTCACCAATAAATGTTGTTATTGTGTTAAAGCTTACATTCATGGTCAAAGAACTCGCATTTAACCCAAATCATATCTGTGAGATATTAAATCTCAAATATAGTATACGTGAAAAAGACTGCATGGGAGGTCGTCATATGGCTGGTCAAGCATGTGATGCCCAAGCGGCTGGTGTTGTGGCCACGCTTGATCCGTTTTCACACCAAGGAACTTTTCAAAATCAGCGGGGAGTCAGCAGCATTCTGCACCTGTAGATCTCTGCGGTGTGATACAGTAGGGTGGCTGCCCTTAAGCTGCCCCCTAGAGGATATCCTGCCTCGTTGGAGTTGTTCCTCCTTCTCTATTCTATCAGGCACCCAAGTAGAGTCAGTGACCTCATCATCCCCTGCCTCCTCGTCACTGGAGCAAACTTGGCACTATGCTGCAGCTGGGGGAACATGACTGCCAGTTTCTTGTCCTTCTTGGGTACCCCCTCTCTCTAGGCTCACATTACTCCCTTCTTCAACCTGGGAACCAACATCGGAGCCTTCAAATTGCTGCGCATCCTCCAGCAACATGTACCTGACACGGTGGGAGAATAGTTCGGGGGACTCCTCCGTGCATGATGGTTGGGCTACGGAAAGAGTGTGGAGAAGGAGCCGGTGGAATAGACCGCTTTGGCAGCTGCTTGGGAAGAAAAACTACTCTGAGCCTGGGTGACAGAGGATGAGGAGGATGAGGACGGCGTTGTTATCCACTCCACCAAATCTTCTGAATGTTCTGGCTCAATAACATGGCCAGCGGCAGAAAAAAAGGACAAGTGTGCCCCGCGGCCACCGGCAGAGGATGCACCATGTCCATGACCAGCACTGTTGTCTGTAGACACAGAGCCTGCTTGCCCTCTTTTAGTGGCCTGTGAGTGTCTGCCTTTCCTTGGTGGCCTTCTGGACAGGATGTATATTTTGTTTTGCAACACCGCACTGCACTATATTGTGTACTGTGTACACCACCAGAAAAGTAGCAGCAACTGCACTACGGCTGCACTGTATTGTAATTTCAATTTTTGATCTAATATTTTACAGCAGGGCCTGTTCATGCGCTCAACAAGAGTATCTGTGAGGCTTTACAGTGTTGTGCCACCACCACCACCGCCTAAGGCCCAATTGTTCTGTCCCTGTTTAACAGAGGAGCGTAATTACAATTCTTGATATAATATTTCACAGCAGGGCCCGTTCCAGTGCCCACCAAGAGTAACTGTGAGGGCTTACAGTGTTCTGGTACCACCAACACCTAAGGTCCAATTTTCCACAGAGTGTATAGGGCAGGCCGTATAGTATATACAGGCGGTCCCCTATTTTCAAACATCTGACTTACAAACGACTCCTACTTACAAATGGAGGGAGACAACAGAAAGTGAGAGGAAATATACCCCTAGGAAGGGAAATTCTCTCCTGCAAGAGTAAATATGGGAAAAAGGTGTCTTCACTGATGCTTTATCACTCTAATTGTTTCCCTAATAACCCGAAATTTTCTAAATCCAGTTGTCATTGGGACAGAAAGTGAGGTGAAATCTTCTGAACAGGGGCACAGACAGCAAAACAAATGTTGCAGGGGTGATGATAACCCTTTCCGTATGTTATCCAAAAAGCTTAAAAATAGATTTTTTTTTTTGGCTGGAGCTACACCTACAAAATGTACCTGTTCCATATTACAAACAGATTAAACTTAACAAACCTACAGTCCCTATCTTGTTTGTAATCCTGGGACCGCCTGTATACTGCTGCTGTTCAGAGTATATGGGGCCTGGGGGCTACTTTACAGGCATACTATAGACACCCCCCAGGAACGATATTTAAAGGAATATTACACTTTTATTGTTTCACTTTAAGCATTATTAAAATCACTGCTCCCGAAAAAACGGCCGTTTTTAAAACTTTTTTTTGCATTGATACTTGTCCCCTGGGGCAGGACCCGGGTCCCCAAACACTTTTTTTGACAATAACTTGCATATTAGCCTTTAAAATTAGCACGTTTGATTTTTCACGTTCGAGTCCCATAGACTTTAACGGGGTTTGCGTGTTCGCACAAATTTTTGGTCTGCTCGCATGTTCTGCCCGCGAACCAAACCAGGGCTCATCCCTACTATGGAGCTGACAAAATACATTGTTAAGTGACTAGGCTAGGTGTGTATGGGCCCAGGATAGCTTGCTGGGGAGGGTAGTGAAAGCAAATATGCATGAAGGACAAAAAAGGAAGTTTAAAAAATTCAAGCATGCATGAGAACAAAGGGGACATTCACAGCATATTACAATCATGGTAATTAGGGAATTTTGAAATAAATACATTAGCAAACATTAAATACATAGAATGTGATGTTAAAGGAGAAAACTTAGCCTAAGAGAGACAATGAGAGAAGGCAGCCATGAGGGCCTCGTTGTTCCAAGCAACCTCTGCTGTACTCGATCAGTACAGTTCTCGTACTCTGTTTGATAGACATGAGGCTCTTGGCAGCAGAAGCGGAGCATGCGGGAACGTCAAATACCCTTTTGAAGGAAGCCACAAATTCTGGGTAACTCAGGACAACGGGTTTTTGCGTCTCCCATAGAGGGTTAGGCCAGGCCAAGGCTCTCTCAGAAAGCAAAGATATCACAAACCCTACTTTGCTGCTGTCCGTGGGAAACGCCTGCGGCAGCATCTCAAAGTATATCTCAACCTGGTTGAGAAACCCTCTGCATTGATCGCCCCCAAATCACTGGGGAAGCGGAATGGAACCAGACATACCCCTTATAGAGGTAATACTCAAGGTGGTTTCCTGCACAGAGATTGGAGAAGCAGCAGGGAACCGGAGCAGCCACAGTGGGAGATTCCAGGTGAGCCGTGCGACTCAGGAGCGTCTGTAACGCTATGGCAAACTAATGCATGCGGTGATCCTGCTCATCCAATCTGGAAAAAATATTACCAACAAGTAGATTAACTGCATCTTCTGAATTCATGGCCTTCGCCTAGTGTCAGAAACCATGAATCAGACTGAGACAGAAGTGCAGTCAAAATCACACTTGTTTTAATAATAATAAGAGTAACAGGTAAACAGAGCAACGTAGTCAAATCATTGCCAGAGTTTGGTAATCAAAACGGATAGTCAGACAAGCCAGGACGTCAGGGTGCCAGAGATCAGCGTACTTCAGGGCAGGCCAGGAAACCAGAGAATCAGCTTAGTAGAACAGCAAGCAGAATCAGGAACCAGAAGGGACATCAGCCAAGCGAGTCTTCAACAGGTACACAGAGAATCTCTTGCTGGGTTGACCAGGCAAAGGCAAAGAGAGGATCTGAACTGAGCAGCTTAAGAAGCCAGCAGGACTGACGAGCAGGATATGATCGCCAGGTGAGTCACTTTGGAAAGATTAGAGCTGGCAATTAAGCAACAGCTGAGCGGACTGCTCTGAGAAGGTAGGACTGAGCCCAGCCCTGTCACCCTGTGTCTATTAGGGGCACAGGGTGACCGAGCAAATGGGACAGTAATATTTATCAACAATATCCCTCAAGAAATCTATGATACATTAATTCCACTGTAGCAGAATGATGGAACCTTGTATGAACTTTGTAGACTGTTGCCATGCTGTCTGCAATCCCTGATTAATCAAAGCATTGCTTAGATGTGGAATGCATGGTCTTTTATGTAGGAGCCGGTCCGTCTGCTACTGGGGGCTCCTGCTATTATCTGAAGTTGTTCTGTGTTTATACGTATTATAATGTGTATTGTGTCTTCTGAGCTAGCAGACGGTAAGGCTGACCTAAAAGGTCAGACCTCTGAGTCACCTAGGCAGGTTAAATGACTAGTTAATTAGCTCATGTTAATTTATGTTTCTGGTGACAGTTTGTATTGTTAGGGTAATCTGATCAGGAAGGGGGAACTTCCTTCTCACGTGTATAAAAGCCTTTGTACTTGTTCAAATAGAGTTCTTATTCTAGTTCACTCCAAAACGGGTCCTGCCTAGCTCTTGGGGTAACTTAGGCAGATCCCCTGATCTCATATTCCAGAGCTTAGGAAGCGATATACTGACGGAAGCACTCAAGCGGAGCGTGGGACGTTCCATTACATTTGATCAGATGGTCCTGGTTTTGCTTTTTTGACGATATTCTCATGGTTTGGAGTGGCCCCATTGAGCTGTTACAGACTTCTGTGCAGAAGCTCAATTTTAATACATGCAACCTCCCTTTCACATGTCCCGTGATACCGACAAAATTGAGTTTCTGGATGTACAAATACAAAAAGATGAGGATGGTCTCTTATCAAGTAGTCTATACAGAAAGCCTACCGCTGGTAATGGCATTTTACATGCTAGCAGCTTTCATCCCTGCAATCTGGTCAAATCTATTCCTTTTGGACAGTATCTCCGCATTAAAAGCAATTGTTCCAATGACGTCACATTCAAAGAAGAAGCGGGTAAACTCAGACACAGACTTCAAGCACCTGGGTATTCCCACAAATGCCTCAAAAGAGCCGTTAAAAGAGCAACCACAAAAACCAGGCAGGAATTGATATATAATGTATAATTGACATATAAACCAAAAATTCAGAAATCGGACATGAATCAATCAGAATCATCACCCGATTTTCCAATCAACAGGAACAATTCAAACACATTGTTCAGAAATATTGGCACGTTCTGGCAATGAACCCTCTAGCAGGATCATTGGTGCCAGAACGTCCGACATTCACCTTTCGGAGAGCCAGAAGTCTGAGAGATAAACTGGTCTCTAGTGAGTTTAGAGGAACCAAAGATCCCTGCAAAAGGCCAGGCACTTTCAGATACAGGGGATGCGCCTATTGTCAATATATGGACACTGGCAGTCATCCAACCCTTCCAAATAGAGTTAAATTTACACCCAAGAATTTCACAAACTGCAAAATGCAAGGCGTTGTTTATCTGTTGCAATACAATTGCAGTTGCTTCTACGTGGGCAAGACCAAAATGGAATTTTGTCAGAGAGCATACCGCCATATAATTAGTATGCAAGCATGCAACCCAGATCTGCCACTGGAGCGACATGTTACACAATTCCACGATGGTAGCTTCCCACATGTTAAATTTCTGATTTTTGGATAGTGCATTCAGGACTGAGGGGCGGGGACTGGAAAAAATACATCTGCAATGCGAACAGCGTTGAATTTTTATGTTAAATGCCACCTCCTTTTCAGGAGGAATTTGTCTCTGGGGGACCTGAACTCTATTAAGTCTACCCTTTTGTTTCTGGCCCCCTTTTTGGGCAGTGACGCCGGCATCTCTAGGGTCTGGCATCACGGGAATGTTTCCTGGTTGCCATGGGACCCATATGTGCGTCAGTGGGCAGATGTTACCATTCGTGGGCGCCGTTCATTCCCGGGAAAGACCAAGATTGTTTACACCTGGATCGGTGGCACTGTGTGGTGCGCCGCCGGCTCAGGTGGGCTCATCCAGGAGCGGTCTATTGGAGGATTGCCCTGTGACGTCGTCACAGCCGCACCATTTCAAACAATGTGAATGGATACAAATTTGGCAGTCCCACTACAGCCTTCTGCTTCATATTTCAAACTGACCCGGCCCTTTGTACAAGTATTTTTTACAACATCCCTGTATCTAGTGACTTCCATACCCCGTGGGATTAGGTATGTTTAGGACTAATATATATAATGTTCTTTGCTACCCATTTTATACATACCTTGTAGTAACCAATTGATTAATCACCTTTATTCATCCAGATCCTTTGGGGTTATAGAATATATTGCATTGGTCCTTTAAGCACCCCGGCCACCTTTTGTGAGTTTGCGTCCTGCTATGGGGGTTCTATCTGACAATCTCCACCTTCCTTCTGTCTTGCTTGCTTGGCGCAACTGTGGGGATCCAGTTTTCTTATCCTTTGAGTTATAATCTCTTTTGGTCGAATCATTATAACATAGGGTCAGTATGTTCAGCTTATCCAGGGCTTTTTTTGAGGGGGAACTTGGTGGAACTCAGTTCCTCCACCTCTGGCTCAGACCCTTTTGCCTGCTCTCCACGATCAATTGTAAACACAGAAGTCTGGTTTCTGTGTTTACAAGTGACTGCTCTGCACTTTGTGTGTAACCCCCATGAACTCTTCACCCTGTATGTAATGCAATCCTGGTTTTTAATGCCCCTTTAAGGCCCTTCTACTGTTTGTGAAATATGACCACACCCACTATTTGCTGAGATTTGGTGGGGGTGTGGGGAGGGGTTTTGGGGGGTCGTGGTTGAGTTCCAGCGCCTATTGTTTGAGGAAAAAAAAGCCCTGAGCTTATCTATTATTGTTTGTTTCTTTTCTTCTTTTTTCTTTTTCATATATGATTATTGTATTAATTTATTGTACTCTGATTATGTTTATAATTGTATGTACTTTATAATTATAGATTAAATTTACATATCTGGAATTCTTCAGCCCATTGTCCCTGAAGGAAAATTTCACTGTGTATGTCGAAACACATTGGACTCTTCCTGTCTTCTTGACAGTCGATTTGGGCCATTCCAGTAGCTGGTCCTGTGCTGTTCCTTTTATCATGTGTCCGATTTTATCATATTTGTTTATCATGTATTCTATGTGTTATGAATAGGGATGAGCTTCGTGTTCGAGTCGAACCCATGTTCGACTCGAACATTGGCTGTTCGGTCGTTTGCCGAATTCTGAACGTTATGGGCCGTTCGCGCCCAATTCGTGTGGCGCGTCATGGCCCATAATTCACTGCGGCATCGCAGTGCATTGCTGGCTGATGATTGGCCAAGCATGCACTATGACCCGCATGCTTGGCCAATCACAGCGCCGTCGGTAGAGAAAGCTGTAATTGGTCAAAGCCAGAGTGGCTTTGGCCAATTATGACTCAGGGGGTTTAGAACACGCCCCACACTATATAAGGCCGCCTGCACGGCGGCCCTGTGTAGTGTGTGCTCCGGTGTTGAGATACATAGACAGAGAGACAGTGTCATTTCATTTGAGTTAGCTAGATTAGGCAGGACAATCAGTGAGTTAGCTGCACTTACAGTGTATTGTGTGTGTGTGTGTGTGTGTATATGTGTGTGTATATATGTATATATGTGTGTGTATATATATATATATATATATATATATATATATATATATATATATATATATATATATACTGTATTCAGTTTAGCTAGATCCATTCCTGTTATCTTCCTATTGACAGGCAGGCTTGTCTTGTTACAGTATTTACAGCTACCTGAAGAAAATTGCTGGTGTTCTTTTGATCCTATTAGTACCACAATTAGGGATGAGCCGAACACCCCCCTGTTCAGTTCGCACCAGAACATGCGAACAGGAAAAAAGTTCGTTCGAACATGCGAACACCGTTAAAGTCTATGGGACACGAACATGAATAATCAAAAGTGCTAATTTTAAAGGCTTATATGCAAGTTATTGTCATAAAAAGTGTTTGGGGACCTGGGTCCTGCCCCAGGGGACATGGATCAATGCAAAAAAAAGTTTTAAAAACGGCCGTTTTTTCAGGAGCAGTGATTTTAATAATGCTTAAAGTCAAACAATAAAAGTGTAATATCCCTTTAAATTTCGTACCTGGGGGGTGTCTATAGTATGCCTGTAAAGGGGCGCATGTTTCCTGTGTTTAGAACAGTCTGACAGCAAAATGACATTTTGAAGGAAAAAACTCATTTAAAACTACCCGCGGCTATTGCATTGCCGACAATACACATAGAAGTTCATTGATAAAAACGGCATGGGAATTCCCCAAAGGGGAACCCCGAACCAAAATTAAAAAAAAAAAATGACGTGGGAGTCCTCCTAAATTCCATACCAGGCCCTTCAGGTCTGGTATGCATATTAAGGGGAACCCCGGCCAAAATTAAAAAAAAAAATGACGTGGGGTTCCCCCTAAATTCCATACCAGACCCTTCAGGTCTGGTATGGATTTTAAGGGGAACCCCGCGCCAAAAAAAAAAAAAAAAAAACGGCGTGGGTTCCCCCCAAAAATCCATACCAGACCCTTATCCGAGCACGCAACCTGGCAGGCCGCAGGAAAAGAGGGGGGGACGAGAGTGCGGCCCCCCCTCCCTCCTGAACCGTACCAGGCCACATGCCCTCAACATTGGGAGGGTGCTTTGGGGTAGCCCCCCAAAACACCTTGTCCCCATGTTGATGAGGACAAGGGCCTCATCCCCACAACCCTGGCCGGTGGTTGTGGGGGTCTGCGGGCGGGGGGCTTATCGGAATCTGGAAGCCCACTTTAACAAGGTGACCCCCAGATCCCGGCCCCCCCCTGTGTGAAATGGTAAGGGGGTACATAAGTACCCCTACCATTTCACGAAAAAAGTGTCAAAAATGTTAAAAATGACAAGAGACAGTTTTTGACAATTCCTTTATTTAAATGCTTCTTCTTTCTTCTATCTTCCTTCATCTTCTGGTTCTTCTGGTTCTTCTGGTTCTTCCTCCGGCGTTCTCGTCCAGCATCTCCTCCGCGGCGTCTTCTGTCTTCTTCTCCTCGGGCCGCTCCGCACCCATGGCATGGGGGGGAGGCTCCCGCTCTTCTCTTCTTCTTTTCTTCTCCTCTTCTCTTCTTCATTTTCTTCTCCGGGCCGCTCCGCAATCCATGCTGGCATGGAGGGAGGCTCCCGCTGTGTGACGGCGCTCCTCGTCTGACAGTTCTTAAATAACGGGGGGCGGGGCCACCCGGTGACCCCGCCCCCCTCTGACGCACGGTGACTTGACGGGACTTCCCTGTGGCATTCCCCGTGACGTCACAGGGAAGTCCCGTCAAGTCACCGTGCGTCAGAGGGGGGCGGGGTCACCGGGTGGCCCCACCCCCCCGTTATTTAAGAACTGTCAGACGAGGAGCGCCGTCACACAGCGGGAGCCTCCCTCCATGCCAGCATGGATTGCGGAGCGGCCCGGAGAAGAAGAAAAGAAGAAAAGAAGAAGAGAAGAGCGGGAGCCTCCCCCCCATGCCATGGGTGCGGAGCGGCCCGAGGAGAAGAAGATAGAAGACGCCGCGGAGGAGATGCTGGACGAGAACGCCGGAGGAAGAAGCAGAAGAGCCAGAAGAACCAGAAGAACCAGAAGATGAAGGAAGATGGAAGAAGCATTTAAATAAAGGAATTGTCAAAAACTGTCTCTTGTCATTTTTAACATTTTTGACACTTTTTTCGTGAAATGGTAGGGGTACTTATGTAACCCCTTACCATTTCACGCAGGGGGGGGGCCGGGATCTGGGGGTCACCTTGTTAAAGGGGGCTTCCAGATTCCGATAAGCCCCCCGCCCGCAGACCCCCACAACCACCGGCCAGGGTTATGGGGATGAGGCCCTTGTCCTCATCAACATGGGGACAAGGTGTTTTGGGGGGCTACCCCAAAGCACCCTCCCAATGTTGAGGGCATGTGGCCTGGTACGGTTCAGGAGGGAGGGGGGGCCGCACTCTCGTCCCCCCCTCTTTTCCTGCGGCCTGCCAGGTTGCGTGCTCGGATAAGGGTCTGGTATGGATTTTTGGGGGGACCCCACGTCGTTTTTTTTTTTTTTTTTTGGCGCGGGGTTCCCCTTAAAATCCATACCAGACCTGAAGGGCCTGGTATGGAATTTAGGGGGACCCCCACGTCATTTTTTTTTTTTTAATTTTGGTTCGGGGTTCCCATTTGGGGAATTCCCATGCCGTTTGTATCAATGAACTTCTGTGTGTATTGTCAGCAATGCAATAGCCGCGGGTAGTTTTAAATGAGTTTTTTCCTTCAAAATGTCATTTTGCTGTCAGACTGTTCTAAACACAGGAAACATGCGCCCCTTTACAGGCACACTATAGACACCCCCCAGGTACGAAATTTAAAGGGATATTACACTTTTATTGATTGACTTTAAGCATTATTAAAATCACTGCTCCTGAAAAAACGTCCGTTTTTAAAACTTTTTTTTGCATTGATCCATGTCCCCTGGGGCAGGACCCAGGTCCCCAAACACTTTTTATGACAATAACTTGCATATTAGCCTTTAAAATTAGCACTTTTGATTTCTCCCATAGACTTTTAAAGGGTGTTCCGCGGCATTCGAATTTGCCGCGAACACCCCAAATTGTTCGCTGTTCGGTGAACTTGCGAACAGCCAATGTTCGAGTCGAACATGAGTTCGACTCGAACTCGAAGCTCATCCCTAACCACAATCGGGCAGCTAGACTATTTACAGTTAATGTAGTGCGTTCTGATCACAGTGTTCAGCTAAAACTACAAGTTAGTGTGGTGTGTCCTCCTCACAGTGTTCAGCTAAACCTACAAGTTATTTTTGTGCGAGCTCTGCACAGTGTTCAGCTAAAGCTACCTGTAGAAGGTTGGTGGTGTTTTCCTGATCCTATCACTACCGCAGGCAGCTAAAAAAGCTACAAGTTAGTTTTTTGCGAGCTCCGCACAGTGTTCAGCTAAAGCTACCTGTAGAAGGTTGGTGGTGTTCTCATACTACAGGCAGGCAGTTGATTTTGCTAGCTGCAGTAGTATCAGTACTATATATATATATATATATATATATATATATATATATATATATATATATATATATATATATATATATATATATATATATATATATATATATATATATATATATATATATATATATCCCAGCTTAGTGCAGCTACAGGCCATTAGTATGTCTGGAAGGCCAAGAAGGAGAGGCAGACAGTCACAAGCCAATAAAAGAGGGCAAGCAGGCTCTGTGTCTAGTGCTGGTCGTGGAGACGGTGCATCCTCATCAGCACGTGGTCGTGGGACACGCTTGGCCTTTTTTTCGGCAGCTGGCCGTGTTGAGCCGCAACATGCAGAAGACTTGGTCGAGTGGATGACCAAGCCATCCTCATCCTCCTCATCCTCTCTCACCCATGCTCAGGGTACTTTGTCTGGCAAAGCAGCGGCCTCTTCCCTCGGCTCAATGTCATCAGTGACTCCTTTCCTAGCCCCACCATGTCCTCCTGAGGAGTCCCTCGAACTGTTTGACCACAGTGTTGGGTACATGCTCCAGGAGGATGCCCAGCGTTTGGAAGGCTCTGATGATGATACTGAGCTTGATGAAGGCAGTAACATGAGCACGGACAGAGGGGGTGCCCAAGAAGGACAGCAATCTGACAGTCATGCTCCCCCTGCTGCAGCATACTGCCAGTTTTGCTCCAGTGATGAGGAGGGAGGGGATGATGAGGTCACTGACTCAACGTGGGTGCCTGATAGGAGATAGGAGAGAGGAGGAGGAGGAGGAGGCGGAACATCACCAACGAGGCAGGATGCCCTCCAGGGGCCAGCCTAAGGGCAGCACACTGACTGGATTACACCCCAAAGCTCCACATGTGCAGGGCGCTGCAGTCTCTGCGCGTTATTCAAAAAGTTCTTTGGTGTGGGCCTTTTTGAAACGAGTGCATCAGATCGCACCGCTGCTATTTGCAACATATGTCTCAAGCGTATCTCGCGTGGCCAAAACATCTCCCGCTTGGGTACCACATGCTTGACCAGACATATGTTGACCTGTCATGCAGTTCGTTGGCAAGCGTATCTAAAAGACCCACACCAAAGAACAAAGAGGACCTCTCCTTGCTCCTCATCAGCTGAGATCTCCAACCCCACTATACCTTCAGTCCTCTCTGAGACCTGCACTGAGAGGAATGAAGGTGTAGAATTAGGTGTGCCACAGCCAAGTACTTGTGGGCAATCTGCTTTCGGTACACCGACGTCAGATTGTACCAGGCAAATTTCCCTGCCCCAGGTGCTGCACCACCGAAAGAAGTTTGCTCCCAGCCATCCACATGCCCAGCGGTTGAATGCTAGCTTGGCAAAATTGCTAGCACTTCAACTGCTGCCTTTTTTCAGTTGGTAGACTCTGCCCCCTTCCGTGAGTTTGTGGAATGTGCGGTTCCTCAGTGGCAGGTACCCAAACGCCACTTTTTCTCACGGAAGGCGATTCCGGCTCTCTACCGGCATGTGGAAGGCAATGTCCATGCCTCGCTGGACAGGGCGGTCAGCGGTAAGGTGCATATTACCGCTGACTCATGGTCCAGCAGGCATGGACAGGGACGTTACCTAAGTTTCACGGCGCATTGGGCGACTCTGCTGGCAGCTGGGAAGGATGCAGGACAAGGTGCAGTAGTGTTGGAGGTTGTTCCGCCACTACGCCTCCAAAATGCCACTACTAATGATTGTGACACACCTCTCTCCTCCACCCCTTCCTCTTCTTCTTCCTCCATGGCCTTTTCCTGTGATTTGTCCTCGGAACCAGCAGTGCTCCGTAGGCGTTCAAGGGGCTACGCAAGTACGCAGGCCAAAAGATGCCATGCGGTGCTTGAGCTGGTGTGCTTGGGGGACAGGAGCCACACTGGGGCAGAGGTTCTGTCAGCTCTGCAGGGGCAGGTTCAGAGGTGGTTGACGCCACGCCAACTTAAGGCAGGAATGGTGATTTGCGACAATGGCACCAACCTCCTCTCTGCCCTCCGACAGGGACAAATGACCCATGTGCCTTGTTTGGCTCACGTCCTTAACTTGGTGGTGCAGCGGTTCTTGGGCAGGTACCCGGGCTTACAGGATGTCCTGAGGCAGGCCAGGAAAGTCTGTGTGCATTTCCGCCGGTCATATAATGCCAGTGCTCGGCTGGCGGACCTCCAAAAGGAGTTTAACCTGCCCAAGAACCGCCTAATCTGTGACATGCCCACCAGGTGGAACTCAATGTTGGCCATGCTGCAGAGGCTGCACACGCAGCAGAGGGCCATCAATGACTACCTGTGTGGCTATGGCACCAGGACAGGGGAGCTTGTTTTTTTTTCCCCACGCCAGTGGGCCATGATCAGGGATGCATGCACTGTCCTGTCACCATTTGAGGAGGCCACGAGGATGGTGAGCAGTGACAGTGCATGCATCAGTGACACTGTCCCCCTTGACCATCTGTTGTAGCACACACTGCGTGGAATAATGGACAGGGCACTTGAGGCAGAACAGAGGCAGGAAGAGGAGGACTTCCTTAGCTCTCAAGGCCCCCTTTATCCAGACAGTGTTCCTGCGTGCCCACCGATCACACAGGAAGAGGAGGAGGAGGAGGAAGATTGTGTCCGTATGGAGGTGGAGCCTGGCACTCAGCATCAGCAGCAGTCTTTAAAGGATCAGTCCCAAGAAACCCATGGACTTGTACGTGGCTGGGAGGAGGTGGCTGCGGACCATGTCGTCCTTAGTGACCCAGAGGACTCCGGACCGAATGCCTCAGCAAACCTACGCTGCATGGCCTCCCTGATCCTGCAAAGCCTGCGTAAGGATCCTCATATTCGTGGTATCAAGGAGAAGGACCAATACTGGCTGGCAACCCTCCTTGATCCACGTTACAAGGATAAGGTTGCGGACTTAATCTTGCCATCGCAGAGGGAGCAGAGGATGAAACATCTTCGGGAGGCCTTGCAGAAGGTCTGTGCAACGCGTTCCCAGAGACTGGGAGGTTACAAACTCCTGTTTCTGGACAACGTGTTGCTGAGGCTTCAGTCAGTCAAAGAAGGAGCGGTGGAGAAGGTGGCCGTCTGACCGATGCGTTCAGACAATTTTTTGGTCCGCAGCCCCAAGGTATGATCGGTTCCAGCAACCATCGCCAGCGTCTGTTTTACATGGTGCAGGAATATCTAGGGGCAAGATCTGACTTGGACACCTTTCTCACTGAAAATCCTCTGGGTTACTGGGTCTTGAGGATGGATCACTGGCCAGAGCTTGCACAGTATGCAATTGAGCTACTGGCCTGTCCTGCATCCAGCGTTCTTTCGGAACGCACATTCAGTGCTGCTGGAGGCTTTGCAACCGATCACAGGGTGCGTCTGTCCACCGACTCGGTCGATCGACTGACCTTCATAAAAATGAATCAGTCTTGGATCACCACCAGCTACCAAGCACCTGATGCTGATGTAACCGAATAATTTTTTTTGAAATCTCAGATCCCTTCAAAGACTGCCTATGCTGATGCTGAGTGATTATCCCTGTGTAATTATCCTCTTCCTCCTCAATGATCACGCTGATAGCTTGTAAGAACATTTTTGGTTCTGGGCACCACCAACAGTGCCTAAGGCCCAATTTTTCAGCCCCTGTTTAACAGGAGCGTGTAATTACAATTTTTGATGCAATACTTTGCAGCAGGGCTCGTTTCTGCGTTCCAACTAGAGTATCTGTGAGGGGTTGCAGTGTTGTGGCACTAGCACCAGTGCCTAAGGCCCAATTTTTCAGACCCTGTTTAACAGGGGCGTGTAATTACAATTCTTGATCTAATATTTCACAGCAGGGCCCATTTCTGCACCCACCAAGAGCGAGTGAGGACTTACAGTGTTGTGGCACCAGCACCACCACCACCACCAAAGGCCCAATTTTTCTGCCCCTGTTCAACAGGGGCATGTAATTACAATTCTTGATATAATATTTCACAGCAGGGCCCTGTGAGGGCTTACAGTGTTGTGGCCACAACAACACCTAAGGCCCAAATTTCTGCTGAGTATATAGGGCAGGCCCCTACTTTCAAACATCCAACTTACAAATGACTCCTACTTGCAAACGGAAGGAGACAACAGGAAGTGAGATGAAATCTACCCCTAGGAAGGGAAATTCTCTCCTGTAAGAGTTAATATGGGAAAAACATTTCTCCTTTCCACTGATGCTTTCCAATCCTTGTTCCACAAAAAACCCAAATTTTCAAAAAACATTTGTCATTGGGTCAAAATGTGAGGTGAAATCTTCTGAAGAGGATGACAGACAGCAAAACAAATGTCACAGGGGTGATAACCCTTCCCTATGTTTTTCAAAAAGCTTAAAAAAGATTTTTTTGCTGGAGCTAAACACGTTAAAAATGTACCCGTTCAAAATTACAAACAGATTCTACTTAAAAACAAACCTACAGTCCCTGTCTTGTTTGCACCGCCTGTATACTGCTGTTCAGAGTATATAGGGCCTGGTGGCCCCACACCTTTCCTTATTTTAATTTGGGTGTGGGGTTCCCCTTAATATCCATACAAGACCCAAAGGGCCTGGTAATGTACTGGGGGGTACCCATGCCGTTTGTCTCACTGATTTTCATCCATATTGCCAGGACCCGACATTACATTAAAGCCGCAAGCAGTTTTAAATGACTTTTTTTCCTTTAAAAATGACATTTTGTGCAGGGACTGTTCTAAGCACGGGAAACACGCGCCACTTTACAGGCATACTATAGACACCCCCCAGGTACAATATTTAAAGGAATATTTCACTTTTTCTTTTTTTACTTTAAGCATCAATAAAATCACTGCTCCCGAAAAAACATCCGTTTTTAAAAGTTTTTTTTTGCATTGATACATGTCCCCTGGGGCAGGACCCGGGTCCCCAAACCCTTTTTAGGACAATACCATGCAAATTAGCCTTTAAAATGAGCACTTTTGATTTTGAACGTTCGAGTCCCATAGACGTCAATGGGGTTCTAACATTCGTGCGAAATTTCGGTCCGTTTGCAGGTTCTGGTGCGAACCGAACCGGGGGGGTGTCATCCCTAGTTATGAATAAATTTGTAATTTTTACGAGTCCAACAACTGTTTATGGTCCATTAAAATCCCACCCTTTGTGGAACATTCTTGCACAGGGGTCAGTAATCGGTAATTACTAAAACTAGAGTGCAAAAATCTGGTGCAGCTCTGCATAGAAACCAATCAGCTTCCAGGTTTTATTGTCAAAGCTTAAATGATTAAGCTGATGTTAGAAGCTGACTGGCTACCATGCATAGCTGTACCAGATTCTGAGTGCTCCAGTTTTAGTAAATCTCCCCAATAGGGTTCATGGGCCAGTGGTAAATAATGCAGATTTCGGGGAGGCTAGGAGTAAGCAATGCGAGTTCAGAGGTCAGTAGTTAGTCTTTCTTGAGTTGTATGTGTGGATTGATGTAATAAATATTTGTGATAGTTTGGCATCCAGTTGTAAAAGACAATTTTTAATGAAGCTGAATTTCCTATCAGCAAGGTGTTTTGACAAGAACTTTTTTTCCCAGTGACAACACTTTTCAACATAATTCAGACTGTTGTCACCTTTTTCCAGTGTGCTCCCAACTGCGCCGATGCACATTTCTCTAGCACATTCTCTCATAGTCACAGCGGTAATACTCTGATGGTACACAGACCCTGGAGCAAACACATATCTTCTAGATATGCACATTGCCGGGAGAGAAAGTGTGAACAAAATATTCTGTTTTACTTACAACGCTCTTATTATAAGTATTATTTTGTGATAGTTTAGTTCTATATTAAAGCAGACATTTCCTCCACTCTTTTTAGTAGAAAGAAAAACGGAACAACTGCTGCATGAAGTAGGATCATTAGATTAGGCAAATAGTGCAATGCAGTATACAAGTGAAATACTACATATAAAAGATAAAATATGTAAAACTAGGAAGGAACAGCCCTGATAAATTTTGCACAAGCATAATGTTTGCGCTAATAAAAACCATAGTAACCAGCAACTTACATGAAAGACAGCATACAGGGGTCAATTTTCTAATATTTATTGCATGTGATATTTGTGTGTTACCGTATTTAAAATGTCAATTCACTATAGTTACATTCTGTATTATCTGTGGTAAATTTCACATAAAAAGCAGTGGCGGCTGGTGAAGTTTTAGTATGTGGCGGCGCCAGACCCCGCCCTTTTGACCCCTCCAACTTCTCATAAGCCCCACCCTTTATAGAATCCACCCACTCTGTCCCCTGTATTCCACCCATAGTGTCAGGAGTATACAGCCTCAGCATCACAGGACAGAGTATACAGCCTCAGCATCACAGGACAGAGTAAATAGCTCAGCATCACAGATCATTATTATTATACAGGATTTATTATACAGGATTTATATAGCGCCGACAGTTTACGCAGCGCTTTACAACAACATTAGGGCAGACAGTACAAGTACAATACAATTCAATACAGGAGGAATCAGAGGGCCCTGCTCGTTAGAGCTTACAATCTAGGAGGGAGGATCAAGTTATACAAAAGGGTAATAGCTGTGGGGGATGAGCTAATGGAGAAAATAATGCAGTTGTTAGATGGAGGCAGGATAGGCTTCTCTGAAGAGGAAAGTCTTCAGGGATCGCCTAAAAGTGGATAAATTTGGAGACAGTCTGACAGATTGGGGTAGGGAATTCCAGAGGATGGGCGAGGCTCGGGAGAAGTCCTGGAGGCGGATATGGGAGGAGGTGATGAGGGAGCTAGAGAGCAGGAGATCTTGGGAGGAACGGAGATGGCGTTTAGGTTGGTATTTTGAGACTAGGTTAGTGATGTAGCTGGGGGCACAGTTGTGGATGGCTTTGTAACTTATTGTTAGTATTTTGAATTTAATTCGTTGGGCGAGTGGCAGCCAATGGAGGGATCGGCAGAGAGGGGTAGCAGACACTGATCGGTTTGTAAGGTGGATGAGTCTGGCAGCAGCATTCATGATGGACTGAAGGGGGGATAGTCTATTTAAAGGTAAGCCAATGAGGAGGGAGTTGCAGTAGTCGAGGCGAGAGATAACCAGGGAGTGAATCAGGAGCTTTGTAGTTTCACTGGTTAGAAAGGGACGTAGTTTAGAGATGTTGCGGAGGTTGAGGCGGCAAGCTTTGGAAAGTGATTGGATGTGGGGCTGAAAGGAGAGTTCTGAATCTAGGATAACACCTAGCACCCTGACATGTGGGGACGGGTGGATGGTTTTGCCATTGCTCTTCACAGAGAAGTCAGGGGAAGAGGCACGTGGGGGAGGAAATATTATAAGCTCGGTTTTGGACAAGTTGAGTTTGAGGAAGTGGTGTGACATCCATACAGATATGTCGGTTAGTAAGTTAGTGATGCGTGAGGAGACTGATGGAGTGAGTTGAGGGGTGGAGAGATAGATTTGTGTGTCATCAGCATAGAAATGATATTGAAAGCCATGAGAGGCTATCAGCTGACCCAGGGAAGAGGTGTAGATTGAAAATAAAAGAGGTCCAAGAACAGAACCTTGGGGGACCCCGACAGAGAAGGGAAGAGGAGTGGAGGAAGTAGAATTGTAAGTGACACTAAAGGTGCGTTGGGATAGGTAGGATGAGAGCCACTGAAGAGCACAGTCACGGAGACCGATGGAGTGAAGTTTTTTGAGGAGGAGGGGGTGGTCAACCGTGTCAAAGGCAGCTGAAAGATCCAGAAGTAGGAGTACAGAATAGTGTCCGTTGGTTTTTGCAGTTAGTAGGTCATTTGTGAGTTTTAAAAGAGCAGTTTCTGTGGAGTGTTGAGGGCGAAATCCAGATTGAAGGGGATCAAGAAGGTTGTTTTTAATGAGGTGGTCACTCAGTTGGTTGTAAACCAGGCGTTCAAGGAGTTTAGAGGAAAAGGGGAGCAAGGAGATAGGGCGTAGGTTGTTAAGATTGGTAGGGTCCAAGGATGGTTTTTTGAGTATGGGAGTGACCAGTGCATGTTTTAGAGCATCGGGGAAGACGCCAGAGGTGAGGGAGAGATTGAAGATGTGGGTTAGAGAGTGTAGGATGGGGTCAGAGGGTGACCGTAGCATTTGAGAGGGAACAGGGTCCAGGGGACAGGTAGTTAGGTGGGCGATAGAAAGGAGTTTAGCAACTTCGTCTGGAGTAGTAGATTTGAATAGAGGTAGTGTCAGTTGTATCTGTTGACATGGGGTCTTAGCTGGGGGAGATACCTGTAGAGTGGAGATTTCATCACGGATTGTATCAATCTTGTTTTTGAAGTGATTAGCGATTTCCTGGGCAGTGAGTAAATCAGTGGGGGGAGGCGGTGGAGGACAAAGTAGAGAGTTGAAGGTAGAGAAGAGTTTACGGGGATTGGATGAGAAGGTATTAATAAGAGTTGTAAAATAGGTTTGCTTGGCAGTGTGGAGGAAAGAATAGTATTTTTGGAGGGCAGATTTGTATTGGTTGAAGTCTTTGAGAGACTTAGTCTTGTGCCACAGACGCTCAAGAGCGCGACTACGTTTTTTGAGAATTTTAGTGTCATCTGTTTGCCAGGGTTGTAGGGGTCGAGGCCTGATTCTGCGTGTAGTAAGGGGAGCGAGCTTGTCCAGGGTGGAGGACAGAGATTTATTGTAGATGGATATGGCTTGGTTGGGGCAGGACAGGGGGGAGATTTTGTCATAGAGGTGGTCGGTAGCAGAGTAGAGGAGAGAGGAGTTGAAGTTGCGAAAGTTTCTACGGGTGACAGTTAGGCGATTGGAGGGAAAGGTGGTGGAAGACAGGGGGAGAGAGAAACTAATAAGGTGGTGGTCGGAGAGAGGAAAAGGATTGTTTGAGAAGTTGCATGGAGTGCATAGGTAAGAGAATACAAGGTCAAGGGTGTTGCCATCAGAGTGAGTAGAAGCCTGTACCCATTGCTTCAGGTCAAATGAAGAGGTTAGACTAAGAAGTTTAGAAGTAGCAGGAATGTTTGTATTAGCAGGGATGTTGAAATCACCGAGAAAGATTGTGGGAATTTCCGAAAAGAGAAAGTAGGGTAGCCAGGCAGAAAACTCATCAAGGAAAGTCGATAATGGTCCAGGGGGCCGGTAGATCACAGCAATTCTTAGGGAAGTGGGAGAGAATAGACGTATACAGTGGGCTTCGAATGATGAGAGTGAAAAAGAGGGAGGAGGGTGAATAACCTGGAAGGTGCTCTGGGGGGATAGGAGGAATCCCACTCCACCTCCCTTGCGTCCATTAGGCCTGGGGGAGTGAGTCCAGTGAAGGCCACCCTGGGAGAGGGAAGCAGGAGAAGGGGTGTCATATTCGTGGAGCCAGGTTTCTGTGAGAGCAAGTAGATTAAAGGAATTAGTGACAAAGAGGTCATGAACAGCAGTGAGTTTGTTGCAGACAGAGCGGGCGTTCCAGAGGGCGCAGGAGAGAGTGAGGCTGGTGTTGGCAAGAAGAGGAATGGAGACTAGATTGTGTAGATTGCGACTACTGCCAGAGGGTGTAGGGTGATGGTGATGGGTGTGTTGGGCACAGTTAAATAAAGTGGGCCCAGGGTTTGGGGAAATATCTCCAGCGATTAGGAGAAGCAGAAGAGTGAGGGAGGTAATATGAGAATATGATTTGTATGAGGGGACATGCTTCAGTATCCTGGGGGGTATGTTAGCAAGTGGGCTTAGAGTTAGAAAGAGGTGATGAGTGCAGTAATAGGGGGAGGGGAGAAGTGAGGGTGATATGTACAGGTTGTGGGGTGGAGCAGAGGGATGTAGAAAAGAGAGTTTGAGGAGAGAGGCTGCAATTGTGAAAAGGAGGAGAGGTAAAGAGTGCATGTTTCAGAGAGGAAGATGATAAAATTAGGAAATGGGGTCACCTGCAGTCTTTTATAGTTTGCTTTGTGCAAATCGCTGAAGTGCAAGAGCGGAAGTGCCACTTATTTTAAGAACGCCACTTCTTTGGAAGAACCCCCTGTATGTGCAGCCCCTGTGCAGATCATGGTATATAGCGCAGCCTCGCAGATCATGGTGTATATAGTACAGCCTCACAGATCGGCACAAACAAACTGAAAAATTACACTGTTAGTAATAAAGGACTATAAATAGGCATTTATCAGGTGATTATGTGTAATTACTGTCTGCTTTCTGCACCCTGTAAATAACACGTCTGCATATTGTAATTCGCACATGTCTGCATTCTGCACACTGTAAATAGCACATGCCTGCATTGTGCATACTGTAAATAGCACACGTCTGCATTCTGCACCCTGTAAATCGCACATGTCTGCATTCTGCACCCTGTAAATCGCACATGTCTGCATTCTGCACCCTGTAAATCGCACATGTCTGCATTCTGCACCCTGTAAATCGCACATGTCTGCATTCTGCACCCTGTAAATCGCACATGTCTGCATTCTGCACCCTGTAAATCGCACATGTCTGCATTCTGCACCCTGTAAATAGCACATGTCTGCATTCTGCACCCTGAAAAAAGTCTCTGCCATTGTTTGTAAAAGTCACACGACAACCTGTCCACATCTGGCTGTGGAGGAACTAGAAGGCTCAGCATGTCCTGCCAGCCATGAGCTATACCAGGATATGCTGGGACTTGTAGTTCCCCAGTGGCTGTACCATGATGTAGCTGTCCATAAGCCAAGATTGATTTTGGGAACCCCTTTACTAGTTCTTACTGTTGCTGACAACCAACAAGGGGCATCCATCTAGAACATCGCCATACATGCACCAATATCTACACTGTGCAATCCTCACCGCCATACACACCCCACACAACAGATATCTGCTATACACTGGAATTCTGCAATGACTGATAAGAGAATATTGCAACATCCAGAGCCCAGAGAAGCAGCTGGGACCCCCTTAAAGAAGAAGACAGGATCCCCCTAGGGAAGAAGCTGAGACCCCCTAGAGAAGAAGACAGGATCCCCCAGAAAAGAAGCTGAGACCTCCCCAGTGCCTGCTTACCTTTCCCCTGGAAGCAGCAGCAGCATCACTCATAGATCCAGCGCGGGGAGCAGATATGGGGGTCACTTCCACTTTTCATTGTCTCCTAAATCCTATCATGACCGGGGCACAGTGGGGGCACCAGAGCCCGAGAGACACACACACTGTGCAGAGCTCCACTCGGGCTGTGCGTTCCCCAGAGCTTGCGATGTCACTTCCAGTTTACCACTGGCACAGGGAAACTGGAAGTGACGTCTTCTTAACTCGTAGAATAAAGCACCCGGCTGCCCAGAAGTTGTCCGGCGCAATGGATTGCGCCACAAGCCAATTCAAAACCCTGCAAATGAAGAGTCTTGTCTGCAATCTTGTGATTGTATAGACGTGACACTTCCCATAGTGCACTGTGTCCGGCGCCCAAACACAGTGCACTTACAGAACATTTTTTTCTATATTTTTTTTTTTTTGTGACTGCTGGGGGGGGGGGGGGGGGGGGCAGCGCCCGCACACCTCCTATGGATGGGCCACCACTGCTTGTATGTATACACTCCAGCATAATGATATGAAAACATTAAATTGTCCCTTCATGACATTTGGTAGTCCTAGACTAAAGTAGAGAACAGTAGAAAACACACACACAAATCCCGGCTTTAAAATCAGAAGTTATCTCGATGAGGAACAAAAAGTGTGTGTATTTTATAGAAATATTCATAGCATCTTCCCAAATTGCACAATGCGTATTTTGAAATTGCTCAAATCCTCTGTAATTTCTGCTATGTAGGATGTTTCCTAATGTTTGTGTTTACTATGATTTTTTGAATTTAAAATATGTGGGCAGAAATAGAACAGGAAGTATACATGTCTTTTGTCAGGTGACCATGATGAATGGTATATCACTCTATTTCCTGTTGCACCTTTTATTGGACTTAAAAATAATCGCCATCCTTAACATACTTTTGTCAACGTTCATAAAGCTTCTGGAAACTGTCTGCAAAGGCCTCTTTAGGCATCGATCGCAGAACCTCTGTCACACATTTTTGGATTGCCGCCACGTCCGCGATCAACATTGTCTTGACCTTGGACTTTTTGCAGGCGACCCTTTTTGGTTCATGGGGGAAGACGGTGAATGCCTGGTCACACATGGTAATGGAATCTCCAGAGGTTTCCATTTGTTTTGCTTTCTGCTCGTCTGTCAGCTTGTGCGACACAAACCGGGAACAGATCTTCAGCTTACCCAAATCTTCAAGGACGATAATGCGCACCATATCCTTGTTAATACCCAATTCCTCCACCATCAATCATAGTCAGTCGCTGATCTTGTGCCAGCATTTGTCACACTCGCTCGATCATATCTGGGGCTCTGCTTGTCGACGGCTGACCTGAACGTGGCTCATCTTCAGTCATTTCCTTCCCATAGCGAAAGCATTTGAACCAGTCGTAAACACATTTTCTGCTCACAGCTTCGGTCCCATACACTTGCCCCAACATTTCATGCGTCGCCGTCGTCATTTTCCTCAATTTGTAGCAGAACTGGATGTTCACTCGTCCATTGCACTGCGACCCTACCTCTCACATTAACTACGTTCGACTGCCCACAGAGGGTTTACCCAGACAGTTACATGTACTCTACGCTAGGTGGCGCTTCTCGACGTGTCTCTGGATAGCCATGTACATGCGCATGCACCTTGCTCAAGTTGCCGTTGAGATATCGGACCATTCATTGAACACACCTCATATATACAGTATCTCACAAAAGTGAGTACACCCCTCACATTTTTGTAAATATTTTATTATATCTTTTCATGTGACAATACTGAAGAAATGACACTTTGCTACAATGTAAAGTAGTAAGTGTACAGCTTGTATAACAGTGTAAATTTTCTGTCCCCTAAAAAATAACTCAACACACAGCCATTAATATTTAAACCACTGGCAACAAAAGTTAATACCAAATTGGGCCCAATTAGCCATTTTCCCTCCCCTATGTCATGTGACTCGTTAGTGTTACAAGGTCTCAGGTGTGAATGTGGAGCAGGTGTGTTAAATTTGGTGTTATCGCTCTCACTCTCTCATACTGGTCACTGGAAGTTCAACATGGCACCTCATGGCAAAGAATTCTCTGAGAATCTTAAAAAAAGAATTGTTGCTCTACATAAAGATGGCCTAGGCTATAAGACCATACAGCAGTTTAACAGGACAGGTTCCACTCAGAACAGGCCTCGCCATGGTCGACCAAAGAAGTTGAGTGCACATGCTCAGCATCATATCCAGAGGTTGTCTTTGGGAAATAGACATATGAGTGCTGCCAGCATTGCTGCAGAGGTTGAAGGGGTGGGGGGTCAGCCTGTCATTGCTCAGACCTTAGGACGACCATTTCGTCCCAGAAAGAAGCCTATTCTAAGGATGATGCACAAGAAAGCCTGCAGACAGTTAGCTGAAGACAAGCAGACTAAGGACATGGATTACTGGAACCATGTCCTGTGGTCTGATGCGACCAAGATAAACTTATTTGGTTCAGATGGCGTCAAGCGTGTGTGGTGGCAACCAGGTGAGGAGTACAAAGACAAGTGTGTCTTGCCTACAGTCAGTAGCGTGGGGGGTGCAGGGGGGCCTTGGCCCTGGGCGGGACATCTAGGGGGCGAAATTTCACGCCAGTATGTGTCACTACTGGCTGCCTCCTCCTAATTTTAAGTTCCTGTGACCCCCGTGCTCTGGCCGCCATGTTCAGTGTACGGCGCCCTGTGATTGGGCGTATGGGGGTCATGTGAGGAGTAGGGCTGGCCTGTCCGCAATTGCAGTTGCTCCTGAAGTCCCACCTCCGCACATGACCCCCATACACCAAAAAGACAAGCAAAAATGTGAGCCGCCGTGGCCGCTGTCTTCCCCTCCTCCTATCCTCCCGACCGATGCAGGCCAGGACAAGAAGGTGAGTGAGACTCCCTTGAGAGTCGTGTTGGAGAAAGAAGGAAGGAATACTGTAGACAGGACAGTATAGTGTATTATGGTGGTCAGTGTAGTGTAGTATAGTGGACAGTGTAGTATGGTGGTCAGTGTAGTATGGTGGACAGTGTAGTGTAGTATGGTGGTCAGTGTAGTGTAGTATAGTGGACAATGTAGTGCAGCATGGTGGACAGTGTAGTGTAGTATGGTGGACAGTGTAGTATGGTGGTCAGTGTAGTATAGTGGACAGTGTAGTGTAGTGGACAGTATAGTAGTCAGTGTAGTGTATTGTACAGTATAGTGGTCAGTGTAGTGGACAGTATAGTATAGTGGACAGTACGGTGGTCAGTGTAGTGGACAGTATAGTGGTCAGTATAGTATAGTGGTTAGTATAGTGGTCAGTGTAGTTCTCAGTATAGTGGACAGTATAGTGGTCAGTGTAGTGGACAGTATAGTGGTTAGTATAGTGGTCAGTGTAGTGGACAGTATAGTATAGTGGTTAGTATAGTACAGTGGTTAGTATAGTGGTCAGTGTAGTTCTCAGTATAGTGGACAGTACAGTAGTCAGTGTAGTGTAGTGTGTAGTGAAGTAGACAGTATAGTGGTCAGTGTAGTTCTCAGTGTAGTTGATAGTATAGTATAGTGGTCAGTATAGTGGACAGTACAGTGGTCAGTGTACTATAGTGGTCAGTGTAGTGTACAGTATAGTGGTCAGTGTAGTGTAGTGGACAGTATAGTATAGTGGACAGTATAGGGGTCAATGTAGTGTAGTGGACAGTATAGTGGTCAGTGTAGTGTACGACATAGGTCTCAGTATAGTTCTCAGTGTAGTGGTCAGTGTAGTGGACAGTATAGTTCTCAGTATAGTGGTTAGTATTCTCAGTGTAGTGGTCGGTGTAGTTCTCATTGTAGTGGACAGTATAGTATAGTGGTCGGTGTAGTGTGTAATGGTCAGTAAAGGAATCGGGTTGGTCAGTAGTACTACTATTTTATTGTTGGAAGGGACTCGGGCAGTGCTAAAAGTCCGCAGGTTAGGGGGCGCAAATTACTTGCCTTGCCCAAGGTGCTGACAACCCACGCCACGCCACTGCCTACAGTCAAGCATGGTGGTGGGAGTGTCATGGTCTGGGGCTGCATGAGTGCTGCCAGCACTGGGGAGCTACAGTTCATTGAAGGAACCATGAATGCCAACATGTACTGTGACATACTGAAGCAGAGCATGATCCCCTCTCTTCTGAGACTGGGCTGCAGGACAGTATTCCAACATAACGACCCCAAACACACCTCGAAGATGATCATTGCCTTGCTAAAGAAGCTGAGGGTAAAGGTGACTGGCCAAGCATGTCTCCAGACCAGTGGCGGCTGGTGAAGTTTTAGAATGGGGGCGCCAGACCCCGCCCTTCCTTGTTGCCCCCTCCCACTTCTCATAAGCGCCACCTCTTATAGAATCCACCCACTCTGTCCCCTGTATTCCACTTGCTTCCACCCATAGTGTCAGGAGTATACAGCTCAGCATCACAGGACAGATTATACAGCCCCAGCATCACAGGACAGAGTAAATAGCACAGCCTCACAGATCATGGTATATAGAGCAGCCTCGCAGATCATGGTATATAGCACAGCCTCACGGATCGGCGCAAACAAATTGAAAAATTACACTTTTAGTAATAAAGGACTCTAAATAGGCATTTATCAGGTGATTATGTGGCATTACTGTGTGCGTTCTGCACCCTGTAAATAGCACATGTCTGCATTCTGCACCCTGTAAATAGCACATGTCTGCATTCTGCACCCTGTAAATAGCACATGTCTGCATTCTGCACATTGTAATTAGCACATATCTGCATTTTGCGTACTGTAAATCGCACATGTCTGCATTCTGCACCCTGAAAAAAGTCTCTGCCATTGTTTGTAAAAGTCACACGACAACCTGTCCACATCTGGCTGTGGAGGAACTAGAAGGCTCAGCATGTCTTGCCAACCATGAGCTATATCAGGGTATGATGGGGCTTGTAGTTCCCCAGCAGCTGGACCGTGATGTATCTGTCCATAAGCCAAGACCGATTTTGAGAACCCCTTTACTATTTCTTACTGTTGCTGACAACCAACAAGGGGCATTATTCTAGAACATCGCCAAACACACCCCAATATCCACACAACAGATATTTGCTACACACTGGAATTCTGAAATGACTGATAAGAGAATATTGCAACATCCAGAGCCCAGATACCAACAAAGTCTGGGGAATGCCCAGGAAAAAGCCAAAGTCTACTTACCACCAGCTTGCAGATAACCAAATTGACCTAACAGTAAGCGTTAAAAAAGGGGTTTAGTCCGCACGCATTTTCAAACGCATGCGAGAGCCACAGAGCCACGTCACGGCACCCTTGTATCTGTGGTCCTAACACTAAACTGAGTGTCCCCACAGTGGAGGCACATGCGTTTTAATGGATAAATGAGAGCAGGTGGACTGGAGGGGAGCCCACCCCTCCTTAAAGGTACAGGAGCACACCAAACACCCAGCAACAGCACAATGGCTGCAAAGGTGCTGGTGCGCTGCTGGACCAATACAAACACTCACGTGATAACAAAAGCTTGCCACCACTCTCATTTATAGCTGGCTATCGCAGTAAGCAGCATCCAGAGCCCAGAGAAGCAGCTGGGACCCCACTAGGGAAGACAGGATCCCCCTAGAGAAGAAGACAGGATCACCTGGAAAAGAATCTGAGACCACCCCCAGTGCCTGCTCACCTTTCCCCTGGAAGATCCAGCGCGGAGAGCAGATAGGGGGATCACTTCCACTCTTCATCATCTCCTAAATCCTATCATGACTAGGGCACAGCGGGGGCACCAGAGACTGAGAGACACACACGGTGTGCAAAGCTCTGGCACAGGGAACCTGTACCACTGGCACAGTGAAACCGGAAGTGACGTCTTCTTAACTCGGAGAACAAAGCACCCAGCTGCCCATAGATGTCCGGCGCGATGGATTGCGCCACAAGCCAATTCAAAACCCTGCAGTGAAGCGTCTCATCTGCAGTCTCATGATTGCATAGATGTGGCGCTTCCCATAGTGCACTGTGTCCGGCACCCGAACACAGTGCACTTAAAGGATATTTTTTCCTCTTTTTTTTTTTGTGACTGCTGGGAGGGGGGCACCCGTGCTCCCCCTATGGTCGGCCAGCACTGCTAGAAAGGCAATATTGTATTGTAGCAGAATATCTAAACTCTTCCAGTCTAATGATAACCTTTGAGGTCACAGACCGCTGACGTCCTTCAATATGTAGTGGGTTGTGAAGCATAGTGGGTACAAAGGTGGTAAAAGTCATTGGGCGCCAGACACTTCTTGGATGCAAAAGAGGTTTTATTTCTTTTAACAGTCCTTTTATAGTTTGCAAGGGAAAGAGGGTTAGGGCCAGGACACCCTTAAGTAGTTGCAATTTCAATAGGCAGACTCCGAGGCTTCAATAGGAGGACAGCCATACAGGGAAAGGCCCCAGCAAGGTGCCACGTCTGCATGTGCAGGTTTGCTGTCCCCTATGGATACAGTACTTAACAGTTCCTAATTCAAATGTAACAGTTCTCTTAGCTTTACAACAACTTCTACTTGTAGTTATTCAGCCTCTTGAGCTCCTGGTCTCTCACCAGACCCTCTGATTCACTAGCTCTGATTTCCTGAGCTGCTCAAGGCTTTCGCGGTGGTATCTCCCTCACCCATGCTTCCCTGCTGGGTCCCTAGCTTGGCACTTCGGAAATCTTCAAGCTTCACCCCTGCTGACCGGCTCGGTCCCTAACTTGACACACAAGGCTGCTCTGCAAGCGTCGCATCCGCTTGTTGGGTCCCTGACCTGATCACCGCCTGAAGTTTCCCGATTTCTCCACCGTGCTCGTTCAGTCAGAATACTGCTCCGGTACTTGCTTCAGTTACTCACTGTCGTCCCTGGTAAAGGTGGTTGGTCCCTTAGTGGCGACAGCTTCCCTTCTACCTCTGACCACGACAGGTTCTCCGGCCGTCACTTTTGGTTGGACTGCAAGCCGCAGTCCCAACCCTGCGCTGCCCGCTTATTTCTGGATAGGCCCTCACACAGCCTGGCAGCTAGATGCCCTCCCTGGGATAGGCTCAATCTCCGGCCTAGCAGCCCAGGGCAGATGGCAGATCCGAGTGGCACAGAACATAGATCACCTGACTCCACCCAAATATATAGGCTCTCCAAGCAGGCCAAGGGATTCCCCATATACCCATAACCTGACCTTGAGTTGTCCCTCTCATATCTAGTACCACCAAGTGCCCGGCCACCTAGTGGCAGAAGAGAAAAGTACAAGGCCAAACTTAGGGAGAAATCAATGGATCTCTAACAATTCAACTATGGTAGCTACCCCTGAAAAGGAATTTGGTGAAGAGCTTCCATATTAATCCCCAGGGCGCTACATCATTAAAGTCAATTCACAAAGAAAAAAACTTTGTTTTATTAACCTTGTGGAATAGACACTCGGTATTCAACAAATGTACAAAATTTGAATTGAACATTTTAGTATTACCCCTGGAGCTAAATGTGGCAGTTCCACCCCAGGGCTCCTGGTTGTTAGGAATCCAGCACACCAGCATGCTAACAACTAGTCACTCATCTCCAGCTGGCTCATTCAGTTGTCAATCAACCAGAAAAAGAAATAAAATATGCTCTCATAACCCCCACAATAAATTAAGGTGACATCAAAACATACATAAACATACAAGTCCATAAGAAAAGTCAAATTAAAGTGCTCAGTGCAAAAAAACTCCAAAAGTAGTAAAATGGTGACACTAAAAAAGGAAACTGTGCTCTTCCTCTTCACCAGATGGGTACACAGCACACTCATCAGAGATCTATGACCCCTTTTGTTCAAAGGAAGTCACAAAAATCATTATAGATTCCCAACTGGCAGTATCTCAAACCAAGCCGTGGAGTTCAGCTCTCCATTCCATCCAGTAGAGAATCCTGTACACATGGATAAATGGATACCAGCATACAATTATTGGCACTCCTGCGCCTTTAAGAGGTTCTATAAGTAGTGCAGTAACATGAAGAGGGAGGTAAAGGAGCCTCTCATAGTGTAGTACTTTAAATTTATTAAATAAAAGGTTAAAGTGGTCATAAAGCTTGGGTTTTAAAAAAAAATAACAAACATGCCTATACTTACCTGCTCTGTGTAATGGTTTTGCACACAGCAGCCCCGAGCCTCTTCTTCTGGGGTCCCCTGCTGGCGCTCCAGGTCCCTCCTCTTCATCGGGTGCCCCCAGGGAAAGCCACTGTTAGGAAAGGACTCACCTGCTGGTGGCACTGTGGCTCCCAGATAAATTGGATGCAGTTCCAGTGTCCACCAGTGGGTGTCTCCCAGAAGCCAGCAGGCTGTAGTCACATTAGTGTTCATCTGCCGGGGGGCTACTTAAGGCTGCTCCTCCCTTCCCCCGGCATGTCACGATTCTGATCCCTTCCTTGCTGTCTGTTCCTGATGCCTAGCCTGATCCCCTCTACCATGTTCCTGCCTCCCTCTGCCTAGCTTCTGTTTGAGTACCCTGTTGAGATCTCCCCTTCCTTGCAACCTTGCAGCCCCTGTATCTTTGTCCCTAGTTTGGTTTGTATATAATTGGTTGTTCAGGTTCAACAGTTCTTGTCAGTGTGGGGTTTGGTTTTGCTTGTTGCGGTTGTCATGTTTATTGTTTGCTGTGTTTACTGTTTGCTGTGTCTCACTGTTAATAAACCTCACTTGCATATACTTTGTTAGCTTATGCCGCGTACACACGAGCGGACTTTCTATCCTACTTGGTCCGGCACACTTTCCGACGGACTTTGTCCGCCAGGTGCGCCGGACTTTAAAACGGACGGACTTGCCCACACACGCCGGGACTTTCCGGCGGGCTAAGTCCGCCCGTCTTTCCGACGGACTTTCGCCGGAGTTCCGGCGGACTTTCAGAATGAACGGACTTGCCCACACACGGACAAGTCCGTTCATTTTGAACGTGACTCAGGTGCGACGGGACTAGAAAAGGATGTCAATCTTGCCGCTTTTATCGGCGAGATTGACACCTTGCTAGCCCCGTCGCGGGGCATACCAGGCCCTTAGGTCTGGTATGGATTATAAAGGGGAACCCCGCTACGCCGAAAAAACGGCGTGGGGTCCCCCTAAAATCCATACCAGACCCCGATCCGAGCACGCAGCCTGGCCGGTCAGGAAAGGGGGTGGGGACGAGCGAGCGCCCCCCCCCCTCCTGAACCGTACCAGGCCGCATGCCCTCAACATGGGGGGTGGGTGCTTTGGGGGAGGGGGGCGCCCTGCGCCCCCCCCCCAAAGCACCTTGTCCCCATGTTGATGAGGACAAGGGCCTCTTCCCGACAACCCTGGCCGTTGGTTGTCGGGGTCTGCGGGCGGGGGCTTATCGGAATCTGGGAGCCCCCTTTAATAAGGGGGCCCCCAGATCCCGGCCCCCCACCCTATGTAAATGAGTATGGGGTACATGGTACCCCTACCCATTTACCTAGGAAAAAAGTGTAAGTAATAAAACACACTACACAGGTTTTTAAAATATTTTATTAAACAGCTCCGGGGGGGGGGATCTTCCTCCGGCTTCGGGGGTCTTCTTCCGGCTTCGGGGGTCCCTCCGCTTCATCTTCTCCCGGCGTCCGGTTGGTTCTTCTCCGCTCTCCGGCCTCTTCTCCCGGTGTCGCAGGTCTTCGGCCGGCCCCTTCCTTGCTACCTGTTCCTGATGCCTAGCCTGATCCAGCCTGTACCCCTCTGGCTTGTTCCTGCCTCCCTTTGCCTTGCTTCTGTTCGAGTACCCTGTCGAGATCCCCCTTCCTTGCAACCTTGCATCCCCTGTATTATTATTATTATTATTATTATTATTATTATACAGGATTTATATAGCACCAACAGTTTGCGTAGTGCTTAACAAAATGAAGGCAGACATTAGTTACATTACAATTTGGTACAAGAGGAATCAGAGGGCCCTGCTCGCTAGAGCTTACAATCTAGGAGGGAGGGTCAATTGATACAAAAGCTAATAGCTGTGAGGGATAAACTGATGGAGAAAGTAAAACAGTGTACTTGTTAGAAGCAGAATAAGCTTCTTTAAAGAGAAGAAATGATAGTTGCCAATGCAATCCCTGCCTGTGCAACCCCTGCCTGAGCATCCCTTAGAAAAGGCCTCAATTTATACTGAGTTGGGTGGGGGTATTATTGCTAATTAATCAGCCAGGATTGTATAGGAGGAACACAGGGCTGACAGAACGAACTTCTCACACCAAAGACAGACTACAAGACACAGCAAGAGAGCAGGGGATCATGGCTATAAAGATAAAACCAGCTCATAATTTAGGTATGGACAAGAAGAAAACAAAAACAAACATCACAGTGATATGGACAGAGGTAAAGAATTTGAAGGCAGAATAGATTACCATTTAAGCATGTTTAAAACCATGACCGTGTCATTTGATTTAAGTTAGAGTAGGCAGGCGAGTCAGTTAGCCGCACTTACATTGTATTGTGTATATATATTGCATCCTAAGTGTGTGTGTGTGTGTATGTATATATATATATATATATATATATATATATATATATATATATATATATATATATATATATATGTGTGTGTATATGTGTATATATATATATATATATATACTGTATTCAGTTTAGCTAGGTCCGTTCCTGTTATTCTCTTCCTACTGACAGGCAGGCAGGTGTTTTACAGTTAGTGTACTGTGTCCTTTGAACAGTGTGCACCTAGAGCTACCTGAAGAAAATTGCTGGTGTTCTCATACTAATACTACTACAGGCAGGCAGTTGATTCTACTAGCTGCAGTATCAGTATATACATCCCAGCTTTGTGCAGCTACATATCACTGCAGGCCATTGGTATGTCTGGAGAGCCAACAAGGAGAGGCAGACAGTCACAAGCCAATAAAAGAGGGCAAGCAGGCTCTGTGTCTAGAGGCAACAGTGCTGGTCGTGGAGACAGTGCATCCCCATCAGCACGTGGCCGTGGGACACGCTTGTCCTTTTTTTCGGTAGCTGACCATGTTGAGCTGCAACATGCGGAAGACTTGGTAGAGTGGATGACCAAGCCGTCCTCATCCTCCTCCTCTCTCACCCAAGCTCAGGGTACTTTGTCTGGCAAAGCAGCTGCCAACGCGGCCTCTTCCCTCGGCTCAATGGCATCAGTCACTCCTTCCCAAGCCCCACCATGTCCTCCTGAGGAGTCCCCCGAACTGTTTGACCACAGTGTTGGGTACATGCTCCAGGAGGATGCCCAGCGATTTGAAGGCTTCGATGATGGTACCCAGATAGAGGAAGGCATTAACATGAGCCCAGAGAGAGAGGGTGACCAAGAAGGACAGCAATCTGGCAGTCATGTTCCCCCAGCTGCAGCATACTGCCAACTTTTCTCCAGTGATGAGAGAGGGGATGATGAGGGAGTCACTGACTCCACGTGGGTGCCTGATAGAAGAGAGGAGGAGGAGGCACATCTCCAATGAGGCAGGATTCCCTCCAGGGGCCAGGTTAAGGGCAGCACACCGACTGCATCACACCGCAGAGCTCTGCATATGCAGGGCGCTGCTGTCTCTGCGCGTTATTCCAAAAGTTCTTTGGTGTGGGCCTTTTTTGAGACGAGTGCATCAGATCCCACCACTGCTATTTGCAACATATGTCTCAAGCGTATCTCGCGTGGCCAAAACATCACCCGCTTGGGCACCACATGCTTGACCAGACATATGTCGACCTGCCATGCAGTTCGTTGGGAAGCGTACCTAAAAGACCCACACCACAGAACAAAGCGAACCTCTCCTTGCTCCTCATCAGCTGGGATCTCCAACCCCACTATACTTTCAGTCCTCTCTGAAACCTGCACTGTGAGGAATGAAGGTGTAGAATTAGGTGTGTCACAGCCAAGTACTTGCAGGCAATCTGCTATCGGTACACCAATGTCAGATTGTACCAGGCAAATTTCCCTGCCCCAGCTGCTGCAAGGCCAAAAGAAGTTCGCTCCCAGCCATCCACATGCCCAGCGGTTGAATGCTAGCTTGGCTAACTTGCTAGCACTTCAACTGCTGCCTTTTCAGTTGGTAGACTCTGCCCCCTTCTGTGAGTTTGTGGAATGTGCGGTTCCTCAGTGGCAGGTTCCCAAACGCCACTTTTTCTCACGGAAGGCGATTCTGTCTCTCTACGGGCATGTGGAAGGCAATGTCTTGGCCTCGCTGGAGAGGGCTCAGCGGTAAGGTGCATATTACCGCTGATTCATGGTCCAGCAGGCATGGACAGGGATGTTACCTATCTTTCACCACGCACTGGGTGACTCTGCTGGCAGCTGGGAAGGATGCAGGACAGGGTGCAGTAGTGTTGGAGGTTGTTCTGCCACCACACCTCCAAAATTCTACTAGTGGTGATTCTGCCACACCTCTCTCCTCCACCCCCTCCTCTTCTTCTTCCTCCATGGTCTCTTCCTGTGCTGATTTGTTCTCGGAACCAGCGGTGCTCCGTAGGCGTTCAAGGGGCTATGCAAGCATGCAGGCAAAAAGATGTCATGCGGTGCTTAAGCTGGTGTGCTTGGGGGACAGGAGCCACACTGGGGCAGAGATTCTGTCAGCTCTGCAGGGGCAGGTTCAGAGGTGGTTGACACCATGCCAGCTTAAGCCAGGTATGGTGGTTTGCGACAATGGCACCAACCTCCTCTCCGCCCTCCAACAACTGACCCCTGTTTGGCTCACGTCCTTAACTTGGTGCAGCGGTTCTTGGGCAGGTACCCGGGCTTACAGGATGTCCTGAGGTAGGCCAGGAAAGTCTGTGTGCATTTCTGCAGGTCACATAATGCCAGTGCTCGGCTGGCTGACCTCCAAAAGGAATTTAACCTGCCCAAGAATCGCCTAATCTGTGACATGCCCACCAGGTGGAACTCAACGTTGGCTATGCTGCAGAAGCTGCACACGCAGCAGAGGGCCATCAATGAGTACCTATGCGACTATGGCACCAGGACAGGGTCAGGGGAGCTTGGTTTCTTTTCCCCATGCCAGTGGGCTATGATCAGGGATGCATGCACTGTCCTGTCACCATTTGAGGAGGCCACGAGGATGGTGAGCAGTGACAGTGCATGCATCAGTGACACTGTCCCTCTTGTCCACCTGTTGGAGCACATACTGCGTGGAATAATGGACAGGGCACTTGAGGCAGATCAGAGGGAGGAAGAGGAGGACTTCCTTGCCTCTCAAGGCCCCCTTTATCCAGCCAGTGTTCCTGCGTGCCCGCCGATCACACAGGAAGAGGATGAGGAGGAGGATTGTGTCAGCATGGAGGTGGAGCCTGGCACTCAGCATCAGCAGCAGTCTTCAAGGGATCATTTACAGTCCCAAGAAACCCATGGACTTGTACGTGGCTGGGAGGAGGTGGCTGCGGATCATGTCGTCCTTAGTGACCCAGAGGACTCTGGACCAAATGCCTCAGCAAACCTACGCTGCATGGCCTCCCTGATCCTGCAAAGCCTGTGGAAGGATCCTTGATTCGTGGTATCAAGGGGAGGGATGATTATTGGCTGGCAACCCTCCTTGATCCACATTACAAGGGTAAGGTTGCGGACCTTATCTTGCCATCGCAGAGGGAGCAGAGGATGAAACATCTTCTGGAGGCCTTGCAGAAAGGTTTGTGCAACGCGTTTCCAGAGCCTGGGAGGTTACAATTTTCTGGTCCTCCTGGACAACGTGTTGCTGAGGCTTCGGTCAGTCACAGAAGGAGCAGTGGAGAAGGTGGCCGTCTGACCGATGCGTTCAGACAATTTTTTAGTCTGCAGCCCCAAGGTCTGATCGGTTCCAGCAACCATCGCCAGCGTCTGATTCACATGGTGCAGCATTATCTAGGGGCAAAATCAGACTTGGACACCTTTCCCACCGAAAATCCTCTGGGTTACTGGGTCTTGAGGATGGATCACTGGCCAGAGCTTGCACAGTATGCAATTGAGCTACTGGCTTGTCCTGCATCCAGCGTTCTTTCGGAACGCACATTCAGTGCTGCTGGAGGCTTCACAGGGTGTGCCTGTCCACCGAATTGGTTGATCGGCTGACCTTCATAAAAGTGAATCAGTCTTGGATCACCAGCTACCAAGCACCTGATGCTGATGTAACCGATTGATTTTTTTTTCAATGTGAGATCCCTTCAAGACTGCCTATGCTGATGCTGAGTGACTATCCAGTTATGCTGAGTGACAATCCTCTTCCTTGTCAATTTTCATGCTGATAGCTTGTAAGAACATTTTTGGTTTTGGGCACCAGTGGCCAAGGCCCGTTTTTTCTGCCCCTGTTTAACAGGGGCGTGTAATTACAATTTTTGATGCAATACTTTGCAGCAGGGCTCATTCCTGTGCTCCAACTATAGTATCTGTGAGGGGTTGCAGTGTTGTGGCACCAGCACCAGTGCCCAAGGCCCAATTTTTCAGCCCCTGTTCAATAGGGACATGTAATTACAATTCTTGATCTAATATTTCACAGCAGGGCCCATTCCTGTGCCCACCAAGAGTAACTGTGAGGGCTTACAGTGTTGTGGCAACACCACCACCACCAAAGGCCCAATTTTTCTGCCTCTGTTCAACAGGTGCATGTAATTACAATTCTTGATCTAATATTTCACAGCAGGGCCTGTTCCTGCGCCCAGCAAGAGTAACTGTGAGGGCTTACAGTGTTGTGACAACACCAACACCTAACGCCCCATTTTCTGCAGAGTATATAGCACAGGCCCCTACTTTTAAACATCCAACTTACAATGACTCCTACTTGCAAACGGAAGGAGACAACAGGAAGTGAGGTGAAATCTACCCCTAGGAAGGGAAATTCTCTCCTGTAAGAGTTAATATGGAAAAAAACGTGTCTCCTCTTCACTGATGCTTCATCACCAATCCTTGTTTCACTAAAAACCCAAAATTTTCAAAAAAGATTTGTCATTGGGACAGAAAGTGAGGTGAAATCTTCTGAAGAATGTCATTTTGTGCAGCGATGGTTGTAAGCATGGGAAACACGCAACACTTTACAGGCATACTATAGACACCCCCAGGTACGATATTTAAAGGAATATTTCACTTTTTTTTTTTTTTTTAACTTTTAAGCATCATTAAAATCACTGCTCTCTAAAAAAAAATGTCAGTTTTTAAAACTTTTTTTCACATTGATACATGTCCCCTAGGGCAGGACCCGGGTCCCCAAACCCTTTTTAGGACAATGATTTGCATATTAGCCTTTAAAATTAGCACTTTTGATTTCGAACGTTCGAGTCCCATAGACTTTAATGGGGTTCTAAAGTTCGTGCAAACTTTCGGTCCGTTCGCAGGTTCTGGTACGAACCGAACCGGGGGGTGTTCGGCTCATCCCTACTGCCTGGTGGTAACTCAACTTCCCCCAGGCAAACAAAATAGTCTTCTTAAGTTCCTTTTCTCCCAGGCATGCCGGGTTCTGTAGTTCCTGCCCCCATATAAGCCTATTGGGCCATTTGGTATGGGGCCTAGATGTCCCAGAATCCTTTTCTGCTGCTACTGCTCATTGGCTCTCTCCCTCTGCCAATAGGAACACAGCCAGAGATAGAGCAGAGTGGCGGATGCCTGTGTGCGAGCGCCACTCACATTACATACAGAGTCAGTGAGGAGGAGGGTCCCCTGCAGGAGCTGACAGGCACACTTTCCCAGTCTGGAGAGCCTATTTACATTCCGAAGGCGGTCGGCTGGAGTTGTGTGTTCCCATGGGGTACACGCTACAAAGCTATAAGGTTTTTCCTCTTGTAGACAAATTTCACCCCATTAAGAAGAACCTGACGGGCTGTAATTTGCGATTTCACATTTGACTGCAGTAAGAATATGCTTTAAAAGCCTTTGGGTGAGTAACCTGGTGCCACAGAATGTTTTTCCAAGCACACAAATATATCATCACAGTCAGTGAGGAGAAGGCGGCATCGCCGAGGCGAACGCATGCTTTCAAACGTTATTGCGCTATGTGAGTGTTTTTTCCCTTACATGTTATCCATACCATTTACCTGGTTTACGGTGTACCCACCGCTGAGGTAGCCATGCTGATCCCCTTCCCTCCTTGTGTGATGACATCTGGCCAGATTATTTGCCTAGACCTGTTGGTCATCAAGCCTTTTTGACCTGTATGGCATACGCCATTTCAGGCCACATTTTCTGGTAAGCCTCCTTGGTTTCTGGTGATGGTCCTGGCACCGATTTCAATCCTCTGTGCACTCCCAGTTTCTCTACGGTTTATTTACTTACCAGGTTGCCGGCTCGGAACCATCCCCCTGCATGCTCAGGAGATACCTGTTTACCATCATTTTTTCACCATTGTCACAGACTTTTTCGTTTGTGTTTGCACACTTATTTGGACTTTATATTTCACAATTTTTTTTACACTTGGTTCAATACATGTATATTGATTGTCATTTTTTTTATTTATTAATTTGTATATTCACGCACTTTTTTTGGCTCATACCGAAATATCTGATTTGTAGTCACTGTATTTGTATACTTATTTTTTCACGTAAATTCTAGCGCCACACTTTTGAATTTTTACTGTTAGTTTTGATCCTGAGTCTACGGGTGTGTTGGCTGCTGTTTGTCACCTTTAGGTTGTACTTAACCTCTGTATATCCAAGCACACAAATATAGAAAACAGGATTTTTGTACTTACTGAAAATCCTTTATTTGGAGAATTTAACCCTGGCAACCAAAAAAAGATGTGGGCAAGACCAGTATAACTGCTCCTACTCCCAGCATGCTTCAGCTATGTAGCTAAGCAAGGAAAAGAGTTTAATAGACTTGATAGACTCCAAGAAAATGATTTTTAGATAAATACAAAAATCCTTTTTCTTTCTTCTTGAGAAGCGCAGGAATTTGGAGACTGCTCAATGTCCAAAATATAATCCACTTGAGGGATGGGAGACAACAAAAAGTACACTAACAGATCTATAAAAAACTTAACAGAACTGGGACTATCTGCAGCTCTATAAGCTGCCATTGTATGCGATTTTAGGGCCAAAAGCTGGAATCCCAAGGGTCCTAAGCACCCACCTGGTTATACTTAGAGAATGTTTAAAACAGAAGACCAGGTGGCAGCCTTGCAAATGTGGGAAACAGTTGTTTAATGCAAAACATCATAAGAAGTACAGACTAAGTAAAGTGCACCTTGATGGGTGGAACCCAATCCTCCCCAGGGCCGCTGATAGAAATCATGGGGCCCCGTACAGCCCACCTGATGGGGCCCCCTTCAGCCCCACCCCTGGTCCCTCCTTCAATCCCACCCCTAGCCCCTCCCCAGACCCTGCCTTAAAACAAAAATCCCAATAAGCGAATATTGATTGGTTTGCGCAAAAGTTATACTGTCATGTTTTTTTTTTTTTTCATTCATTCTCTGCTCCGATTGCTAGCGCACCCCTGCTGGCCTGGCCCTGTACAACAGGGCCAGTTGTACTGGCTTATCAGCAGCCCTGATCCTCCCTGTAAACTTGATAATTGTTTGTCTGAGCCACCAATAAATAGTGGAACTAGAAACTTGTCCCCTTTACGGGGACCTTCAGGATGACCAAAGTCAGACTTTCTAAATGTACTGGCTGAAAAGAAACCCGTACAGCACAAGCTCCATCCAGGCAATGAAGGGAGATCTCACTAGAGTTAAACAGAAAGATGAAGAACAATGTCCTGGTTAAGACAAAAATTGATCCCACCATGCACCAATTTTTAACAATGTATAGTAATAAACTTTATAATTGAACTTTATACATTTAGTTGCCCTCAAAGTCCCAATGTGTACATTGAGGGGTACCTTCTTTGTAATGTCCTGGTTAAGGTATAAGGCCAAATTAACTTTAGGCAAGAGGAAGTTCTTGTCCTCAGCACCACCTCATCTGTGTGCAATAATAGAAAAGGTTCTTTACAGAATAAGAATTGTTCATATATATATGTGTGTGTATATGTATGTGTATATATATATATATATATATATATATATATATATATATATATATATATATATATATATATAATAGTAATATTGACATAGTATCATAGCAAAGACATCAAAGCATAGTCTATAGCTTATTATGCCATTTTACAAAGTAACAGGGTATATAGTACATAGGGTATATAGTATATGTTTAGACTCATTGGGGGTTTAATAGATAAAAACAAACAGAAAAGCACGTGCTGGCTGCATAGACACACGAAAAAAAAAATTGTCCGTGTGTCTATAAAGCGATCCGCTGAAGCGCATTCACAAGAGACGCCTGAATTTTCCAACAGCAATCAAATTAATGCCACTGTGGGGAAAAAATATAACAGGAGGATATTTTAAATTTGACTTCCTTTTATTTTAGAAAAGGTAGGGGGGAGTAAGAGAGATTACAACAGACGTAAGGACATAGAGCCATGTCTGTATACGGACTGTCAAAACCATAGTATTTACCTCAAGTTGAAAGTCTCAGTGTGCTGCTGACATCCCGGTGGTGGCCAGTGAACTGACACAGACGGGTGTGAGCATTTAAATACCTGATCTGTTTAGACACGAGCCAATAGAGCAATCCATTCCGCCAATACAGCCAGCAAGTTTACATGGAGAAGAAGGCTGAACAAAAAAGAAAAACAAAGACAACAGAATATATGCAGTATTATTGCACAAAACATAATATTAGGCATCAAAAGCATATAACAATAGAAACCAAAAATAACTAATATTAAGTTACTGAACAGCATTGTCATGATCTATGTAAAGGAAAAATTATTATAGTAAAAATAAAAAATTGAAAATATAGTAGAGGCAATGTGTTATTGTAACCAGGAAGAAGAAAGGATCTCATACCATTCCTGGAATTGGTTTCTCATTGTGAATACAATTGTAATTATACATCAATACCCAAATAGAGAGAAAAGACTAATCGACAAACCATTCGACAAGGGTGGCAATATCATGGTCATGGATAACGTCCAGTACATCGAGATGTGTATGAATATACTTTGTAATTCTGAGTGGTACTGACCAATTGAATTTACTCTGGACTTTTACAGCTTTGTGGATACAGCATTCCATCAAAACGTTATAACTAAACGTGTGGGAATTTATCAGAACGAGTTATCCCAGAGAAGCTATGTTTTATGCGTTGTCAAAATTATACAAACAAAAAAGATAACCACCTGGCAGACCTATCATTTCCAGCTGCGGCAATCTCACTGAAAACCTCAGCCGAGTGGTAGACAACCATCTAAAACCTCTTGTTGAATGCCTGTCATCCTATGTATGTGACACCATACATTTTTGCAAACCCTTTGGGATTTGCACATTTCGGATGGTGTCTTACTAGTCGCTATAGATGTAGAGTCCCTATATTGCAGTATACCCCATACAAAGGGCCTTGCGGTGGTACGTCATATAGTGCCGCAACTTAGTGAATGTAAGCCTGATTATACAGAATTTATTTTGAATTCTTTGGAATTCATATTGAATCACAATGCCTTTTGCTTTGATGGTTCCCACTACCTCCAGGTACAGAGTGTTGGGATGAGGACATGATGTGCCCCATTGTACACCAACCTGTACCTGGGGGAGTGTGAACATTCACTGCTTACCAATGATTCGTTATTTATCTATATGTGCCATGTACTTACATGGCAACGATATATAGATGATGTGTTCCTCATATGGGATGTGAGCTCCTACATGAGTTTCTAGCTGCTATCAACCACAACGAATTCAACCTTAGTTTTACGATGTCACATAGCACAACAGAGATTACGTTTCTGGATGTGCTTGTGAAAAAACAACTGTATGGTAGCCTTTCAAGTCGGCTGTATCGCAAGCCCACAGCAGGGAATTCATTATTACACGTGACTTTCCATCCTAAACCCCTGCTAGCATCTATACCTTACAGTCAGTACCTCAGAGTACATAGAAACTATTCAGATGACACCACATTCAAAGATGAGGCTGACAAACTAAGCGAAAGACTCCTCGAAAGAAGGTACTCTAGTTCCTGCCTCAAAAAGGCATATAGAAAAATGACAAAGATGTCCCGTCAGGCTCTACTCAACACACAAAAACCACCCTCTACTGATGATACAACTAGAATCATCACTACATATACAACACAGCATAAACAATTGAAACAAATTCCAAACAAGTACTGGCACTTACTCACTATGGACCCCTCACTATCTCCATTTGTAGCAGATACACCCGCTGTGACATATAGGAGAGTGCCCTCTGTGGGTGATAAGGTGGTCATGAGTGAATACAAATCACATAGAGGGGATACAAAATGTTAGGTACCTTTTCTTGTGGAGGGTGCTCACATTGTCAATACATGGACAGACGTAAGGATATATATCTACCAAATGTACATCACTTTCGTCCAAAGCATTACATTAATTGTAAGACTCCTGGCTTGGTATACCTACTCACCTGTGAATGTGGGTGTTACTACATCAGGAAAACGATCAATGTATTCAATGGTATCAATATACCAGCATATTTTGACTATCCGCAAACGAGATCTTGATGTACCATTTGGCCGACATATGGCCTTGGTACATCTAGAATCAATTCCCAGCATCCATTTTCACTCAAGAGGTGGTGACTTTAATAAACACCTCCTCCAATGTGAACTAAGGCTGATATTCAATTTACAGGCTACTTCACCACCTGGATTAAATGAAGCTTTTATTTTTCGATCATTCCTTCCTGGATTTACCTCTGGGGTCTGTGAATTGAATCTCTGAGATTTTTGGTTCTGAAACATACTGAATAAAGCTTTTGAGGTCTTCCTTTCTTTTTTTCTCCTCTTTATTTGATTAGTCTTTTCTCTCTATCTGGGTATTGATGTATAATTACAATTGTATTCACAATAAGAAACCAATTCCAGGAATGTTATGAGATCCTTTCTTTTTCCTGGTTACAATAACACATTGCCTCTACTGTAATTTCAATTTTCTATTTTTAATATAAAAATTTTTCCTTTACATAGATCATGACAATGCTGTTCAGTAACTTAATATTAGTTATTTTTGGTTTCCATTGTTAAAAGCTTTTGATGCCTAATATTCTGTTGTCTTTGTTTTTCTTTTTTGTTCAGCCTTGTTCTCCATGTAAACTTGCTGGCTGCTGTTACATCCCTGCCCATCAGATGGCCTCTAGTCCTGTGCCCTTGCCGCTCTGCTCTTGCGCAGACACCCGGCGGGTAAGCTCCACCTGTGCAGTATGGGCCTATGACAGACTAGCTTCTGTCTCCGCCCTTGTTCACTGCGCCAGGAGGAGCATGTCAACGCTCTCGCCGCCATCTCCATGACGATTTGTGAGTGTTTACCCGCCGATGACGTCATTACGCCCTTATGGGCCTAGTTGCGCAGCACCCCCCCCCCCGTCAGAGAGACGTTTTGATCTCCACAATTGGCTGCATTACATGCAGCTGTACTGAAGGAATGGATTGCTCTATTGGCTCATGTCTAAACAGATCAGTTATTTAAGCGCTCACAACCGGATGGTCTGTGTCAGTTCACTGGCCGCCACCGGGATGTCAGCAGCACACTCAGACTTTCAACTTGAGGTAAATACTATGGTTTTGGCAGTCCATGTACAGACATGGCCCTATGTCTTTACGTCTGTTGTAATCTCTTCCACTCCCCCTATCTTTTCTGCAATAAGAGGAAGTCAAATTTAAAATATCCTCCTGTTATATTTTTTTCCCCACAGTGGCATTAATTTGATCGCTGTTGGAAAAATCAGGCGTCTCTTGTGAATGCGCTTCAGCGGATTGGTTTATGGACACACGGACAATTTTTGTCGTGTGTGTGGACCTATGCAGTGCTGTGTTTTGGCCTAGGCCAACAAGGCCCAGGCCTTGGGCGGCACTGTGCGGGGGGGCGGCAAAAAGCCACCCCCCCCCGAAAACAGCAGCGGCGCCCTCTGCCGGACTGCCGCATAGCAGGGCCACCATCTGGGGAGTACAGCGAGTACTGATTAGCAGTGCCGTGGCGTCCCGGGTGCGGAGGGGGCTAGAAAGTAGTTTAAGAGCCGTCAAGCCGCCCCTCCGTAAAGCTGTGATTCTGTCTCTGATTGGCCCTCTGCTGTGGCCAATCATGGGGAGGAAAACAGCGGGGAGGAAACTGGGCGGCGGCGCGGTGAAACCAATTAGAGCCGCTCTCTCTCTTCTCCCTTCGGCTGACAGAAAGGGGAGGGGGGGCGAGCGGGGGAGTTCTCCGGTAAATGGAGCAGCGCTGTGACAGGGAGAGGAGAGATGCAGGCTCTCTGTGTATCTCCCCCGCTCGCCCCCCTCCCCTTTCTGTCAGCCGAACGGAGAAGAGAGAGAGCAGCTCTAATTGGTTTCCCCGCGCCGCCGCCCAGCTTCCTGACTGCTGTTTCCTTCCCCATAATTGGCCACAGCAGAGGGCCAATCAGAAGACTCTGGGGGGCATCATGGGAAAAGTAGTCCCTTAAGAATGGCAGCCCCTGTGTGTCCACAGACATGCTACAGCCCCCAGCATGCATGCACTCTGCTGGGGGGTGTTAGAGGAGAAAAAGAGAGTACTGTGCTGGGGGAAGCCAGAGAGGGAGCCACGCTGTACCCGCAACACCAGAGCCACGCTGTACCCGCAACACCAGAGCCACGCTGTACCCCCACCACCAGAGCCACGCTGTACCCGCACCACTACAGAGCCACGCTGTACCCGCACCACTACAGAGCCACGCTGTACCCGCACCACTACAGAGCCACGCTGTACCCGCACCACTACAGAGCCACGCTGTACCCGCACCACTACAGAGCCACGCTGTACCCGCACCACTACAGAGCCACGCTGTACCCGCACCACTACAGAGCCACGCTGTACCCCCACCACCAGAGAGCCACGCTGTACCCGCACCACCAGAGAGCCACGCTGTACCCGCACCACTACAGAGCCATGCTGTACCCCCACCACCAGAGAGCCACGCTGTACCCCCACCACCAGAGAGCCACGCTGTACCCGCACCACCACAGAGCCACGCTGTACCCCACCACCAGAGAGCCACGCTGTACCCGCACCACTACAGAGCCACGCTGTACCCGCACCACTACAGAGCCACACTGTACCCGCACCACTACAGAGCCACGCTGTACCCGCACCACTACAGAGCCACGCTGTACCCGCACCACGAGAGCCACGCTGTACCCGCACCACTACAGAGCCACGCTGTACCCGCACCACCAGAGAGCCACGCTGTACCCGCACCACTACAGAGCCACGCTGTACCCGCACCACTACAGAGCCACGCTGTACCCGCACCACTACAGAGCCACGCTGTACCCGCACCACTACAGAGCCACGCTGTACCCGCACCACTACAGAGCCACGCTGTACCCGCACCACTACAGAGCCACGCTGTACCCCCACCACCAGAGAGCCACGCTGTACCCGCACCACTACAGAGCCACGCTGTACCCCCACCACCAGAGAGCCACGCTGTACCCGCACCACTACAGAGCCACGCTGTACCCCCACCACCAGAGAGCCACGCTGTACCCGCACCATTACAGAGCCACGCTGTACCCCCACCACCAGAGAGCCACGCTGTACCCGCATCACCACAGAGCCACGCTGTACCCGCACCACCAGAGAGCCACGCTGTACCCGCACCACTACAGAGCCACGCTGTACCCGCACCACTACAGAGCCACGCTGTACCCGCACCACCAGAGAACCATGCTGTACCCACACCACCAGAGAGCCATGCTGTACCCGCACCACCAGAGCCATGCTGTACCCCCACCACCAGAGAGCCACGCTGTACCCGCACCACCAGAGAGCCACGCTGTACCCGCACCACTACAGAGCCACGCTGTACCCGCACCACTACAGAGCCACGCTGTACCCCCACCACCAGAGAGCCACGCTGTACCCGCACCACTACAGAGCCACGCTGTACCCCCACCACCAGAGAGCCACGCTGTACCCCACCACCAGAGAGCCACGCTGTACCCGCACCACTACAGAGCCACGCTGTACCCGCACCACTACAGAGCCACGCTGTACCCGCACCACCAGAGAGCCACGCTGTACCCGCACCACCAGAGAGCCACGCTGTACCCGCACCACCAGAGAGCCACGCTGTACCCGCACCACCAGAGAGCCACGCTGTACCCGCACCACTACAGAGCCAAGCTGTACCCGCACCACTACAGAGCCACGCTGTACCCGCACCACTACAGAGCCACGCTGTACCCGCACCACCAGAGCCACGCTGTACCCGCACCACCAGAGAGCCACGCTGTACCCGCACCACCAGAGAGCCACGCTGTACCCGCACCACCAGAGAGCCACGCTGTACCCGCACCACCAGAGAGCCACGCTGTACCCGCACCACCAGAGAGCCACGCTGTACCCGCACCACCACAGCCACGCTGTACCCGCACCACCAGAGAGCCACGCTGTACCCGCACCACCAGAGCCACGCTGTACCCCCACCACCAGAGAGCCACGCTGTACCCCCACCACCAAAGAGCCACGCTGTACCCGCACCACCAGAGAGCCACACTGTACCCGCACCACCAGAGAGCCACGCTGTACCCACACCACCAGAGAGCCACGCTGTACCCACACCACCAGAGAGAGAGCCACACTGTAACTGCACCACCAGAGGGGGATAAAGATAAAGCCACTGCCAGGGTACAGACATGTTACACTACTGACCAGAGTCAGCCTGGGCAAACCAGAGTGAGTGAACGTCCAGCGGGAGGGATCACTGTTGCAGTTTCACCGGGTCTGGTAAGAGAGCTTGTTGGCCATTATCCATTACTGTTCCCAGGGACTGAGCCATTAGGAAGTACCTAACCTGATATCCTCTAGGCCTTATTGACCGCCACAATGAGCTCCAACGCTGGGCCTCCAGTCAAAAAATTAAGGGGGGGTGACACAATTTTTACAGCTCCAGGTGACACCAAACCTAGTGACGCCACTGTCCCGGAGCCCACAACAAGTTCCGGCACTGAGCTTCGGTAACTGGCAGCCAGAGTGCGCTAGCGTGGGAACCCAGGACATCTACTGCCTGGGGTCCCACAAGCCGCGATCGGCTTTCCGTAGCAGCCGCCACCTCTCTCCCCACTGTCAGCCACACACACTCCTCAGCTCCTCCTCCTTGTTCTAGTGTACACAGCCAGGAGGAGAAGGAGCCACAGAGGAGGGACACGACTTCAGTGCAAGAGCCGCGCTGCTGCTCTGAGGTCTGTGTATAGTTTACAGTGGAGGGGGACACAGTAACCGGGAAGGGGGGCAGATAACAGATTCCCACATGGATGAGGGGAGGGGGGTAAGGGGATATGTGCTGGCTGCTTTGGGAGGGGAGAGGATATGTGCTAGTGGGGGGGGTCTGATCCTCCCCTCCCAAAGCAACTAGCACATATCCCCTTACCCCCCAAATGAAAAGATGCTGCATGCCTCTCTGTCCTCTTCCCGCAGCGTCCCTCTGTCCTCCTCCAATGAAGATGACAGGGCGGATCTTAAAAAGAAAGGGGTGTGGCCTTGACAGGAAGGGGTGGGTCATATTTGAATTAGGGGGTGCGCAAGCTTAGTCAGGCCTAGGGCAGCACAAAACCTAAATACACCACTGGACCTATGCAGCCAGCACGTGCTTTTCTGTTTGTTTTTATCTATTAAACCCCCAAAGAGTCTAAACATGTAAATACTATATACCCTGTTACTTTGTAAAATGTCATAATAAGCTATAGACTATGCTTTGATGTCTCTGCTATGATACTATGTCAATATCACTATGTATATACGTATTTGTGTTTCAGACAAAAGAATAATTGTATATATATGTATAAATACATATATGTATAAATATATGTATTTATACATACAGTATATACATATAAATACACATACATATAAATACATATATTTACTCTCCATTACTCTTCTTCTGCCCTATAAAGTCCAAGGGGGCGTCCCCTCTATGCACTTTGTTGCAACTTTCTCTATAACACTATTTAGGATGTTGGCAGGCTAGCACACTCTAATGCCCCGTACACACGGTCGGACTTTGTTGCGGACATTCTGACAACAAAATCCTAGGATTTTTTCCGACGGATGTTGGCTCAAACTTGTTTTGCGTACACACGGTCGCACAAAGTTGTCGGAATTTCCAATCGCCAACCACGCGGTCACGTACACCACGTACGACGAGACTAGAAAAGGCCAGTTCAGAACCAAGCGCGGCACCCTTTGGGCTCCTTTTGCTAATCTCGTGTTAGTAAAAGTTTGGTGAGAGACGATTCGCGCTTTTTCAGACTCGTGGCTTTCAGATCGTTTTCTGCTGTTCAGTTTGTGCTTGTGTGTTTGTATCTGCTTTTCAGTGCGTGCAGCAAGTTCCACGTGACTTTAATTAGTCATTGTATTCTTGTTCGTTCGTTACTGTTTTTCAGGTCGCTCTTCACAGGCCTTGCTGTTCTTCAGTGCGTTCTGTTACCTTGTTCTGAGCAGCCGACCGTTTTCTAGCCATGTTGCGTATGCGTACTCCTCGTAGAGTTTGTGCTGTGCGGGGGCTTGGTGTTGGGGTCCTGACCTTGACACAAGTCCAGTCCATGAACAGGGTGGGGAGGAGTTCATGGACCAAGAATTGGTTGCTTCAGCGTGACCAGTTCTGTCACATGCCTTTGCTCCGTGAGATCCGTGAGAATAATCCTGATGATTTCAGGAACTTTCTCAGGATGACGGACCCTGTATTTCACCGTTTGTTGGCTTCGCTGTCCCCTTATATTAGCAGGCAGGATACCTGCATGAGGCAAGCCATCACTGCGGAGCAGAGGTTGGTCGCTACCCTGCGGTAATTGGCGACAGGGAGAAGCCTGCAGGACTTGAAGTTCTCGACAGGCATCTCCCCCCAGGCTCTGGGGATCATTATCCCAGAGACCTGTTCTGTCATCATCCAGGTCCTGCAGAAGGAGTATATGAAGGTAAGATTTTTATCCTTTAATATCACATTTTATTGTATTGAATGTTTGATAATATCTTGTATTTCTTTCCTCATTCCCTAATTACCATGATTGTAATATGCTGTGAATGTCCCCTTTGTCCTCATGCATGCTGGATTTTTATGTAATTAATTTTTTAGTCCTTCATACATATTTGCCCTTCAATAACCTCCCCAGCATGGTGTCTCCTGGCCCTATATTCACCTCATGTAGTCACTTAACAATGTATTTTTTCTGCTCCATAGTAGTGCTTTACCCCAAACACCCCCTAAAATGTTTTGAAATGTTATTTTTGCTTTAAATTCAGGCAGAGTGCCAGAGGCTTTTTTTTGTGGTGTCCCCAAATAATTTTTTGTAACCCTCCCTCCCCCAACTGCTAAGTCAGCTGATCCCAATTCTCTATCCTCAATCATCAATCTGCTGACTTTGCCAAACCCATACACACTATACCCATCTCTTTTCTGCTCAGATTTATGGATGAATTCCCCAAAGCATGTAGTGCAAGGGCCTGCCTGTATACTTTCAAATGGTACTGTTTAAAGTTTTTGGATCCTATTATTATCTTGATAGGTAATAGCAGAATGTCCAAATGTCCTCAAATGTGTACAGTGTGTATTTCTATCTTTGTATTATGACACTTCTTACCTGTCCAGTGGGCTGCCAATAGTGTAACTAAGGAGGGGCTGTTCCAAGTAATACCCATTATTTAGGCATTCATCTCTCAATGAAGTGAAGAGGGTTACCTGTCCAAGATTTCCACACACCCCCTATAATGTTAGAAATGGCCCATGAGAGGGGGGGGAGGGGGAATATGATAGGTGTACCTTATACTTTGGCGTTGTTAAATTCCCCTTAATAAATGCTATCTGGAGGTTGCCCCATAATGTTTGTGTCTAATCTGCTTGCCATGTTTCTGATCAAAAATAGTAATGTTTATTGTTTTTTCCTCAACAGTTTCCTTCCACGCCACAGGAATGGCAGACTGTGGCCTCCCTCTTTGCCCAGCGGTGGGACTTTCCTAACTGCGGAGGGGCAATTGATGGGAAACACGTCCACATCGTCCCACTACCCAACTCGGGGTCATACTATTTCAACTATAATGCCCCGTACACACGGTCGGATTTTCCAATGGAAAATGTCCGATCGGAGCGTGTTGTCGGAAATTCTGACCGTGTGTGGGCTCCATCGGACATTTTCCATCGGATTTTCCGACACACAAACTTGGAGAGCAGGAGATAAAATTTTCCGACAACAAAATCCGATCGCGTCAATTCCGACCGTGTGTGGCCTGTTCCGACGCACAAAGTGCCACGCATGCTCAGAAGAAATTCCAAGACGGAACAGCTCTTTCTGGTAAACTTAGCATTCGCAATGGATACAGCACTTTCGTCACGCTGCAATGTTAAAAATGGTTTAATACAGCGCAATCTCTTCTTCTTTATAATGTGACAAGAATAAAGTAGTTTTGCTGCTCATATTCACACACACTTCTCACAAACTTATTTTGTTACTATTTATCGTGATTCCCTCAATATATTTTGATTTCTCACATCTGACAACATATTTTTGTATATTTTTTATATTATTTTTTGGCTTTAATGTAGATTCTTTTTTTGTGTTTTGTATTTTTTTTTTTTGTTTGGGATTTTGATTTGTACTCCCGAAAATGTTTGTGTGTATTTTTTGTGACAAGTTCCCACAACACCATTGATATGTTGTTCTATTTAATCTGTAGGAGATTGTTTGGTGGTGTTGTCCCTTGTTGATTTCACATTTTATGTTAGAAATGTACCTGAATCCTCACCAACAAACTGTTCTTTTTTGATGAAAACACACACAGGAGAGTATAATTTCCCAAAAAATTTTTTATTAAGGGCTCACAACTAAACAAAGAGGGAGGCAACGCTGGAGAAACTGCAGAAGTGGGTGAAGCCTTGGACCCCCAGGGCACACATCAACTATTTTTACGCAAAATTGGTGGACTGAGGAGTCCTTATCTAAGGGAGGGCAGTCTGGTCCAGAAGTCCCAGAGATCATGAACAGCAGCAGATGACATCTGTGTCCCCAGGCTGTGGTCATACGAGAGACTGCAGCTTCTGTCAGACCAGACTGAACCCAGGGCAATCACTCTCAGGTCTTCCTTCCACGCTTCCTTACACGCTGTGGCTGTGGTGGTGGAGTTGTGGCAGCAGGAGGAGGAGGATGGTCCAACTCAACCACGTCGGTCTTGGGTGTTAGTTCACCGCTCACCCCCTTACGTAGAATTTTGTACATAAGGTCCTCACAGAGCCTGCGTTGACCCTCCTGCATGCCCTGCAATTTGGTGGCAGCCATGCAGGCAAAGGCCTCTTCAGGAGTTGGTAAGGCTCGTAGGGACGCCGAAGCCTCCTGGATCAGCCTGAAAGCAGAATCCTGCACGGGACTGGGGGTGGCCTTCCTGGCTCATTTATATGGCAGGCGGAGGGGAGGAACCTGAGACTCAGTCAGGCTGCAACTGGTCCCTGGCTTCTCCTGGCTGCCACTTAGCCCCGCCTCCTCCTGACTGCCACATTCCACAACCTCCTCCTGGCTGAGGTCTTCCTGTGTATGAAAAAGGGACATAGTTTTAGTATTTTATTCATCAATCACACACAATTTTCACCTCCTGACTGCTGCAAATTGAATGTTAACAAATATAACAGACTATCCTTCTGAGCCCAGCAGTTTTCATTCTTGTCCCAATTTTGGGTGCCCACTACTGTCTATTGATATGTAAAACACTTTCAAGCAGCAATTAGTGATCAATAATAACATCTAGTAAACATCATTTATTGACCAGAAATCTGTAGAACAATGCTATACCTGACTCCAGCTGGGCTCCTCCACTTCTTCCTGGCTGGAAGGCCCAGGTTGGACATCGGAAGCCTCAGCTGGGGTGGAAGGAAGCGTTGAAGGAAGAGTAGAGAGGGATTCCCTGACTTCAGTGTGGTCTGACAGAAATCGCAGTCTCTCATAGTACCACAGCCTGGGGACATAAACGTCATCTACTGCAGCTCCGGACCTCTGGGAATCTGTGACCTTCTTGCGCTCCCTAAGATAAGTGCTCCTCAGGCCACCAATTTTGGCTTTTAAATAAGGGATGGTTGCTGTGGGGACCACCGGCTTCACCAACTCCAGCAGTTTCTCCAGCGCTGCCTGCCTCTTCTGTTTGTGATTATAGTGGGGGTGTCTGACCTGCCACAGACAGGGCAGCTCCCTGTATTTGTCAATGAACAGGGGCAGGAAATTGTGGTCGTTGAACCCATCCATTTTCTCTGCAAGACACAACACAAGACAAACCCTAATGTCAGGCCAAACTCCCCTAATCTTGTTACAATATAGGCTTCCATTTCGAAGCAGTATAGGCGCAAGTTTAGATCTTACCTTCGTTATCACGATCGGTGTCTCCGATGCTCCTTCCTCCGCTCACAGATCGTACGTAATACGCACGTGTGTTACGCTTTATACACACTGCGCATGCGTATAACTCCACCCGCCCCTGATGTTCTTTCTAGTCTATTCCCCACCCCTTTTCGTTCGGCGCAGTGGGGGAAGAGCACATGGCGGATAGACAGCAGGTGCGTGCTAATTGTAGCAATGAGGAGGAGGAGGAGGAAAGGCCGGATCCGGACACGTCCCGATCCAGAAGGAGATTTAAGGACTCAAATATGTCCTTTGGGGAGATGTTGGAGATGGTGGATATCCTGAAGAAGGCCGACTATGATGGAAAGTATGGACCTTACCCCAACCCCAATGTCCGAAAGGCCAAGATCATGGCGAAAGTGGTCAGGAGTCGATCGAAAGATCAGCTCAGGAAGCGGTGGTCGGACCTCAAATTACGAGAACATGAGCAGTACAGAAAGATCCGGAGAGTGCTGCAAAAAAGTAAGTAGTTGTGCTGTGTTCCTATTCTTTATGTTTATTACGTTTGTGCTGCTCCATGTGCTTTTAGGAACTGTTGTACAGTTTAAAATGGCAACTTTCATGTTCATGGGCACATTATTCGTTCGGATCAAACATTTTTCGTTCCAACTATAAAATGCCATTGTTTAGCCCATATGCATTTGCCCACCATTTTGACGCCCTATACTTGTCTTCAAAGAATTGGGTTGTGTAGATGGCTTTGTTACTAGAATGAAATGCAAAATAGATTCTGTGTAAGGAGAGGACACTGAGCAGCTGTTTTCACATCTGGACACTGGAGCACTAGTGTGGGACACCAGAACACCATTTTTATTAGGGGGGCACACAGGTGCTCCAGTGTATACTATAGGGGGGCTACATCTGTGAAGCTTGTACAAAACAGGTAAAGTATTGCATGTTGACAAAGGACACTAAAAAAGCTACATCTTGGAACTCTGCTAAAATTGACAATTGTACCCCACTTCCAAGCAATGTTTCATCTTTATAGTTCTGCCATCAAATATCTGTGTGCTAAGTATACCATTTTTGTTTTACATAGGGGATAAAAGACTCGGAGGACACCCCTCATCTGAGGAGACCAGAGCCCCCCCCCTCTGGAAGAAGGGGAAATCCCACCAACACAATCTGAGCAGGAGGAAGAAGACGTGGTGGAACTAGTCACCACAACAGGTGAGTGTCTGTGACCACAGGCTCAGATAAGAGATGGATGGCGGCATTTTTTTTAGACCTAATTTATTTTGGGGTTCCTCTCTTTTTAGGTGATCGTGAGGGTGTGGATCCAGATCCTTTCACATCCGAAAGTGCCCAGATCCTGATCGGGGAGATCATGGGGTGTAATTTACAATTGGAAATCATCAAGCAAAACATCAATGATGTTATTCCAAAAAATAAAAACATCATTGATGTTTTGGGGCGAGTTTAAAACCCCTCCAAATCACTTTCTTCTTTTGTGTGCTACAATGTGCTAAATGTTTTTGTGATTTTTCCCAAAGCCAAATTTGGAGGATGCACACAGTGTGCCAACATGTGCTATCTGCCATCACGGGAGATCAATGGACGCGTTTTGGGGGTGCAACCCCTTCCTCAATAATAAAGTAGCAGTGAGGAAGGGCTTGCTCCCCCAAAACACATCCCTTGATCCCCCGTGATGGCAGCTAGCACATGTTGACATTGGTAAATTGCTGTGCATCTTCCAAATTTGGCTTTTCCTGGGGTGACTTCACCCCATCTGAACGCAATATCAAACACAGTTCCTAAATACTCATGTCTGATATTGCCTTCAAATTTGACCAAATGTGACATTTGTAAGTTCAAGATTTGTGTCTTTTCTTGTTGGTTTCACACATGCCTGTTTTATCTAAAATGGACATTTTGAGTTTTGATAATGCCACCACAAAAATTGGTATACAACAAACATGTTGGTTTGTTTGAAAACCCTTTGGTAAATGCACATGTGATTGTGCAGATATTAAAAAGATTGTTAATCAAGAATGTGTGGATTATTGTCTCAACGCTACAACACTTTTGGGGTGATGTCATTGTTGTTTTCTGAGAAAATGGGGGTTATTTCCTAAGGGCAAATCCTCTTGGCACTACAAGTGCAGTTTCAGTGCAGTTGCAACTGCACTTGTAGTGAAATGTGTTTTTGCATTTTATTAAATAACAGCCAACAGTGCTTTGTATAAGGTTACACAATCACGCCATTTTCAGGACTCCCCACATTTCTGTCAGGGTCAGCTAAAACAAACACAAGCAGTAAATGTCCACAAAGAATTTATTTTTTTGTTTTATTATAAAAAGGCTTCACATATTTGCTGGCATATTAATAGCCCCCCTACCCGCAAAGAACTCCTGGTATCATAACCGGACATCACGGGCACTCGGGGAGGGCAAGCCAGCGATCTCCCCTTCCATACGCTGCTTAGATTTTATTTCAATTGTGATCACTTTTATCCATTTTTTGTATGGTATTTTTAGAAATAAAAATCCCTGTTTTACCTGCACTATGCAGAAGCTTTTTATTTTTTATTTGCATATTATCCCGATGCAAGAAACTGCCTTCCAGTAGCCCTACTTCCATCACGGGGTCTGGATCAAATCTGTCCCCGGCTTCTCCTTGGAACACATCCTTGAGGTCTATTGGCTGATATCCAGTTGGTGGCCCTTCCTGATGTTTCTTCACCCCACCAGAGAAGTCGAGAAGTGAGACAGAGGTTCCACCGTTCCAGATATCGTTTTCCAGCCTAGGTTTGGCTCCATGCACCATTGACTCCATGTCATACAACAGTGGAGTCCACGTCATCTGGTAAGAGTACCCATCTTATCTTACTTCCTGATGTTTTCATTCTGATGCCCCATGTCGAGATGTTGGTTTACAGCTACGGAAGTTCTGTACCCCGTTGTTGACTCACAGTCACAGATCCACACCGTGCACCATTGACTTTAATTTCCAGTCTCACATCATTTTTTGGTCCATACCAGTTCCTCTTATTAATTTGAGTTTGGAATCATTCATTTACCATATGTGGACACTTTATACTGTGTTTGTTCATTTCACTTCACTTATGGTTTTTGCACATATGCTTTACTGTTCAGTACAGCATCTTTTACTTAATTGTTTCACTACACCCTAACTTCCCAATATTTCTTAGCGCTGCATTTTTTCCCAGTTATGGGTATTACTTGGAACAGCCCCTCCTTAGTTACACTATTGGCAGCCCACTGGACAGGTAAGAAGTGTCATAATACAAAGCTAGAAATACACACTGTACACATTTGAGGACATTTGGACATTCTGCTATTACCTATCAAGATAATAATAGAATCCAAAAACTTTAAACAGTACCATTTGAAAGTATACAGGCAGGCCCTTGCACTACATGCTTTAGGGAATTCATCCATAAATCTGAGCACTAAAGAGATGGGTATAGTGTGTATGGGTTTGGCAAAGTCAGCAGATAGATGATTGAGGATAGAGAATTGGGATCAGCTGACTTAGCAGTTGGGGGAGGGAGGGTTCCTAAAAATTATTTGGGGCACCACCAAAAAAAAGCCTCTGCCACTCTGCCTGAATTTAAAGCAAAAATCACATTTCTAAACATTTTAGGGGGTGTTTGGGGTAAAGCACTACTATGGAGCTGATAAAATACATTAAGTGACTACATGAGGTGAATATAGGGGCAGGAGACACCATGCTGGGAAGGTTAGTGAAGGGCAAATGTGTATGAAGGACCTAAAATAATAATTACATAAAAATCCAGCATGCATGAGAACAAAGGGGACGTTCACAGCATATTCCAATCATGGTAATTAGGGAATGAGGAAAGAAATACAAGATATTAGCAAACATTCAAGTAAAATGTGATATAAAAGGATAAAAATCCTACCTTCATATACTCCTTCTGCAGGACCTGGATGATGGCAGAACAGGTCTCTGGGATAATGATCCCCAGAGCCTGGGGGGAGATGCCTGTCGAGAACTTGAGGTCCTGCAGGCTTCTCCCTGTCGCCAAATACCGCAGGGTAGCGACGAGCCTCTGCTCCGGAGTGATGGCTTGCCTCATGCAGGTATCCTGCCTGCTGATATAGGGGGTCAGCGAAGCCAACAAACGGTGAAACACGGGGTCCGTCATCCGGAGAAAGTTCCTGAAATCATCAGGATTATTCTCACGGATCTCACGGAGCAAAGGCATATGAGAGAACTGGTCACGCTGAAGCAACTAATTCTTGGTCCATGAACTCCTCCCCACCCTGTTCATGGACTGGACTTGTGTCAAGGTCAGGACCCCAACACCAAGCCCTCGCACAGCACGAACTCTACGAGGAGTACGCATACGAAACATGGCTAGAAAACGGTCGGCTGCTCAGAACGAAGTAACAGAACGCACTGAAGAACAGCAAGGCCTGTGAAGAGCGACCTGAAAAACAGTAACGAACAAACAAGAATACAATGACTACTTAAAGTCACACAGAACTTGCTTGCACGCACTGAAGAGCAGATACAAACCCACAAGCACAAACTGAACAGCAGAAAACGATCTGAAAGCCACGAGTCTGAAAAAGCGCGAATCGTCTCTCACCAAACTTTTACTAACACGAGATTAGCAAAAGGAGCCCAAAGGGTGCCACGCTTGGTTCTGAACCAGCCTTTTCTAGTCTCGTTGTACGTGACCGCGTGGTTGGCGATCGGAAATTCCGACAACTTTGTGCGACCGTGTGTAGACAAAAAAAGTTTGAGCCAACATCCGTCGGAAAAAATCCTAGGATTTTGTTGTCGGAATGTCCGAACAAAGTCCGACCGTGTGTACGCCCTATAAGGGGTTCAATAGTATAGTGATGTTGGCGGTGGTGTTGGCTAATTACGACTTCCTGTATGTGGACGTGGGGAAGAATGGCCAGATGTCCGATGGTGGAGTCATCGCCCAGACGGAGTTTTACAGGTGTCTCCAGAATGGCAGCTTGGACTTGCCAGCTCCAGAGGACAATGTGGAAGGACTCCCATTCGTGTTCGTTGCTGATGAAGCGTTTGCGCTGGGGGACCACCTGATGCGGCCATTCCCAATGAGGACCCTCACCCTGGAACAGAGGGTTTTTAATTACCGGCTGGCCAGAGCCCGAAGAGTGGAGAACACATTTGGAATCCTGGCCAGCCGGTTCCGCCTATTTCTGACACCCATCCTTATGGCGGAGTATAAACTGAACCATATTATACTTGCGTGCTGTGTTCTCCATAACTTTTTAAGGAAACATTCGGCCAACTATGCTGGCTCAGTTGGGCCTGAGGCCGGAATGATACATCAAACCACACTGACGGCGCTTGAAAGCGGCCGTCCTGGCTTGCCCTCCCTGAGTGCCCGTAATGGCCGGTTACGCTACCTGGAGTTCTTTGCGGGTAGGGGGGCCATCAATATGCCAGCAAATATGTGAAGCCTTTTTATAATAAAAAACAAAAAGAAATTCTTTGTGGACATTTACTGCTTGTGTTTGTTTTAGCCGACCCTGACAGAAATGTTTTGAGTGCAGAAAATGGCGTGATTGTGTAACCTTATACAAAGCACTGTTGGCTGTTATTTACTAAATGCAAAAACACATTTCACTACAAGTGCACTTGCAACTGCACTGAACCTGCACTTGTAGTGCAAAGAGGATTTGCCCTTAGGAAATAACCCCCATTTTCGCTGAAAACAGCAATTACATCACCCCAAAAGTGTTGTAGTGTTGAGACAATAATCCACACATTCTTGATTAACCAACTTTTTTATACCTGCACAATCACATGTGCATTTACCAAAGGTTTTTAAAACAAACCAACATGTTTGTTGTATAACAATTTTTGGGGTGGCATTATCAAAAATAGAAATGTCCATTTACGATAAAACAGGCCTGTGTAAAAAGAACAAGAAAGACAAAAAACTTGAACTTACAAAGTTCACATTAGGTAAAACCTGAAGGCAATATCAGACATCAGTATTTAGGAACTATGTTTGATATTGCGTTCAAATGGGGAAAATCACCCTTGGAAAAGCCAAATTTGGAAGATGCACACCAATTTACGAATGTCAACATGTGCTAGCTGCCATCACAGGGGATCAAGGGACATGTTTTGGGGGAGCAAGCCCTTCCTCGCCGCTACTTTATAATTGAGGAAGGGGTTGCACCCCCAAAACGCGTCCATTGATCTCCCGTGATGGCAGATAGCACATGTTGGCACACTGTGTGCATCCTCCAAATTTGGCTTTTCAAAACATTGCAAAAAGATTTAAAACATTGGACCACAATAAAAAAGTGATTTTGTGGGGTTTTAAATTCGCCCCAAAACATCAATGATGTTATTATTTTTTTGAATCACATCATTTATTTTTTTCTGGATGTTTTGCAATTCGACATTACACCCCATGATCTCCCCGATCAGGATCTGGGCACTTTCAGATGTGAAAGGATCTCGATCCCTCACATCACGATCACCTAAAAAGAGAGAAACCAAACAAAAACAGGTATCAAAAATCTGCCACCATCCATCTCTTTTACCTGAGTCTGTGGTCGCAGACACTCACCTGTTGTGCCGATTTCCACCACATCTTCTTCTTCCTCCTGCTCTTCTTGGGTTGGGGGTATTTCACCTTCTTCCATAGGTGGGAGGTCTGTGGTCTCCTCGGATGAGGGGTGTCCTCCGAGTCTTTTCTCCCCTATGTAAAACAAAAATGGTATAATTAGCAAACAGATATTTGATGGCAGAACTATAAATAGGAAACCTTGCTTGGAAGTGGGGTACAATTGTCTATTTTAGCCGAGTTCCAAGATGTATTTTTTTATTGCCCTTTGTCAAGCTGCAATACTTTACCTGTTTAGTACAAGCTTCACAGATGGAGACCCCCCCTATAGTATACACTGGAGCACCTGTGTGGCCCCCTAATAAAAATGGTGTTCTTGTGTCCCACACTAGTGCTCCAGTGTCCAGATGTGAAAACAGCTGCTCAGTGTCCTCTCCTTACACAGAATCTAGTTTGCATTTCATTCTAGTAACAAACCCATCTACACAAACAACAAATTTTTAGTAGGCCCTAAAAAATGTGGGAAAATGCATATGGCCTAAACAATGGTGTTTTAGAGGCCGAAAGAAAAATGTTTGATACGAACGAATAACGGGCCCATGAACATTAAAGTTGCCCTTTTAAACTGTACAATTAAGAAAAGCATATGGAGCAGCACGAACGGAATAAAGACAGAAAGAATAGGAACACAGCACAACTACTTACTTTTTTGCAGCACTCTCCGGATCTTTCGGTACTGCTCTGGCTCTCTTAATTTCAGGTCCGACCACCGCTTCCTGAGCTGATCTTTCGATCGTCGTACCCCGAAATTCCTGTGAAGACTTTTGACCACTTTCGCCATGATCTTGGCCTTTCTGATATTGGGGTTGGGGTAAGGCCCATACTTTCCGTCATAGTCGGCCTTCTTCATGATGTCGACCATCTCCAACATCTCCCCAAAGGACATATTTGTGGCCTTAAAACGTCTCCTTCTGGATCGGGACGTGTCTGGATCCGGGCTTTCCTCCTCCTCGTTCCTGTAATTATCACGCACCTGCTGTGACTCCGCCATGTGCTCTTCCCCCACTGCGCCGAACTAAAAGGGGCGGGGAATAGAATAGAAAGAACGTCAGGCGCGGGCGGAGTTACACGCATGCGAAGTGTATATAAAGCGTAACACACGTGCGTATTACGTACGATCTGTGAGCGGAGGAAGGAGCATTGGACGAGCCGATCGTAAGAACGAAGGTAAGAGACAAACTTGTGCCTATACTGCTTCTACATTGAGGCCTACATTGTAACAAGATTAGGAGAGTTTTATCTGACATTAGGCTTTGTCTTGTGTTGTGTCTTGCAGTGAACATGGATATGCTAGTGAAAGACAATGACTTCATGTCAGTCAGTGCTGGGACAAGGCCATTTGGTGCCCAGGGCGAAGATGGCAAACTGCGCCCCCCCCCCCCCGTTTTTCATTCAGATATCCCCGCACAAAGTCAAGGACGTCGTATGACAACCGGCGGGTGGGAAGTGGTTAAAATGCATTTTTTTTTTAACACAAAGTTGTCCATTTATACAATATTTCTAACACATAACATGTACATACCAAAAATGACACCCCAAAATAGATTCTCCTACTCCTCCTGAGTACGGCGATACCACGTGTGAGACTTCCACAGCCTGGCCACAAACAGAGGCCGAGCATGGCTGGGTATAACTGAGCATGGCTGGGTATCACCGAGTATTGCAGACTATGGCTGGATATGGAAGGGTATGGCTGGGTATCACAGAGTATTGCAGAGTATGGCGGGGTATTGCAGAGTATGGCAGGGTATCGCCGAGTATCAGAGGGTATTGCAGGGTATTGCATGGTATTGCGGGGTATTGCAAAGTATTGCAGAGTATTGCTGGGTATTGCGGGGTATTGCGGGGTATTGCGGGGTATTGCGGGGTATTGCGGGGTATTGTGGGGTATTGCGGGGTATTGCAGGGTATTGCACAGTATTGTGGGGTATTGCAGAGTATTGCACAGTATTGTGGGGTATTGTAGAGTATTGCACAGTATTGTGGGGTATTGCAGAGTATTGCACAGTGTTGCAGGGTGTTGCAGAGTATTGCACAGTATTGTGGGGTATTGCAGAGTATTGCACAGTGTTGCAGGGTGTTGCAGAGTATTGCAGAGTATTGCACAGTGTTGCAGGGTGTTGCAGAGTATTGCACAGTGTTGTGGAGTATTGCACAGTATTGCACAGTGTTGCAGGGTGTTGCAGAGTATTGCACAGTATTGTGGGGTATTGCAGAGTATTGCACAGTGTTGCAGGGTGTTGCAGAGTATTGCACAGTATTGTGGAGTATTGCACAGTATTGCACAGTGTTGCAGGGTATTGCAGAGTATTGCAGAGTATTGCACAGTATTGTGGGGTATTGCAGGGTATTGCACGGTATTGTGGGGTATTGCAGAGTATTGCACGGTATTGTGGGGTATTGCACAGTATTGTGGGGTATTGCAGAGTATTGCACAGTGTTGCGGGGTATCGCCGAGTATCACAGAGTATATCTGGGTATTGCACAGTATTGTGGGGTATTGCAGAGTATTGCACAGTGTTGCGGGGTATTGCAGAGTATGGCGGGGTATCGCCGAGTATCACAGAGTATATCTGGGTATTGCACAGTATTGTGGGGTATTGCAGAGTATTGCACAGTGTTGCGGGGTATTGCAGAGTATGGCGGGGTATCGCCGAGTATCACAGAGTATATCTGGGTATTGCACAGTATTGTGGGGTATTGCAGAGTACTGCACAGTGTTGCGGGGTATTGCAGAGTATTGCGGGGTATTGCAGAGTACTGCACAGTGTTGCGGGGTATTGCAGAGTATTGCGGGGTGTTGTGGGACATTGCAGAGTATTGCACAGTATTCTGGGGCATTGCAGAGTATTGCAGAGTATTGTGGGGCATTGCAGAGCATTAGGGATGGCTGAGCATGGATGGATGGCTGGATGTCACTGAGCAGCGCTGTGGGCACTACACATCCAGCCCACAGCGCTGCGAGAGGGGAATTCTGGGAGGACGTCATAGTACGTCCTCCCAGAGTTAAGCAACCGCCCTGTAGCCGTCATTCGGCTATGGGCCGGTTGTTAAGTGGTTAAACAGCAGCGGTGGTCATTGGTCATTAACCTCGCCTCAGCCTCCTCCCCTCCCCCAATCCAGCCATTTATTAATCTGTTTTTTAGTGTTTACTTACACAAGTTCAGACTCAGAAGTTCTGAACTTGTGTAAGTAAACACTAAAAACAGATTAATAAATCTGAGGCTGAGGCGAGGTTAATGACCAGTGACCACCACTGCTGAAGATCTGAGTCAGAACACTGGCAGTGGCACACACGGGCACTGCAATCTTCTACCTTCGCTTCCTTCCAGATTGAATCCAGCAGCAGCTACTAGAGCCTGCCTGCCAGCCAGCCAGCTAGGCAGGCAGCAGCTCCTCAGCTCCTCTCCTCTCCTCACCTCAGCTCAGCTCAGCTCAGCACGGCTCGCTCGCTCCTTGAGGTGACAGCGCGCCGACACAGCTCCCGCCTCCCTGCGCTCCTCTGCATCCTCCCACCTCACCTCCGGCCGTGTGTGACGTCACGGCGCTGGCAGGGACTACGGCACTCCTCCATAGGGGAGTAAACTGTAACAGTGTAGTTTGTGCTGAGGGAAGGGAGGATGCAGGAGCACACAAAGGCAATTTGTACAGTGCCGCTGGGGACTGTAAATGCACTGGACTGTTGTATTATTGTACACATTGGCGGGCGGCGGGCGTGGCAGAACGTCACCTGCAGGCTGCGCCCCCCCCCCTATAGCAAATGGTAGCGCCCAGGGCACGTGCCCCTTCCGCCCCTGCCTTGTACCGGCCCTGATGTCAGTATTCATAGATATGTTAAGGGAGCTGCCATGTCTGTGGGAGATTAAACACCCCCATTACAAGAACCAAGCAAAGAGGAAGGCAGCACTGGAGCAATTGTGTGAAATTGTGAAGCAGGTTATCCCCACGGCAGACATCACCTATTTAAAGATCTTAATTGGTGGCCTGAGGAGCACATATGTGAGGGAGCGCAAGAAAGTCCTGGATTCGCAGAGATCCGGAGCAGCAGATGACATCTATGTCCCCAGGATGTTGTACTACGACAGGCTGCATTTTCTGGCAGGCCAGACTGAACCCAGGCCATCCCTCTCCAGTCTTCCTTCCACACTTCCTTCCCCCCCGGCTGAGGCTTCTGACACCCAACCTGGGCCTTCCAGGCCGCATGTGGAGGAGCCCAGATTAAGCCAGGTATAGCATTCCTCTAAATATTGCTGGTTGTCCAATCAATGATGTTAACTAGATGTTAGTTGGGAGTACTAAGTTAGGATTGTGATTGATGATGCAACAACTAAAACCATGTCCCTTTTTCATACACAGGGAAGTCTCAGCCAGGAGGTGGCCGGGCCGAGCCGGCTGGCTGATCTGCAGGTCCCTCCACCCCCCCTGGAAAGAGAAAGTGGCAGGAGGAGGAGTGCCCTAGAGGAGGCTGCCAGAGGACTCTTTTGGAGGGCTACAGAGGTCCAGGGAGCACCACACACCGTGGAGAAGGACATTGCTGCCACCATTGCCTATAAAATGCAGAGGATGGAGGAGGGCCAACAAGCCATGTGTGAGTCGCTCATATTGGAGGCTCTTAACAAAGGTATGAGGGGCCAAATTACAGCTCAGACACACCTTTGCGATGGTCCTCCTCCTCCTCCTGCAGGTCCTCCGCCTCCTCCTCCTTCTCCTCCAGGTCCTCCCAGTCCTCCTCCTCCTCCAGGTCCTACTCCTCCTCCTGCCACATCTCCAACAGCACAGCCGGGAAGGAAGCGTGGAAGGAAGATCAGAAAGTGAGGACCCTGGATCCAGTCTGGTCGGCCAAAAGATGCAGCCTCTTGTGGTACCACAGCCTGGGGACACAGATGTCATCTGCTGCTTTCCGGATCTCTGCGAACTCTGGACCAGACTGCCCTTCCTTACATATGGACTCCTCAGGCCACCAATTTTGATGTTCAAGAATTGAGGTCTGCCGTGGGGGTCCCAGGCTTCGCTAATTTCTCCTGTTGATCCAGTGTTGCCTTCCTCTTTGTTTGGTTCTGATCCCTTAATAAAGGATTTTTGTTTTGAATTATACTCTCCTATGTGTTTTACTTCAAAAAGGACAGTTTGTTTGTGAGGATTCAGGTACATTTCAAATATACAATGTGAAATTAACAAGGGACACCAACAACAATCAATCTCCTTGAGATTAAATAATAAAAGATATCAATGGTGTTGGGGTAACTTGACACACAAAACACACACAAAAATATTCTGGAGTAAAAATAAAAATAACATTGAACAAAGATCAGCCTTGGAAAAAATACAAACATTAAATCTAAAAAAAAAAAAAGGCTTAAAATCCCAAAAAAAATTAAATAAAAAAAAAAAACATTCTGTCAGATGTGACAACTAATAACAATATATTCAGGGAATCCCAATAAAAAAACAAAAATAAAACTTTGTGAGAAGTGTGTGTGAATATGAGCAGCAAAACTACTTAATTCTTGTCACATCATAAAGAAGAAGAGAGTGCGCTGTATTAAACCATTTTTGACATTGCAGCGTGACGAAAGTGCTGTATCCATTGCGAACGCTAAGTTTACCAGAACGAGCTGTTCCCTGCCGGAATTTCTTCTGAGCATGCGTGTCACTTTGTGCGTCGGAACAGGCCACACACGGTCGGAATTGACGTGATCGGATTTTGTTGTCGGAAAATTTTATCTCCTGCTCTCCAACTTTGTGTGTCGGAAAATCCGATGGAAAATGTCCGATGGAGCCCACACACGGTCGGAATTTCCGACAACACGCTCCGATCGGACATTTTCCATCGGAAAATCCGACCGTGTGTACGGGGCATAACAGGTAGCAGGTCAGTATGGGAATGATGTAGATAAGACAGCACTGATCCTGAGTACTGGACCAGTTTAAATAGTCAGTTTTGGCAACAACATCTGTATCGGGGTGTGCGTGCACATGCAAAAATGCGCGCTCGCACATATCTATGAGCTTTTCTATGCACATTAGCGCACATACAAATGCGCAAATGCACACATACGTGCGTAACATGGGCCTCTTGTCTGCTTCTTTGATGAATGCTCTCCTTGCCCGACCTGTCAGTTTAGGTGGACGGCCATGTCTTGGTAGGTTTGCAGTTGTGCCGTACTGTTTCCATTTTCGGACAGTGCTTGGGGTATTTTTTTTATAACCTAACTCTGCTTTAAACCTCTCCACAAGTTTATCTCTGACCTGTCTGGTGTGTTCCTTGGTCTTCATAATGCTGTAAGGTTCACTAACAAACCTCTAAGGGCTTCACAGAACAGCTGTATTTATCCTGAGAATAAATTACACACAGGTGGACTCTGTTTACTAATTAGGTGACTTCTGAAGACAATTGGTTCCACTAAATTTTAGTTAGGGGTATCAGAGTAAAGGGGGCTGAATACAAATCTGTAACATTTTCTGGAATAAAGGGTTCATTTAATTCATTCTTTGAAATTTCTTTGACTAATGGCACCTTAATACCCTATTTGTAAGCATTCCTAATGTATTTCGAGAACCTAAAGTAGCTGTGAAAAAAAAAGAAAAAGAAGAAGAAGAAAAAATTAACTGAAGTTAAAATGAATATTGAAGCAGCTATTGCTAACCTGTTTTTGAAGGTACAGGTTGTATTTCAGGGCTGCCACCATTACCCTTGCTTTACAGCTGACAGCCTCAAATATGAAAGCATTTAATCTTTTAAGCCAAACAGGCCTTTTGTAAGCACCAAAGTACCAGCGATTGCTATTATGGAGAGTTGTATGTTTTTTTGATACTGTATATGTGCCAAAGTCATGTTTTGCTATCCCCTGCCCCATGTGTGAACAGCAAGACATAATGCCAAACATACTGAAAAACAGATTCTAAAATTACAGTACATACACTTTAAAGCTGTATTTATTGGTCACAGTCCATGCTGCATAAACTTTACAAAATTATGATCTATTAGAATGTAGCAACCAGATATAATGTTTTCCTAGCAGATAGAAAGCCTAATCATAAAAGTTGTGATCACAAAGGGCCAGTTTACTGTCCTTCAGATTTTAGGGGGGCCAGACTGTGGCTAGTGGGAATAGAATTTTTTTCTAGCATCAGTGGGAGTAAACCGTATTGCATCTTTGATATCGGGGGGGGGGGGGGAGAATAGTACCCCATTGTTGGTGTCAGGGACAGGAATTATGCCCTATTATTGGTGTCAGTGGGAAGAAAAGTGTCTCGTATCAGTGGGATGAATAGTAGTCCAAGGGCCTGATAAAGGAATGCAAAGGGCCGCAGTTTGGAGACCACTGGTCTAGACCAAACTGTGCCTGTTTTGGCATTTGGACAATCACTCGAGCACTTACCCCTTAAGTGGGAGCCAGATCATGTACAATGGCAGTATTACTTCCGCTATTATACATGACAATGGTTAAGGTACTGTAAGGTACTTGTACATGCAAGAACCACAGAGTCCTTAACAACCAGTGACGTCACCGGGCATATTCACTTACATGGCTGTGAATCCCTGGCCATAAAGGCATTTTTTTCTGGATAGTTTAAAAAATCAGCTTTGAAGGCCCTCATTTAATTCACACCAGGACATTTAGAACTGGTATACATTTTAACCACTTCAGCCCCGGAAGAATTTACCCCCTTCCTGACCAGAGCACTTTTTGAGATTCGGCACTGCTTCGCTTTAACTTACAATTGAGCGGTCGTGCGACGTGGCTCCCAAACAAAATTGATGTCCTTTTTTTCCCACAAATAGAGCTTTCTTTTGGTGGGGGGGGGGGGGGGGGAATAGTACCCCATTGTTGGTGTCAGGGACAGGAATTATGCCCTATTATTGGTGTCAGTGGGAAGAAAAGTGTCTCGTATCAGTGGGATGAATAGTAGTCCAAGGGCCTGATAAAGGAATGCAAAGGGCCGCAGTTTGGAGACCACTGGTCTAGACCAAACTGTGCCTGTTTTGGCATTTGGACAATCACTCGAGCACTTACCCCTTAAGTGGGAGCCAGATCATGTACAATGGCAGTATTACTTCCGCTATTATACATGACAATGGTTAAGGTACTGTAAGGTACTTGTACATGCAAGAACCACAGAGTCCTTAACAACCAGTGACGTCACCGGGCATATTCACTTACATGGCTGTGAATCCCTGGCCATAAAGGCATTTTTTTCTGGATAGTTTAAAAAATCAGCTTTGAAGGCCCTCATTTAATTCACACCAGGACATTTAGAACTGGTATACATTTTAACCACTTCAGCCCCGGAAGAATTTACCCCCTTCCTGACCAGAGCACTTTTTGAGATTCGGCACTGCTTCGCTTTAACTTACAATTGAGCGGTCGTGCGACGTGGCTCCCAAACAAAATTGATGTCCTTTTTTTCCCACAAATAGAGCTTTCTTTTGGTGGTATTTGATCACCTGAAGCGGTTTTTATTTTTTGTGCTATAAACAAAAAAATTGCGACAATTTTGAAAAAAAACGCATTATTTTTTACTTTTTGCTATCATAAATATCCCCAAAAAATATATAAAAAAACATTCTTTGTCCTCAGTTTAGGCTGATACGTTTTCTTCTACATATTTTTGGTAAAAAAAATCGCAATAAGCGTTTATTGATTGGTTTCCGCAAAAGTTATAGCGTCTAAAAAATAGGGGATAGTTTTATGGCATTTTTATTGATAATTTTTTTTTTTTTTACTAGTAATGGCGGCGATCAGCGATTTTTATCGTGACTGCGACATTATGGCGGACACATCGGACAATTTTGACACATTTTTGGGACCATTGGCATTAATACAGCGATCAATGCTAAAAAATTGCATTGATTACTGTAAAAATGTCACTGGCAGTGAAGGGGTTAACCACTAGGTGGCGCTGTAGGGGTTAGGTGTGTCCTAGGAGTGATTCTAACTGTGGGGGGTAGAGCCTGTGTGTGACACGTCACTGATCACCACTTCCAATTACAGGGAGCTGTGATCAGTGACAGTGTCATTAGGCAGAATGGGGAGATGCTTGTTTACATTAGCATCTCCCCGTTCTTCCTCACAGTGAGACGATCGCCCACAAGCTGTCTCTTAAAGGGCAACGTACAGGTACATTAATCTGCCTGTATGTGCCCTTCTGCCGCAGTATATCTGCGTGAGGTGGTCGGGAAGTGGTTAAGGAGGATATGAGGTCCCCCTAAATTCTAGTGTGCAACTCCCTCCTGAACCACACCAGGTCCTATGCCCTTAACATGGGGGGTGACAAGGACAAGGGCCTATTCTCACAACCCTGGCCAGGTGGTTGGGTTGTGGGGATCTGCAGGAAGGTAGCTTATTGGAATCTGTAAGCCCCCTTTACCAATAAGGGAGCACTCAGATACCACCTTACCACTAAGTAAGGGGGGCACATAGTGCCCCTACACATTCACATAAAAAAGTAAATAAAATCAAAAACTTTTTTTGACAAGTCCTTTTAATGAAAAGCAAAAAAGGCAACAAACAGACAAAAAAAGCTTCACAATATAAATTCATCATCAATTAACCGCTTCAGCCCCGGAAGAATTTTCCCCCTTCCTGACCAGAGCACTTTTTGCGATTCGGCACTGCGTCGCTTTAACTGACAATTGCGCAGTCGTGCGGCATGGCTCCCAAACAAAATTGACGTCCTTTTTTTCCCACAAATAGAGCTTTCTTTTGGTGGTATTTGATCACCTCTGCGTTTTTTATTTTTTGCGCTATAAACAAAACATAGCGTCAATTTAAAAAAAATGCATTATTTTTTACTTTTTGCTATAATAAATATCCCCAAAAAATAATTAAAAAGACATTTTTTTTTCCCTCAGTTTAGGCCAATACATATTTTTCTACATATTTTGGTAAAAAAAAAATCGCAATAAGCGATTATTGATTGGTTTGCACAAAAGTTATAGCGTTTAAAAAATAGGGGATAGTTTTATGGCATTTTTATTAATCATTATTTTTTTTACTAGTAATGGCGGCGATCAGTGATTTTTATTGTGACAGCAACATTATGGCGGACACATCGGACATTTTTGACACATTTTTGGGACCATTGTCATTTATACAGCAATCAGTGCTATAAAAATGCACTGATTCCTGTGTAAATGACACTGGCAGTGAAGGGGTTAACCACTAGGGGGTGGGAAGGGGTTAAGTCAGTACTAGGGATGTGCTCTAACTGTAGGGGGGATGGGCTAGCTGTGGCACGTCACTGATCTCTGCTCTCGATGACAGGGAGCAGAGATCCGTGACACTGTCACTAGGCAGAACGGGGAGATGCTTGTTTACATCAGCATCTCCCCGTTCGTCCTCTCCGTGAGGCGATCGCGGGTATCCCGCGACCCGACTCACGGAGCTCCCGGCTGGCGCGCACGCATTGGCACGGCGGGGAATTCAAATGGGACTTACAGGTACACCCATTTGCCCAGCCGTGCCATTCTGCCGACGTACATCGGCGTGCGCCGGTCGGGAAGTGGTTAAGTAAATCATTAATTAAGTAATCCTGCCGAAAGAAAAATGCCTGGCCCTCGGCTCCATTCTTGCCAAAAGACAGGGCAAGTGGAGGACAGCGGTTACTGTATATAAACGAGGACGGGGCAGAGATTTTACATATTTCTTTGCACCCCATAACAAACACTCTAGAATTTACTACATTTTCCTTTCTCAGAGAGATTTAACTTTACTTCAGGAGGCCCACATAGGAATACAAACTATTTCAGATCATGCTCCCATATCCATTTCTCATTTTCCAGACATTCAAACCAGGCAATGCTCTTGGAGGCTAAATCCTACCCTGCTCACAGATTCCACTTCTTTGCAGAAGGCTACAGAGGCATTCCATTTATATTTTGCTACTAATAGTTCAGTAGAACTCTCTCCTTTGACAATTTGGGAGGCACACAAGTGTGTATTCCGAGGAGAGTTCATCAGTATGGATGCCCAACATAAAAAGGCCTCGGAATGTAAATTGGTGAATTTGGCCTCCAAAATAGCCTGCTTTGAAGCAGTTCATAAACAGTCCACTGAGGCATCTATAGCTGTCGAACTGATGGAAACTAGGAAAGAACTTAGACAATTACTGGACTTGAAAGCAAAACGTAAGCTTTTCTATAAGAAAGGTATGTATTATGAACATGGGAACAAAAAGTGGAAAACTATTGGCAAGGGTCCTGAAAGAGACTACACTGACTTCTAACATTTTAGCCATTAAATCATCATCCAGGACACGTTCTACGGAAATAAATTTGTTGACATTCCACAACTATTATACCAAATTATACAATCTCCCGCATGCGTATAGACCCCAACCTTTCAGGGAGATAGATCTCAAATTATTACCAACTACCTCACTCAGAGTGGCATGCCCAAATTCTCGGAGACAGATACGGAGTCGTTAGAAAGACTGTTTGAGGAAGAGGAGGTCTTGCTTACAATTAAAGAGCTGAAACCTGGGAAAAGTCTACTGCTCTTTATTGGGAGACATTCCTTCCACTGATTCAAATCCCTCTCCTACAGGCCTTGAATTGCTTAAGAGACTCACCTCCAGTCTCAAAATCCTTTCTGATAGCTCATGTTTCTGTAATCCCGAAACCTGAAAAAGACCCCACTGATTGTGCTAGTTATCAGCCAATTTCATTGCTAAATCTTGATTCAAAGATCCCAGCTAAGATACTGGCAAACCGTTTGAGACCTTTTCTTTCTAAAAGTATTGGACCTGAACAGGTGGGGTTCATGACTGGTAACGCTCATGTAAACAAAATTGAAGGCCTTCTCCTGTCCAAGGAGGGAAGCCCCACATGCTAACTTGGATTTCTTCCCTATACCATAATCTTTCAGCACATGTAAAAATGAACGGTACTTTATTAGCCCAGCGATGATTCATAATGGCACCAGACAAAGATGCCCATTATCGCCCTTGCTTTTTATTTTATCTTTGGAGCAGTTTATCTTTACTATTAACTGGACACGATCTGTTACTGGCTTTCTTGTAGGAAATAGAGAATATAAGATAGCAGCTTATGCTGATGACTTGTTGTTCTTCCTAACACAACCCCACACTTCCATCCCCAACCTCTTACAAGCTTTTATCTTATATGGATTGTACAGGACGCCGTGGCTGGGTCCTGGAAGGACGCTATATTTCCCCTCTGTTTGGACTGTGGTCCCTTTAAGGGAACAAAAAGGGTTAACTCATCTCTCAGAGGAAGTGGGTTTAAAACAAGACAGGAAGTTATAGGTGAGTGTGGAGGAGTGTAGAGGAGACTGTGGATGGTGGTTTTGTGTGCAGCGACAAAAGTGAACGGCAGTGTCCTGCCTGAAAGCCTCCTGGCAGGGGAAGTTACCTGCAACAAAACCCAAGGACTGTTTAAACTGCGATAGCAGTTCTGGACTCTGCAAGTCGGTGAGACTGAAATCTCTTTCTTTTGTTTTGCTGCTGTGAAGCTATTTAAGTTTAATAAACCTCCTTTTGACTGAAAAGTCTGTGTCCTGCGATCTAACTGGTTCCCCGAACTTTACAACTGGTGCAGTATGTGGGGCAGGACAAAGTAACAGGCATTTTTTTCTTGCTGTTTTTGCATTGGAATTAAACTGACATTTAAAGGGATAGTACAGTGGATTTATGTCCTGGGTTAAAGCCGCACAAACGCTGAAGCTGAAACAATGGAGGAGCTAATTAAACAGCTGTCCCTGGCTAATATGCAAGCGCAGACTCGCCATGAGGAAGCTAATCAGCGCTTAGCAACCCAGCTGGAGGTACAACAAACGCACCACAAAGAGGCGCTGGCTCTGCAGCAAGAAAATACTTGCCTGTTGGTGGCCCAATTGGCAGTCCAGCAAGCGACCCAGCAAGGGTTTTTTTTTTTTTTTTTAAGTCCATGGCATGTGAAACACATTCAAAAACTTCACCCGGTGCCAAAAAAATGTGCACACACATAAAGAGTGAAACACAAAAAAGTGCAACGGGTACACAAGCCCTCTAAAATCAGAGGGCCTAGCCCTGAATCCCCAGGGGCGTTAGGTTCCTGACAGGGACAAGGGTACTTACACTTGGTCCACCTGGCTGAAATCAGACGAACCCCTTTCTCTGGAGGATCTGCCGAAACAGACCCACCCAAGTACTCTCCCCAAAGGGAGACCCCATGAGAGAGCAAACTAAGCCAAAAGGCCATGACCACCCCCTCCCAAGACTTTCAGGGCAGGCCCAAGGACCTGCAACCCTACCAGTCACACAGTGCAACAAACCGTGTATACACAAAGGAAATAAATAAAAGAAAGTGGGGGAGAAGGAAGTAGAGGAGAGTGAAAAGGTGGCCATTGTGCAATACAATGGCCAGGCCCTCCGGCCAGGAGTAATAAGTTCCTCCGGTCCCAGCCAAAAGGCCCGGCCCAGGAGGCAGGTGCTAAAAAAAGCGTGTATATAGTGCAGTGACCGTGGTCCCACAAATCAAAGTGACCCTCACAGTGATGTTATGGCACCCCTGGACTGCCACTCCAGGGGCACATACACCATAGGCTTTCAGTACTAACCCTGACCAACGACCCAGACCACAGCAGCCCCCACCCCAGGCAGGAAGGTCTGAAGTTCTGAGAGTTTGGTGAGAGCCCTTTACCATCAGGCTCCACCGTCGCTCCCATCACTCCTACCTAATTACATTCGGGAAGTACTAACCACTCCTCCCCCCCTCAAAAGGAGGTGCGGTGTTCTCTCCCGAAAAACTGTCTGGAGCTAGAACTACCCCAATCTAGGCCAGAAGGCCAAGGACCTGACCCTTTGGTCAGACCCAGATGCAGCACCCATCCTCACCAGGAGCACCCTTCCAGACGGCTCAGACTCGACCTCGCTGACGCCTCTACGGACGCCCAGACCTGAGACACTACCGAAACCGCCCTTCCAGGTGCAATGACACCATTGGATTTGCAACTGCCCTTCCCACACTCGGGAGTGACATAGCGCCTCCTCTGGCAACTGATAAGAACAGATACTATACTTGATCTTAGCCAAAAGGCCAAGCGACCCAGCAAGGGGTTATGCAGGCTCAGGTGACTGCCTTAAAAGAAGCAGTGCAGGAGCTTTCTCAGGGCCGTGAACAAGCTGCTGTTGCCCCTGGCAACCAGGTGACCGTGAGGGCAAGCCATTTTCTGCAGAAGTTGTCCCTGAGTGATGATGTAGAGGCATTTCTTGCTACATTTGAGAGGATGGCAGAGAGAGAAGGATGGCCCCAGCACCAGTGGGCCGGCCTAATTGCTCTTTTCCTAACCAGAGATACTCAAAAAGGCTACTTCAATCTACCACCGGATGACGCTAAAGATTATCAAAAACTAAAGGCAGAAATACTGGCTTGTTTGGGGGTGACTACGGCCGTTCGGGCCCAACAAGTGCACCAATGGAAGTATTGTCCAGATCGGCCACCCCGGTCTCAAATGCAGTGGACCTGGAGCAACTGGTAAAAAAAATGGCTGCAGCCCGAAGTGTTGTCCGGCCCCCAAATCGTGGAGCGGGTCGTGCTGGACCGATACCTAAGGTCGCTGCCAGACGATCTTCAGCGGTGGGTCAGCCATGGAGACCCCAAAACAGTGAAACTCCTTGTTGAGATGGTGGAACGGTATACAGTGGTGGAGGATCTGCTTGGCCCTACCAAGCGCCAAGGGCCCAGTCTGCTACGGCCTATTTGATCCTATGCCTCTCTTCAAAAGGACTTCCCCCGGAGCCCTGGAACCAACACCCCGGAAGGTCAAGAGTCACTACCGGTACCCCCTCAGCGATCTGCTCCTATTCAGAGAGGAGGGGATGTACAATGTTGGCAATGTCATTCCTGGAGGCATACCCGGGCCCACTGCAAGAGGAGCCAATGGAATGCGGAGTTCTTCGAAAGGGGGTCTTTTTATGCCCATAATGTACAACACATCTTGACCTTGGTGAAGGGAAATTTGAATGTGAAGTCCAAGTGAACCACCTCCCTGCCTGGGCTTTGCTGGACTCCGGAAGCATGGTAACCCTGGTTCACAGTTATTGGGAAGATCGGTCCGGTAAGCAAAACTTTACGGGTTGTGTGCATTCACCAGGACACTAGAGAGTACCCTCTCATCTCCGTGTCCATCTCCACAGCATGTGGCACTGGTACTCAAGAGGTGGGGGTGGTAAAGAACTTGGTACATGATGTTATCATAGGACGAGACTGTCCATTATTTGCTAAACTGTGGGGACAAGGAGAACTACCTGAACAATCCAGAGACTGGAGAGAAACTAGTCCCTCTGTTCCTGCTGTTGAGGGGAATAACCCTGGAATGCCAAAGGTTCTTAATGTGGATCCAGATGATGAAAATGCTAATGATTTGGTTAATGGTGATGAAAGTAGTGCTGATACTGTTAAGGATGTCAAGATGTGTGGTTCACAGATCTACATGAACACTGGGGGGGGACCTTCCCTACTTCAGGTAATGCTGGGGGAAGAGGATGAGGAAGTGGCCTCTACCCCTGCCCTGCCAGATTTGGATGTTCCCCATTGTGCATTTGGTACTGTCCAGATGCAGAACCCCACCTTGGCCCGTGCACAGGAACAGATTATAGTAGTAAAGGGGGTTCCCCAAGAGCCAGGTGCGAATGAGCGGTGGCCACACTTCGCAATATCTAATGAGTTGCTATATCAGGTTACCAAAGTGAGAGAACGCGGTAGAACAATTATTGGTACCCCAACAGTATAGACGCAAGGTCCTGGATCTGGCCCATGACAATGTTTTAGGGGGACACCTGGGAGTTGAAAAGACGGAGGCACGGATCACTGACTGGTTTTATTGGCCAGGTCTGAAAGCAGAGGTAGGGAGGTACTGTACCTCTTGTCCCACCTGTCAGTTGACCACTCCGGTAAACCACTTCCGGAGCCCTTTGGTCCCCCTGCCCATAATTGAGGTCCCATTCAAGAGGATAGTCATGGATATTGTGGGTCCCTTGGTAAAGTCGGCTCGAGGTCACTCCTACATACTGGTGATCCTCGACTATGCCACCCGATATCCTGAGGTGCTACCTCTGCGGAATACCTCCTCTAAGGCTATTGCCCGGGAATTATTCCAGTTGTTTACACGGACTGGTTTACCCAAGGAAATACTCAGACTAGGGCACCCCATTTATGTCAAGGGTTATGGCTGATGTATGAAAGCTGTTCCGGACTAAACAGCTGCGCACATCGGTCTACCATCCCCAAACAGATGGGTTGGTAGAACATTTTAATAAGACCCTTAAGTCTATGCTCAAGAGAGTGGTACAAAGGGATGGGAAAAACTGGGACTGCCTGTTACCAGCTCTCCTGTTTGCTATCCGGGAAGTGCCCCAGGCCTCCACTGGGTTTTCGCCCTTTGAGTTGGTATATGGGCGGAGACCTCGCGGACTACTGGACTTTGTTAAAGAGGAATGGGAAAGTGAACCTATTCAGCATAAGAGTGTTCTTAAATATGTCTCCCAAATGCAGGAGAGGATCCTTACTGTGATGCCACTAGCCCAGGAACATTTGCAAAAAGCCCAGGAGGCTCAACAATGGGTCTAAAATAGGGCTGCTAAAATAAGGCACTTCCAAGTGGGGGATCGAGTAGCGGTGTTGATTCCCACTGTGGAAAGTAAATTCTTGGCCAGATGGCAAGGCCCCTTTGAATTTGTAGAAAAAGTGGGAGAGGTAAATTATAGAGTCCACCAGCCAGACAAGAGGAAACCATATCAGATATATCATGTAAACTTGTTAAAGCCCTTGACAGCAGGCAAAGGAGTTCTTGCAGAGAAATAAAGAGACATTTTCAGACTTGCCAGGGCTCACTAGTGTCATAGAGCACGACATTATTACGGAACCAGGAGTCAAAGTTTTTGTCCGGCCCTACCGCATCCCAGAGGCTCAAAGGAAGGCCATTTCAGAGGAAGTGAAGAAGATGTTAGACCTGGAGATTATTGAAGAATCGCAGAGTGAGTGGTCGAGCCCGATTGTGTTGGTACCGAAGCCCAAAGGGACTTTGCGATTCTGCAATGATTTCCAGAAACTTAATGAAGTTTCACGGTTTGATGCCTACCCCATGCCCCCGGTAGATGAGCTTATTGAGAGACTAGGTCCAGCCAGGTATATCACTACATTAGACCTTACCAAGGGATATTGGCAAATCCCGTTGACTAAGGCTGCTAGAGAGAAAACTGCTTTTTCTACCCCAGAGGGGAGTTTTCAGTACAAAAGAATGCCTTTTGGATTGCAAACTGCTCCAGCCATGTTCCAGCGAGCAATGGATAGGATTTTACGACCTCACCGGCAGTATGCCTCAGTGTACTTGGACGACATAGTCTTTTCATAGATTTTATTTTCTGTAAAGTTGATTTGTCTGTAAGGAACATATCAATTCTTGGGAGGGGGGGAGAGGAAAGAAAGTGGAAACAAATATCTTGTTCAGAGGCATACTGACAACAACAGATATCTTTTTTTTAAAAAAAGGATGTAGAATTAAGTTTAGGGCCACTGCCCTCTCCATAGGAGGAATCCAGATTCTTGATTTTGTGGAAAAGTTTGTTAATAAACCACAGTTGGCCATTGTTGGGTGTATAGACAGTGTTGCGGCATTATTGATATATTATGATATTATTGGCACTTCAGTTTTAAATAGCAACATTCTTTGTTAATGTCCAGATGAAAAGGCAGGAAAGCCAGTGTATTTTTAACCACTATTATCACTCCCCTCTTTTTGTTGAGGCATTCTCCATGAGTATATGTGGAATTTTCAAATGAGAGAAAGAGGAACAGTCTTCATTTCTAAAAAGTGAATCTTGAAGAAAACTCACCTCCCCTTCTAATGTTTGAATTTCTTTCCTTATACTTGGGTGGTTAGGTGCTTTAGCGTTTATGGAGATTATTTAAAAAAAATGTGGAATCAGGATCAGAGTAGCATACCTTCATATACCTTGTTGTCTGAGTGTAAAGCATCCGTGGGGCATTTATACCTCCAAGAGTGGAAAGGCAGCTGGCAGCCTATTCATTTTGAATGAGCCCCAACACAGCAGAAATAACCCCTGCAGATTTTATTTTTCATCTTATTGCAACTCAACCCACATTGCGGTGCACTACTTTCTAACTCTGGTGTGTTATATATGTGCATCGGGGTATCCTTTAAAATGAATGCCATTACCTCCCATTGTAGATGTAAAGCACACTAGACATGAACAGGCTCTAAGGGAAATCTGATAAAATATCTTTCTTCCTCCTACTATTTTGTAGTGGAAAGAAACAACAAGGCTGATGCTACAAAAGATCACTTTCTACCGTGATTGTTCACTTTGTTTTTTTCTTTTATTTTTGAAAAATCTTTTTATTGGTTTCAATGTCATAAACATGTAACAAACACATACACAAATCCAAACATAACAGGGTGACCCTCGCAGGGGATGCAGAGTACAATATTCATTAGAAATGTAATCAGCAAGACCAATTAGAGAAAAGGCCTGGCTCCCTTAGGCCGATGAATATCATGAGTATTAACATACACAACAGAAATGGTGAAAGTCTAAATGACTTGACATTAAGGCAACAGACATTCAAGTAGAGGGCACATCAGCGGCCATGGAGGTCTCGGCTAACCATTTAGACCAGATCTTGTCATACTTTTTAGGGCAGCCTCTGTTGGCATATGTATCTTTATAGAGAGGCAAGCAGTTGTTAACTAGTTGTTTTCAAAAGGTAAGGGGTGGAGATGAGGGTTTTCTCCAATGGAGTGCAATGGCTTTTCTGGCATAAAACAAAAGCAAGCCAACTAGAGTGTGCCCTGCCACAGGAGAAATTAAATGTTCAATCAGACCCAAAATACATATAGACATGGAGGGTTGCAGAATTGTGGCACAAACCAGATGGATAAGAGCTATTACTTCCTCCCAGAACTTGACAATGACTGGGCAGGCCCAAAAAATATGGGTAAAATCTCCCGGGGGCCCCTCCACACAGCCAGCACTTGGGGGAGGAGCTGGAGTTCATTTTATTCAACCTGTAAGGGGCAAAGTATGCACGGTGAACCAATTAAAACTGAATTAGGCATTCTCTTAGAGAAACTAGGGACCAAAGGGAAAGTCCCATATATCTTCTCAGTCATGAGTGTCAAGATCCGGAATATCCTGTTGCCATCAGGCCCTAAGACCCTCTAGGACAGGCAGTGACACCATGACTAGATGAGAGTATAACCGGGAGGTACAGTCTGACCTTAGTATATACTCTAGTGCTGACTGTACAACTTGAGGGACAGAGTGGGAGAATTGGCTACCAAAGACATGGGAAAGTTGAATTTGAGAATAAGGAAAAAAAATAAGACTCTGGAACCTTAAAGTTGGAGGACAATAGGGATAAGGAAGCCAGGAATTGATTGACAACTACCTGGGATATCATCTTAATATTAAATTTGGAGTAAATTGGGGGGGGGGGGGGGCAATTGGGGGAAACGGCTCGCTTAGGATAATGCCCACATTTGAGACCGCCCCCCAAGCTCGAAGAGTGGTGAGTATAGAAGGTGTTAGTGAGTATGGGGAGTGGGGACCACGAAATAGGAATTTCAATGCTTCCAGGGAGTTCAACACAGCCGCCTCAACCAGTACATAAGGGTTGGTGGCATCAGCTACACCTTATTTACTAAGTTCACAGACACACACACACTGTCCAAGATGGATATTCATTTTACTGACATAAATAATAAACATATTACCAGTATTATATAGATATCATGGAAAGTTAGATTGTGTATATTGCTAAGAAACACAGGATGCAGTAGGCAGGATGCTGTTCTATCATTGTTAGCCACTCATTTACAAGCAATTGCAAAATCTTATTAGAGCTGCGATAAGACTCAAATGAAAAGCTGACTATACACATTGGTCTCAGCCAACCCAATCTTTTTATTTCTGGTTATTTCTGGTTGTGGTGGAGGTTGTCACTCTTCTGCCTCTTGTGCATTCCTACTGGCCCATCAATATAATGGGCGGCCTCACTGACCAATAGAAATATATTTGCCTGGAATTTGAGATTTTATTTGAGATCTCTATTTCCTGAAGCTGTAATCATTAAAAAAAATGTTTTCCCTCTACAGATATCGATGAGTGCAAACAGAATACTGCTAACTGTGGTACCAACATGTACTGTAAAAATACAGTGGGCTCATTTGAATGTTTGTGCTTAGATGGTTTCATATCCATCTCCAATACTTGTATAGGTGAGTATTAGATAATATACTGCTTACCACAAGTGTCAGAAATAAATGTAGAAATTAATTTAAACCAAAAAATATGTAAAATTTAACTTTTATTTGGTGACATCACTTATCATATTTTCTAAAACGCTCTTTTAAAGTACTGTATGTTATGTGTTTAGAATAGTGTGGTATAGTTGTAAAATGTCCCTGGGGACCATTGTCTAAACAGAAAGTGAGTAGAAATCCAAAATGCTTGAGTTCTCTCAAGAAGCAAGGGCAATTCTTTCGAAGGGGGAACACATGATTCGGTGTCAAATGTATAGGAGGGAAGTTCCTCTTTTAAAGCGGTAGTAAGCTGCAGCTGGCCAAAAGAAAAAAAAATCCCCTGCAAAGGCAATGGCATAATGTGTTAGTATGCATCCCATACTAGCACATTATGAAATACTGACCTTAGAACGAAGCCCTCCAGCATGGCGTGCTGACAGAGCTTCCATCTTTACCTGGGTTTGCGGGCTCTGGCCATATGAGTGGCTGCAGTCGTGATGACGTCACTCCCACACATTTCCCGCGGGAGCCGTTGACTGTAGCATGGAGCTCTGAAGGTCCGGCATGGTATGCCAGACCTTCAGAGCACATGCGTCGGTGACCTCACCAGCTGCATCCATTGGGAATATCCCCTAAACACCGCAAGTTTAGGAGATATTCAATGAACCTACAGGTAAGCCTTATTATAGGCTTACCTGTAGGTATAAGTCCAAAAAAAGACTTTACTACCACTTTAAGGAGATTTCCTCTCACTTTCTGCTGAATCTTTAGAACAAACAGTAAAGGGCATTTACCCAATGAGATACAGATGGTTAAAAATAACATGACATGGTTTTAACTCTTCCCTACTGAATCCAAAACAAAAAAAAAGAAGTTTTGGCTACACATACATTTTGCAAAATCTTTACCAGATTTAAAAAAAGAAATAACAATGGCTTGATTACAGGCCCAAGTCTATATACTGTATTTCCCCCGACTGCTAACTGAGAAATAATCTTCTGTAGCAGTCTTTCTCAACCTTTTTAACCCATAGGAACCCTCAAAATAATTTGTAAGTCTCAAGAACCCACTGCTAAGAACAATTTATTAGGGGTCAATGGAAGAATGCCTCCTACAAAGGTGGTTAGTAGGAAGAATTTCCCCCTTACAGAAGTGGTTTCAATGCCACCCTTACCAACTCTTATAATCATCATTGGTGTGAAGCCGCTGGCTCTGCTGAGTCGCATTGGACATGAGACTATCCAGGGACCATCAAGATGATAGGCCAATCAATCATAGCTTGAAGAACCCCTAGCAACTTCTGGAGGAGGGTTCTGCAGCGTGCTTTGGATTTGGACGGACCTCTCCTCAGCCTGCACCCTCATTAGTCAGCAGCATTCAACTCATCGGACCTTGATAGCCTGAGCAGGGACCCTTAAGCATTTATTGGGGGTCTCAACCTCTGGAGGAACCTTAGATTTCTATGGAAACCTGGTAGATAATGGCTGCTATAGAGTGCTATCAATCTTGCTGATCCAACATGAATGCACAGATGGTTACCACACGTATTCTTTCTTCTCTCAGCTGACATCTTAGTAGTGAAACAACACTCTTCTGTTAAAGTGGTAGTAAACACTTGATTTTAAAAAACATCCTTGCTGCCTGTCAGCGGGTAAGGTCATCTGAGCTGCACTTGCGCAGCTCAGATCACTTTTATGGCCCGCTCTGTGAGCCATAGCGATGTGACTCCTGTGCGTGGGAATGATGTCACTGCAACCTAGCAATTCAAGCGGCTGGAGATACGACACCCAGAAGGAAGACCCGGTGAAGATGGAAGCGCAGAGGGAGCTGTCACAGCGATGTGCTGGAGAGCTCCTTTAACAGATAAGTCTGTCATAATGTGCTAGTATGTGGTGCATACTAGTACATTAAGACTTAAACCTGCAGGGGGACCAGCTTTTTTTATTTTTATGTAACAAGTTAACTATAGCTTTATCGGTCAGTGGAAGGACCTGTAATTGAGCCATTGCTATGCAAGTGCAATTCTTCTTTTACATTAAAGCAAATATGCAGGCAGATATGAAAGTCAGAAATGAATTCAGCTCTATAATTACTAATACATAATTTTAATACAAGCAGCACTGTTCTGTGTGGCAGAACAGTGCAGGTTTAGGGACTGGATGGAAAGAAATACAAATCCTCAACTTTTAAAAGGGGAAATTCTACACAATCCCCTGTGTCCTATGTTTCTGTAATATTAGTAGTAGTATTAGTACTACCCTATCTGCTATGGATATATTACGAGTCTGCAAGGATTATCTATATGCCTACCATCCATGCTAGTGAGCGCATTCTTTGCAAAGACTGAAGTAGACAAATAAGGCCTAATTTCGATGTAGCAGCAAAAAAATATATCTAGTCAGTTAACTGGAAAATTTCTACTCACTTCCTGTTCTTGTAACAAATCAAAAATAGGTTCTAATGCCCTGTACACACAATAGGATTTTCCGATGGAAAATGTGTGATAGGACCCTGTTGTCGGAAATTCCGACCGTGTGTAGGCTCCATCACACATTTTCCATAGGAATTTCCGACACACAAAGTTTGAGAGCTTGCTATAAAATTTTCCGACAACAAAATCCGTTGTTGGAAATTCCGATCGTGTGTAAACAAATCCGATGCACAAAGTGCCACGCATGCTCGGAATAAATTAAGAGACGAAAACCATTGGCTACTGCCCCGTTTATAGTCCCCAGGTACGTGTTTTACATCACCGCGTTCAGAATGATCAGATTTTCCAACAACTTTGTGCGACTGTGTGTATGCAAGACAAGTTTGAGCCAACATCCGTCAGAAAAAATCCATGGATTTTGTTGTCGGAATGTCCGATCAATGTCCGACCGTGTGTACAGGGCATAACCCTTCATCTTTAAAAAAAACACAGAAAGAATACTGAAGGGTGCATGCATTTTCACATTATACTTCCACTTCTTATTTTACTGTATTCTAGATAAATTATTAATTTATTTCAAGATTATTATCAAAAATACATTTATGGTACAGAGCATGGCTAATAGAATGATCTACCCGGGGTGTTACAGACTAGGCACATCTTATTCTTTATTCTTTTATTTAAAACTGTCTACACCTTACTGATCAGACTAATGTACCATGAGCTGTAGTTATAAATATTTTAAGCAGAGGTTCTCTGACACCTAAAAATTAATTCAAGGGTTTCTCGGGGTACAAAGGTTGAGAAAGGCAAGACTAGAAAATAAGCACACACCCCTCCCACAAAGCAATATTGTGTGCATGGACAACCAATCACCAAGCCCCAGCATTGTCATGTAGGAGGAATACCTAAATGATGTTAGGATGACTTATACACAAGATACTAACTAATGTTATTGTTTACCATGAACTGTATGAAGAGTGTTTGCCTAACGCTACGCAACAAAGGTATATGGAATCCTGCATCAATCAGAATAAAAAGGTAATTTTAAATGTATTTTCAGTTCTTCATTTGTATATTGTCCTTTAAATTGTTTGCAGCATCATGCAGTTTATAAACCTAGCTTCAAAAATGCAGTGCAGGAAACCCCGCAATCTGTGCACGTTCCCCGCACTGCATTCAAATCGCACTGCCCTTGTGATCTGCAGTGGGTGTCAGTGCAATCTTAACGACACCCCACGCGCAGGTCGCAAAAGCAGTGCATTTGCTTGCACCGAATCACACGGTACAAAAGTACCATGCGATCCAGTTGCAGTGTGGTTCCAAAATTGGTGCATGTATGACTTTGGTGTGACACGGTGTAACTTAAGCCCATTCAAAATTGATAGGCTCAAATCACACCACACTGAATCGCAAGTGAAATGAACAGGAATGCGGTGCGGTTTATAGTGTGGGCCGAGGCTGAAATTAGGATGACTTGTAACCACTCATAAGTAGGGAGGAGCTAAGGTTCAAGCCAAACTGAGTGGAAAACTGTGGGAAACTGTCACTTGATAGCAGGCCGCTGGTCCAATCAGCTGTGGGTGTGCAATTCCCCACCCTGCAGCGGTACATAACAAAGGGGTGGAAATAAAGAAAGTAGACCAGGATGCACAGATAAACAGGCCTGAACAAGTCCCGAAATTGACTGTACAAAATGCAGAAAAAAATGTGCCCTTTGGGACTTTTGAGGGATCTAGCCAAATAAAATGTCAAACCATTATATAAAAATATAGAACAACTTTACTATTCACATAGAAGTATGTAAAAACCACACATAGTGGCAACATGTATGACAAAACTGCATTACATTCATTACAATATATAGCACTAAAAAGTGACTGCCAGCAAGTGTGTTCACAGATACTGTGAAATTGCTCCTCCGCTCGTTTTGTGAAACAGAGTTCACTTTATCAGGAGGTAAAGCAATTTTTCGGTTAATAACCCAAATCTGCAAAAAAAATAAAAAATAAAGGGGGGAAAGGAAGGAAGGAATAAAAAATATAAATGTATACAGTCAACCTACTTACATGACAAAAGTAATGCCGAGAACATCAAACAAGTATCGTAACAGGTCACCAACCGTAAAAACAATTTGAGGTAGATCCTCAACGATGGACAGGTGCAGTAGATGGCCACCAGCGAAGGGCAGTCCTCCTCAGGTATGGGGGGTGGAAGAGATCACCAAAATGGGAAAGGCCCCAAAAGTGGGGGGCAAGCGGGGGGATTCAAAATGGCATGGCGTCAGCGGGTACCTAAGATGGAAGTTAGTGGAATCTTTTTATAAGGTACTGCCATCAAAATGACTATCGCCCAATGATAACCCACACCATATCTCGAGAATGATGAAAGAAAACCAATTGCGCAGGAGAAGACCTTTTGAAAGCAGTGGAAAATAAGAGAGAGAGAGAGAAATGAAAGAAATTGCACAGTAGGGGAGTATAGTGATGGGGAGGTTTGGTGATGGCTGTGGAGGTAAGGTGGTGGTTCAGTGGTATAGTGGTGGCTATGGAGGTATGGTAGTAGTGGTGGAGGTATGGTGGTAGCTGTGGAGGTATGGTGGTGGTGGTAGTTAGGGAGGTATGGTGGTAGCTGTGGAGGTAGCTGTGGAAATACTACAGACAACATTGACCTAATATGGCCACATTGCCATATTTGGATAGTGTCAATGACCACATATAGCCATGTGGCCATATTAGGCCAATATTATCATCGGCATCACTGGGCCATTGTTACATGTGGCTGTGGGGTGGGGAATTTCATGACTGCAGCGGACTGGGCCAGCAGCCTGCTATCATGTAACGGTTCACCAGGTTTTAGGCTGAAATGAATTCGGTCAGAACCTTATCTCATCCTTACTCAAAAGGATAAACTCTTTTAAACATATTTTGAATTGCCACAAAATTAAAACTCATTATTAAGAGCCCATTCACACAGGGGCAACTTTGGATCCGACTTCAAGTCGCCCCAAGTCGCCCCTAGTCTCCTCAAGTCGCGCTACATGAATAAATCAATGTAAGTGAATGGATCTGTCTTAATGCACACTACTGCAGTCGCTCCGACTTCAGAAAAGGTTCCTGTACTACTTCAATCCGACTTGAAGGCAACTTGTACCCATTGATTTCAATGGAAGTTGCCTCCAAGTCTGATCACTGTTCATACTGAGGCAACTTTACAGGAAGCAGAAAGGAAACAGAAAGTAATTTCCTCCACTAAACAGCCAGCCCCCTCCTCCTCACACACAGCTGATAAGCTCTGATTGGCCACTTGTAAAGTTCCCTGTCCTAGAGGCGACTTCAAGTTGTGTTGTAAGTTGCCCCAAGTCGTGCTGTGATTCATACTCAAGTCGTGTCCAAGTTGCCTCCCAAAGTCGTGCTGGAAGTCGTGTTGCCCCTGTGTGAATGGGCTCTTAAGCTGAATTCCAGGCAATTGGTTAAATATACAGTACACATGAAATACCAATATGAGAACTGTTTACCTGCCAAAGGATTTGTATTTGTGTTCATCCGGTTTTAAGATTTACACGGCTGTCCTGTCTGACAGGGCAGACGATCTGATTTTCATCTGCTGTCGGTACACTTACAGGTGGTATCCCCCCTCCCCCTATCCCCAGCTTGTAACTGGACACTGAAAGGAGAAGCAGCAGACATATGAGCTCATATCTATCACTCTGCTCTCTCCTCCTATTAGCATGTTCTTTGTTAACTTTTGAGCACTGCAACACAGCTGATTGGCTTCTTGTGCTGCTGATCTCTCTCTTAGTCGACTTTCTGCTGTACAGAAACTGCAGTAGGCTGATACCAAGTCAAATTTAGGTACTTATACTACTTGCCTTTAAAAATAAATCATGTCAAGATGTACTAATCAATAAAGATCTGCATAATTTATGTATGTTATATTTGCCTGGAGATCACTTTTAAAGCCCTAGGTGAATAATATTTAGTTTGCTAAAACACTATAAAAAAAAATTGACATGGCATTTTTCTCATAAAACACTATTTCCACCTCTTTGTTAAAGTAATACTAAAGGCTAAACTTTTTTTTTTAGTTTTGGATCAAGTAAAGAAGGATTAGATCACCTGCCAGGTTTTTATTGCAGTCTGTGCCCCCGTTAGGGGGATTCACCCTCTCTATTTCTCCTGTTTACCATTATCATTGAAAGAGAAAGTGAAATAAAATCCTAGATTATGGGCTGTCCCCAGTACAGGAATAGAAGGGAAATCTTCCAACTGGGACACTACTTCTAGTGACCCTGATGACAACCAGGGAAGGAATTCCCTCACTTTGGAGGGATTTTCACTCACTTCCTGTTTTGGCTCTGGGACAGGAAGTGAATGGACATCTCCCCAATGGGATACAGCAAAAAATAAATCTCCCAGGGGTTTTAACCCTCCCTTATTCTATTCAAAATGGAAAAAAAAATTAACTTTAATTCTACTTTAACCTTTCTTTGAATCTCAGTGCTGCTCTTCTTCACCACTTCCTCACAGCCCCTTCTTGTACTCATATACTAACAGCACATGACTGCTCAGGTCTGACTTTTCTAGTGATAACAGTAGACTATGCCTGGCTAAGGTGTGTAGGTATGGTCTCTTGTGATCTCAACCAGGGGTGCATGTGAAAGGATGACAATGCAGAAGCACCATTGGGACACAATTGTCAAGTTTGTAGGTGGGGCCTGGCCCCAGGTACCCAACCAGGAGAGACAGACACAGTTCTTGAGGTTTTAGTATCTTGTTTATTGTGGCAGTATAAATAATGACAGTAATGAATAGCTCTGGAATGAAGCTGAATAACAGTCATCTACAGTGCCACCAGGCTTGGGCCTGTATTACCAAATGTATAAGGCCCCACACCAAGATAGCTGCCAAAGGTCACCAGAATTTGCAATGTCCAATCAGACAGCCAATACCTGAGACACTGACAGAGGCGCTGAGGGGACAATTCCTTCTAAAGACTCCTTTTCATTTGTATAGTGGCACAGTGCCACCTATAAGCAGGGTCAGGGGGAAGGGGGTTAATGGTTTAGCCAACTGTCCCCGGTAGGTTCACAGGTTTTGTTGGGGTCCAACATCCCTCCCGTGTTCTATAAAAGGGAAGAGGTCTGAATCCTAAGGGGCTCTGGGGAACACTTGGGTAACGTATGAGAAATCTACACTAAAGACTTGCTGGGATCTATGGTCCGCTCTGGATTGCCGATTTGTCGGAAGAACCCTGGAACATGGACTTCTCTGTTAGAGCACTGCCAAGTTTGGACTTTCCTCTAAGAGACGTCACCTGTGCAGGTAACCTGGGGCAGCCGCAGTTAGGTTCAGCTAGGAACGGAATGTTATTACATGTTGTACGTGTTTCCAAGTCTACAGTAGACTTTAATTCTACTGCTCCAAGCCTGGTCTGAAGTTATTTATAGGGGTGCATGTGAGGTCTAGGCATACTATTAAAGAACTTGGGTCTGCAACCACGATAAGGGATATGTGTAACTTCGCTGCAGCAAAGGTTCATGAGTAACTCCAAGGAAAACAGCAACCAGTCATGGCATGGGCCCTGATAAGTTGCAGGTTCTCTGGTAGCGAGGAGGTCAGTGTTTGGATTCCCACCCTAGCTGTCTGTCTCCGTCAGTCACTAAAAGCGGACTAGCATTATGGAGATCTAGGCCTGGTCACTTGGTACGGAAAGAAAAGAGTTAAGTGAAAGCACGTATAAGGTTCACGCTATGGGTCCACACTATGTGCTCAGTGAGACCCTATTCCGTTAATAGGAGTGAGGTAACAGAGTTATGCTGACTGGTGAAGTGGGCAGTGGCTCAGCCTGTTCTTCCTAATGCAAAAAATACATCAGAGCAGTGTGTAGAACATGGAACAAAGAAGCTAAGGAGGAACTCTGCATCTCGAGTTCTGCACACATGTAGCCCATCATGGAGTTGGGAGACTGCTTTAATGTTTGACTGTTCACATGACCACAGCTCCTGCCTGGTCCCCAGTCTTTGGTGAGCACACTCTCTGCAAAGTATTACCCCGTTCAATGCCTGGCAAGAACCCACCCCAGGGTGGAACCTCTCATGTAACCCTTGCTTGGTGCCCATAGAGAGAAGGAAACATGGAAGACCTGGCTTTACACCAGTCTACTACCCTCCTCCACCTTGAATTACAGCTACTTGATGGAGGAAAACCTGCACCTGCCTACAAGTGGCTGTACAAAAACCTTCTTGGCAAGATCAGCAGAGATTATTGCAGATTTTAAAATATTGCCAGAGAAGTCCACCTGATGCAGCTTCCTGAGGTGGTGTGCCAATGATGCTCCTGAATTCAAAGTAGAGTTGCCACTCTCATGTGGCCTTCCTGTTGTCAGTCAACAACAGGAAATTGTGAGCTCACTGGATTTCAACTGCTATTCAGTGCAAGTTTGCTGGCAGTAATATTTTCTCTAGCCCATGCAACTTTATCAAGAGGGGCCAGAATACCATCCAAAAATGTGCAATCCTTAAAAATGATGTATGTCTCAGGATGCCATAGTAGATGTTATGTATGGAGAGATTAAGACAAAGTAATGCCAAAACCACAGATATTCTGCATGCCAGCCTCTACAAGGTTAGCAGTTTTCTCTGGTCTCTAAATTTAACCCTTTTGAGTTCTCTTTTTGCAGGATCCATTCTGCTCTGTTCTTGAGCACTCAATTAGATCTCTGAATGAATCTTGTCAACAACATAACATCAGTGATCAGGTAAGAAAACCCAGTATGGAAAGTGGGCGTCTGGTGGAGGAGTGGATGCTTTACAGTATCTTCATTCTTCACATCTGCTCAGGCATGCATGTGTCTTGTTTACATTCAATTGTAGTGTCATAATCCTTTCCCTTTCCTCGCCTTTCCTTTCCCATTTCCATTTCCCTTTCTTTTTTCTTTCCTTTTTCCCTTTTCCTTTCCTTTTTCCCTTTCCCTTGCCTTTCCTTTCCCCTTCCCTTTTTTCTTTCCCCTTCCCTTTTCTTTCCTTCCTCTCACCTTCTTTCTAAATTTTTCTCAACACAGACAGCAAATGAGGAACTCAAGAAAATAACCAAAGAGATCACTCAGGCTCTCTCCAATTTCAGCACCATCACTAACAAAGTGCAGAATGGACAATTCATTACAGAGCTTCTACAAAATGTGGAAAACACTTACCTGACATCTTTTCTGCAGGCACCAAGGACTCAGAAAATCAACACCACTGATCTAGGTGATCATATATAATATAATATGTGTAGTACTTATGCCAGCTTAACAAAAGGAGTCTTTACTCTTTTTATAACCCAACTCTGGGCTGGATTTTTTTTAAACCCAGCTGGTTTAAAAAAACAAACAAAACAAAAGCACCTCTTCTCTGGCACTGTCCCCCAAAATAATTAGTTCCTCCTCAGGACATCATGGATCCACCCCATGAGTGGGCAACACCACAGCACCCAGTGGTCATAGTGAAATTATACATAGAACACAAATGGCATCATGATGTTAATGCCACTCACTACATCATTGGGGAACATCTGGTACTAAGGCTGCTTTCACACTGGGGCGGTAGGGGGCGTCGGCGGTAAAACAGCTCTATTTTTAGCGCTGTTTTACCGCGGTATTCGGCTGCTAGCGGTGCGGTTTTAACCCCCCGCTGGCGGCCGAAAAAGGTTAAAACCACTCGTATAGCGCGGCTATAACCGCGGTATTGCCGCGGTATAGCCGCGCTGTCCCATTGATTTCAATGGGCAGGAGCGGTTTAGGAGCGGTGAATACATCGCTCCTTCACCGCTCCAAAGATGCGGCTTGCAGGAGATTTTTTCTTCTCCTGCCAGCGCACCGCTTCAGTGTGAAAGCCCGAACAAACAGCGGAGGCTGTTTAGGGCGGTATTTTTAGCGCAATAACGCCTGCAAACCACCCCAGTGTGAAAGGGGCCTAAGGGGGGAGGGGTAAGAGGCTCCATGCATCATGGGATTGGCCTGAAGATATCTGGGAGAGGTAAGTATTAAAACAAAGATTAGAAGCCTGATTTGCTGCAAATGTACAGCTGTGGCCAAAAGTTTTGAGAATGACACAAATATTAATTATCACAAAGTCTGCTGCCTCAGGTTTTTTTATGACAATTTGCATATACTCCAGAATGTTATGAAGAGTGATCAGATGAATGGAAATTCATTGCAAAGTCCCTCTTTTTGCTATGAAGATGAACTTAATCCCATAAAAAAAATTCAACTGCATTTGTGAAGAAGGCTTCAGGGTTCCAAAGAAAGTCCACCAGGCGCCAGGACTGTCCCCTACAGTTGATTCAGCTGTGGGATCGGGAAGCAACCAGTGCTCTGGAATGGCAGCAGGCAGGTGTGAGTGCATCTGCATGCACAGTGAGCCGAAGACTTTTGGAGGATGGCCTGGTGTCAAGAAGGGCAGCAAAGAAGCCACTTCTCTCCAGGAAAAACATCAGGGAAAGACTGATATTCTACAAAAGGTACAGGGATTGGATTGCTGAGGACTTGGGTAATGTAATTTTCTCTGATGTATCCCCTTTCCAATTGTATGGGACATCCAGGAAAAACCTTGCCCGGAGAAGAAAATGTGAGTGCTACCATCAGTCCTGTATCATTCCAACAGTAAAGCATCCTGAGACCATTTATGTGTGGGGTTGCTTCTCAGCCAAGGGAGTGGACTTACTCACAATTTTGCCTAAGAATGCAGCCATGAATAAAGAATGGTATAAAAACATCCTCCGAGATCAACTACCATCCAAGAACAGTTTGGTGGATAAGGCAAAAGTGATAACTAAGTGGCTTGGGGAACAAGACATTAAAATTTTGGGTCCATGGCCAGGAAACTCCCCATACCCTAATCCCACTGAGAACTTGTGGTCAATCCTCAAGAGGCAGGTGAACAAAAAACACACAAATTCTGACAAACTCCAAGCATTGATTATACAAGAATGGGCTGCCATCAGTCAGGATGTGACCCAGAAGTTGATTGACAGCATGCCAGGGTGAATTGCAGAAGTCTTAAAAAAGAAGGCTCAACACTGCAAATATTGACTCTTTGCATAAACTTAATGTCATTGTTAAAAAAAGCCTTTGGTGTGTACAAAATGCTTGTAATGATATTTCAGTATACCATAGTAACATCTGACAAAAAGATCTAAAAACACTGAAGCAGCAGACTTTGTGAAAATTAATATTTGTGTAATTCTCAAAACTTTTGGTCTCTCTCTTGTTTCTTGTCCTAGGCCAACAAGGCCCAGACCTAGGGCAGCACTTTGCGGGTGGTTGGCATCCCCGCACGAAAAAACCCCTCTCTCCCGAGTCCTGGCTCCCACACACAAACGGTCCCCAGTTACAGCCCCCAGCTGGCGGCATTTTCTGGTGGTAACTTGGCCGGGGAGGGGGGGGACTGGAGCCCCATAAGTGGCCGGTGATTGGCCGCACTCTAAGCAACTGACGGAAACTCCGCCTACCCTCCTCCTTGACATCTAGGCTCAGCGCGGGTGTGTTCACCGCTGTCTACTGTTACTAGTAAACACAGACGCCTCAGTTCTGTGGTTACAAGTGACAGCCCGGAGCACATCTCTCCCGCTGGCTTCCACAGAATTGCCCAGCTCCTGCAACAAAACAATGGAGAGATAGTTGCCTGACGATGTGTGTTCATGGACAGGAGGTGGGCCATTACATGCTGAGCTTTAGGTGTCCGAACGGCAACCCCCGTGCCTGATGATCCCGCAGCTGCCACTGGCAAGTGGAAAGAGGTGCAGCTACAAGTGCTGTACACTGCATGGGTAAAGCCAGAAGGAAGGGGGTTGGAGGGGCTTATGCAAAGGTGAGGAGATATAGAGTTCAGGAAAAAGGCGCAGAAATAGGGAGCTAAGTTAAAGAGATGCAAAGCTTAGCTGTTGGGGGGTTGCAGACATAAGCTGAAGAAAAAGTTGCAAAGGTGAGTTGTGGCCAGGGGTGCAGAGGTGAGCTGTAAAAGGGGGGAAGTGTGATGAAGTGAGCTGCGGTCATGGAAGGGGGGGCGTGCAAATTTGAGTTGCCAGAGAGTGTGGGTGTGCAGATGTAAGTTGCAGACAGGGGGTACAGATGTGAGTTGCAGATGGGGTACAGATATGAGTTGCAGACAGGGGGTACAGTTGTGAGTTGCAGATGAGTGGGGGGGGATGCATGGGTGGGAGTGCAGAGGTGAGTTTTGTACGGGGTGCAGAAGTGAGCTACGAACAGTTTTGAATGGGGGTGCCAAAGCAAGTTGCGGTTGGGGGTGCAGTCAGTGCTGTTTCTTGGCCAAGGCCCAGGCCTAGGGCGGCACTTTTTTGGGGGGCATCCCCGCATGAAAAAAGCTCCCCTTCTCCCGAGTCCTGGCTCCCGTACACAAACTGTCCCCAGCTACAGCCCCCAGCTGGCAGCGGGCAGCTTACTATAGCCTGTAGCGGTGCCGTTTTCTGGTGGTGACTTGACCGGGGAGGGAGGGCAGGGACTGGCACCTATACATTAAGGTGAAAAAACACCTGGCAGTCACCGGCCCCCTAGCCCCCCATTTTACTTACCTGAACTCCTTCATTCAGTCGACGGGCTCCCGGCTCTTGATTGGATAGATTGATAGCAGCGCAGCCATTGGCTCCCGCTGCTGTCAATCAAATCCAATGACGCGAGCGCTGGGGGGCGGGGCCGAGTCCTACATTCGGCCTCTGTGGATGCCGAATGCTGGACTCGGGAGCGCGCCCGCAAGGTAATCCCCCAGGAGAGCGCCTCTCCCAGGGGGTTATCTGATGTGGGGAGGAACCGCGAGAGCCGCCGAGGGACCCCAGGAGAGCAGGTTCGAGGCCACTCTGTGCAAAACAAGCTGCACAGTGGAGGTAAGTATGATATGTTTGTTATTTAAAAAAAAAAAATTACCCTTACAATCACTTTAAAGCAACTGATGGAGGCTCCGCCTATCCTCCTCTGTGGCATCTATAGCAACTTCCCCCTGGCTCCCGCCTGGGCTCTGTGTGTTTAGGATTGGAGAGAGGAGGATGAGGGGAACCACCAGGACAGCCAGGTACGATTCCTATACCTCTTGGGCACTTTTTTTTCTGTTCGATAGGCTGCACTGATGGGACTGTATTGATGGGCATTGATAAGCTGCAGTGGTGGAACTGTATTGATGGGCACTGATAAGCTGCACTTATAAGGCTGCACTGATGGGACTGTATTTATGGGCACTAATAAGGCTGCACTGATGGGACTGTATTGCTGGGCACTGATAAGCTCCACTGATGGGACTGTATTGATGGGCACTGATAGGCTGCACTGATGGGACTGTATTGATGGCCACTGATAAGGCTGCACTGATGGGACTATATTGATGGGCACTGATAAGCTGCACTGATGGGACTGTATTGATGGGCACTGATAAGCTGCACTGATAAGGCTGCACTGATGGGACTGTACTGATGGGCACTAATAAGCTGCACTGATAAGGTCACACTGATGGGACTGTACTGATGGGCACTGATAAGCTGCACTGATGGGACTGTATTGATGGGCACTGATAGGCTGCACTGATGGGACTGTATTGATGGGCACTGATAAGGCTGCACTGATGGGACTGTATTGATGGGCACTGATAAGCTGCACTGATGGGACTGTATTGATGGGCACTGATAAGCTGCACTGATAAGGCTGCACTGATGGGACTGTCCTGATGGGCACTAATAAGCTGCACTGATAAGGTCACACTGATGGGACTGTACTGATGGGCACTGAAAAGCCTGCACTGATGGGACTGTACTGACGGGCACTGATAAGGCTGCACTAATGAGACTGCACTGATGGACACTGGTGGGCACTGATAAGGCTGCACCGATGGGACTGTACTGATGGGCACTGAAAATAATAGATACAGCATTTGAAATGGTATACAAAACAACAAAATATACAAGTAGGCACTTGGTACCCACAGAGAGGAAGAGGCGGAGCTCTGAGAGGAAAAGGTAGAGCCTAAAGAGGAAGGGGTAGGGTTTACAGATGACAGGGCGGGTCTTAAATAGGAAAGGGTGTGGCCTTGAAAGGAAAGGGGTGGGTCATAATTAAATTAGGGGGTGCACTAGGGCAGCACAAAACCTAAATACACCACTGGTGTGAGTAGTAGGGTGACTAGGGATGAGTCTGATGATAAATCTGATGTCTATGGGGGTGAATCTTGTTATTTTATTCTTGTCATTTGTAGAGCTAATAAGCAAGCTGCTGGCAAATAAAAGGGCATGGGGAGCCTGGCACTGCCTGTAATGAAAACAATAGCTCTTCTCTACACAGGATTGTCAACTCTCTCTCTAACAGCTTCAACAAACACTAATATTACAACTGCTGTGATCCACCCATTTATAGAAGAGACTGGATTATCTATTTCTTCTAATTATTGGCTCTTATGACTCAGCTGCCCAGGGAAAATACCATTTACTGCATTATTGGTGGTTCCCTCTTTGTGGAGGCGAACCTGTGACCATTCCGGCCAAAAATCAGAGTTCAAATTAGTGAAACCTGGGGATTTACTCTTGATAACGTCAAAACAGAACCTCATCCCTAAAGCGGAGTTCTGCCATTCAAAATAAATAAAATAAGTCAGCAGCTACAAATACTGCAGTTGCTGACTTTTAATAATCGGACACTTACCTGACCCAGGGTACAGCGATGCGGGGGGAGCAAAGCCCCGCTCGTCTCCCCCTCCTCTCTGCGGCGCTGGCATTGTCACTGTGAGTGCCCTGCTGTGGCTCCATAGCCGGGCACGCACTGCGCATGCGCGAGCCGTGCGGCGTGCTGTGACTGGCTAGGCAATCATCTGGGACCTGTGATGTGTCCCAGGTGATTACCAAGAGGGAAGGGGGATCTCCCTTCCGGTGCCACGGTGAGCCGAGAGGAAATGGGAGCTGGGACCCTCTAAAAAGAGGGTATCCACCCCCCCAAAAAAAAAAACATGCCAAATGTGGCATGTCAGGGAGTCACCTTCCCTTAAAGTGGAAGTTCCATTTTTGGGTGGAACTCCGCTTTAAGGCTGATTTCATCTGTCTGCTACTGTGCTTTGACTGCTGAGTCAGCAGGCTGGGATGGGAATAGGACACGACTGTATTCCTTAACTGTACCAGAGAAAGTCATTCTATCCACCTGGCTGTGCTTTGTGATGGGGCTGTGTAAATTGTAGGGCTGGATAGACAGAGATGCATATCATTTGGCAAGTAAAACAGCTCTCATTAATGTATTTACATGTACAGTAACTGTAGCTGATTGATTTTTAATAAATATACTCCATTGTTTTAAATCTGAACGTTGTGATCTTGCTTCACATGTGTAGCCCTCTTTTGAAGGAGGGCAATTATGACAAATGGCCCTCCCCAAACAGGTTAGTACTATAAACCTGTAAATAAATAAGAGAACCAGAACCCTCACAAAGTAGAAAAGTGGGATTAATAATAAAGTTGGCAGGACCTCCACCCAGGACAGGGCCTCTGAGAACAGAGGGGATTCCCTTCCTGGAAAATGAATCGTTAATCTAAACAAAGTAATTAGGAGCAGAAGAACTACTGCAAACAGCATATGACATTAACCACTTGACCCCCAGAAGGTTTAACCCCTTTCATGACCAGGCCATTTTTTGCGGTACGGTACTTTAACTGACTATTGAGTGGTCATGCGACTCTGCACCCAAATACAATTTATATTCCCACAAGTAGAGCTTTCTTTTGGTGGTATTTGATCACCTCTGCGTTTTTTGTTTTTTTTTGCACTATAAACAAAAAAAGACAGACAATTTTGAAAAATCTATATATTTTTTACTTTCTGGTATAAAACCTATCAAATAAAAAAGTTGAAAAAAATCAAATTTCTTCAAAAATGTAGGTCAATATGTATTCTGCTACATATAAAAATCCCAACAAGTATATATTGATTGCTTTGCACAAAAGTTATAGCGTCTACAAACTATGGGATATTTTTATTTATTTATTTTACTAGTAATGGCGGCGGACATTCGGACACTAATTGATACTTTTGACTCTTTTTGGGGACCAGTGACACTAATACAGTGATCAGTGCTACAAATGAAAAAAAAAAAGGGGGAAGAGAGGGCGCACCGACCTAGTGCATTACCACTGATAGCGTTTATTAAAAAAAGGTAAAATAGCAAATGAATACTCACAAACGAGCATGAATAACAGGCATGAACATTAACTGCAGGTACGCAGTAACAGACATCAGAAAGAAACCGGGACCAGACATCAGGTCGATACGGCAATGGCTGACGCGTTTCGGGGGAGAGCATGTGGTTAATCCTCTGCAGTAAAAAGGCGGTTTGATCCTGTATGCACATATCCTCCCCTTCTTGCATTGTCCCCAAAACATATCTGGATAAGACAGAGTTAGTGGAGTCAGTCTTCTTTTTTTACGTGGGAGAGTGCATGTGATCAGTGCAGGGCCAATCAGTACTGTCCAGACAGAGGGTCAGGGGCCCTGCATCCTGATAGGATGGCCAGTGTAGTATGAAAATTCCTCCTACAAGTTTAAACCAGACACTGATAGAAGTCACAAGACTGCTTTAACTGCTGATGAGAAAAGGTATTTAGCAATTTATATTTACTGACATTATTACATAGTTACATAGTTAGTCAGGGTGAAAAAAGACACAAGTCCATCTAGTTCAACCAAAAAATATAAATAATACAATCCCATATACACAATCCTTCACCCACAGTTGATCCAGAGGAAGGCAAAAAACTCCAGCAAAGCATGATCCAATTTGCTACAGATGGGGAAAAATTATTTTGTGATCCCCCCGAGAGGCAATCAGGTTTTCCCTGGATCAACTTTAACTGTTAGTACCCAGTTATATTATGTACATTTAGGGAAGAATCCAGGCCTGAACCACCTCTGGAGGAAGTCTATTCCACATTTTCACAGCTCTTACTGTGAAGAAACCTTTCCGTATTTGGAGATGAAATCTTTTTTTCTCCAGACGTAAAGAGTGCCGCCTTGTCCTCTATGATGACCTTAAAGTGAATAACGCAACACCAAGTTCACTGTATAAACCCTTATGTATTTGTACATGTTGATCACATTCCCCCTTAATCTCCTCTTCTCAAGAGGGAATACATTCAGTTCCTCTAATCTTTCCTCATAGCTGAGCTCATCCATGCCTCTTATCAGTTTGGTTGCCCTTCTCTGCATTTTCTCCAGTTCCCCAATATCATTTTTGAGAACTGGTGCCCAAAATTGACCTGCATATTTTAGATGAGGTCTTACTAATGATTTGTACAGGGGCATTATTGCATCTCCATGTTCTGTGTACTGTGGGAGACTAGATATAGTGAATGCCGGCTCCTGGGTTTAGTAACACTTTAAACTATTAAAACATTAAAACATAGGAATACTTACCTAATAGTCTCTGCTTCTGGTCTAGGTGAAATACATCAGAAACAGCAGCTCCTGTGTTTGTGTAAGGTCATTAGGTTCAGTTTGGTGTTTACTGCTTGGAAATTCCCCTTTATATAACATCACAGTCTTCCAATCTGGGTTTCTGACCCAACTAGTAGGGACAGGAAGTACCTGTCTGTAACCAACAAACTCTGTGGTAATTACAAGCAAAAGCTATTTACAAATACAGATAGTAAAGGGCAACAGACCCCCGTACATGTAATAAATTCACTTAGTATAAAAGAAATGTTGAGAAATATTCAGATGCTATTAGGCTGAATCCATGTACTTTCTTTATGGCAAAGCTGTATATTCAAACTGTAAGAACTTGTTTCCATAATGCCATTTTCCCCTCAGACATTACTATGACTCCTTCCCATGACATCTGCAGTGCTGGTGTCCAGTCCTTCACCTTGGTCTCAGCTGACAACAATATGGAGGTGCCCTGCAGTCTGGTGCCCGGGGTCAAAGGTAATATAAAAATGGAATGCCTCAGTAGCTATTAATATTTAATTGTTTTGTTTTTTGCCAGGCACTTAAAATACAATTAAAAAATATATTTGTATGTACATACAGTATAGTATGAATCAAGTGGGTCATATAAAGAGAAAATATTGTGTTTTTTAAATTATATTTCAGGATCATTATTGTTATACAGGATTTATATAGCGTCATCAGTTTGTTACAGTTTGGTACAATTATAATACAATTCAATTCTAGAGGGTTCAGAGGACCCTGCTCATGGGAGCTTACAATCTAAAAAGGAGGGTCAAATGATACTAAAAGTAATAACTCTGTGGAATCAGCTTATAGAGCAAAAAAAGGAAAAGCTTAGGCCTCATGCACACAGGGCGTTAGAAAAAACGAGCTGCAAAGCCACTACCAATGCCAGGAAAAAGCGGCTGTGAAAACATGCTTTTAGTAGCTTTTTGCATTGGCCTTATTGCACGTTTAGCCACGCTAGCTTTTAGCCGCGTTTCTTTGCCTCTATTCAAAATCAATGGTTCCCTCTGAGAGCCCATTGATTTGAATAGAAGTTACACCACAAGTCGGACCATGAAGATCCAACTTGTGGTGTTTCTGTGAATGGAACTCTTAAGGTGTCAGCATACCAAGACATTTTGGACAATTTCCTGCTCCCAACTCTGTGGGAACAGTTTGGGGATGGCCCCTTCCTGTTCCAACATGACTGCACACCAGTGCACAAAGTAAGGTCCATAAAGAAATGGATGAGCGAGTTTGAGGTGGAGGAACTTGATTGGCCTACAGAGAATCCTGACCTCTACCCAATAGAACACCTTTGGGATAAATTAGAGCGGAGACTGCGAGCCAGGTCTTCTCGTCCAACATTAGTGCCTGACCTCACAAATGTGCTTCTGGAAGAATGGTCAAACATTTCCATAGACACACTCCTAAACCTTGTGGACAGCATTACCAGAAGAGTTGAAGCTGTTATAGCTGCAAAGGGTGGGCCAACTCAATATTGAACCCTACAGACAGGCAGGCATTCCAATACTTTTCACAATATAGTGTATGTCAGAGTGACTGCATTACAAAATGTGGATTCTGTACAAAAGCAAGACGGCAGCAGCTATGGTTCTGAACTGTGTTATATATTTCATTTATATCTCAGAAATATAATTTCTTTTTGTATCCAGGTGGTGCTGTATTTCTTACCTACAAAAGGTTTAATGAAAGTATATTATTCACTCCGCAAGTTCCTGAATGGAATGGCAAGACAGTGATCAACTCACAGTTGGTGACTGGAACCATCACAAACCCTAACAGTAAAAATCTGAGTTCCCCTGTCATCTTCAAACTTTCCCATCTGCAGGTCAGTATTTTAACATAAAAACAGTCAACCCTACCATGCTCTTAGTTACGGTAAGTGCAGTGGCGTAGCGTGGGGGGGGCAGGGAGGGCCGTTGCCCCGGGAGCAACATTTGGGGGGGCAAGGCCATCTTTAATATTGATTGGACCCTGGGCAAAACTTTTCTTGGGGCCCCCTCATGCAGTTTCGCTCTCCACCTGCTCTGAGACATACAATAAATAGCAGCTAGACTCAAAATCATTTTACTGAATCAGATCAGACAGCTATTGTGATTGGTTGCCAGAGGTTACAGTGTATCATTACCGCTCACTGACTGGTTGCTAAAGGTTACAGCACACATTACGGCTCACTGATTAGTTGCGAGGTTACAGCACATGATTTCTGCTTGTTGATTGGTTGCTAGAGATTATGGGGATATGACCTCAGGGGGGCATGATAGACATATCAATGCCGCTGGCCGCTGCTATTTACATATGAATGGCACCACTACTTACATATGAATGCCGGTAATTTACATGTAAACACAGGGTCTGCAGGTGAGTCATCTGTACACAACAATAGGGCAGAGCTGGGCAGCATTAGTAGCAGCACTTCACACTGAGATATTGGGACACAGCACAGGACTAAAACCTCAAGGGACAAGGGAATTTAAACCAGGATAGTTGGCAAGTATGAGGCAGCTGCTTTGGGCCCCACAACAATGACAGGGCCCAGGGCAGATGCCCCTTTTGCCCTGCCTTAAAAATGGCCCTGGGGGGGCGAAATCCCGCACAATTGTGTGTCACTTTGCTTCAATTCTCCAAATTACTATTTACTGTGTCCCCTGCGATCCAGCGGCCATGTTTAATAGATGGTGCCCTGTGATTGGGCGAATGGGGTCATATGCTGCGGCAGGCCTGGGCGGTGCATGTGCGAAGGCTGTTCCTGGAGTCCCGTTCCGCCTCCTTATTTGTGCCGCCGCCATCGTCTCCTCCTCCTCTCCATCTGACCGCGCCGGATCTGGAACTGGGACGTCATCTGGTAATCGGCATTGTGGCAGACTGATCAATGAAAAAAAGCAGGTGAGTCGTCTCAGAGGAGGGACGGAGCAGCCGCCAGCCAGCGAGCAGTTAGGGAGAGCCACGCTACATCCAGGCATTCATTTCAGCCAGCGAGCAAACTTGCAGCATGCCTGACAGTGTAGTGTTAGTGGGGTGGGCAGTGTAGTGTTAGTGGGGTGGGCATTGTAGTGTAAGGGGGGGGGGAGTGTAGTGTTATTGGGGTGGGCAGTGTAGTGTAGTGGGGTGGGCAGTGTAGTGTTAGTGGGGTGGGCAGTGTAGTGTTAGTGGGGTGGGCAGTGTATTGTTAGTGGGGTGGGCAGTGTAGTGTTAGTGGGGTGGGCATTGTAGTGTAGTGGGGTGGGCAGTGTAGTGTTAGTGGGGTGGGCAGTGTAGTGTTAGTGGGGTGGGCAGTGTAGTGTTAGTGGGGTGGGCATTGTAGTGTAGTGGGGTGGGCAGTGTAGTGTTAGTGGGGTGGGCAGTGTAGTGTAGTGTTAGTGGGGTGGGCAGTGTAGTGTTAGTGGGGTGGGCAGTGTAGTGTTAGTGGGGTGGGCAGTGTAGTGTTAGTGGGGTGGGCATTGTAGTGTAGTGGGGTGGGCAGTGTAGTGTTATTGGGGTGGGCAGTGTAGTGTAGTGGGGTGGGCAGTGTAGTGTTAGTGGGGTGGGCAGTGTAGTGTTAGTGGGGTGGGCAGTGTATTGTTAGTGGGGTGGGAAGTGTAGTGTTAGTGGGGTGGGCATTGTAGTGTAGTGGGGTGGGCAGTGTAGTGTTAGTGGGGTGGGCAGTGTAGTGTTAGTGGGGTGGGCAGTGTATTGTTAGTGGGGTGGGCAGTGTAGTGTTAGTGGGGTGGGCATTGTAGTGTAGTGGGGTGGGCAGTGTAGTGTTAGTGGGGTGGGCAGTGTAGTGTTAGTGGGGTGGGCATTGTAGTGTAGTGTTAGTGGGGTGGGCAGTGTAGTGTTAGTGGGGTGGGCAGTGTAGTGTTAGTGGGGTGGGCAGTGTAGTGTTAGTGGGGTGGGCATTGTAGTGTAGTGGGGTGGGCAGTGTAGTGTTAGTGGGGTGGGCAGTGTAGTGTTAGTGGGGTGGGCAGTGTAGTGTTAGTGGGGTGGGCATTGTAGTGTAGTGGGGTGGGCAGTGTAGTGTTAGTGGGGTGGGCAGTGTAGTGTTAGTGGGGTGGGCAGTGTAGTTTTAGTGGGGTGGGCATTGTAGTGTTAGTGGGGTGAGCAGTGTAGTGGGGTGGGCATTGTAGTGTAGTGGGGTGGGCACTGTAGAGGGGTGGGCAGTGTAGTGTTAGTGGGGTGGGCAGTGTAGTGTTAGTGGGGTGGGCAGTGTAGTGTTAGTGGGGTGGGCATTGTAGTGTTAGTGGGGTGGGCAGTGTAGTGTTAGTGGGGTGGGCAGTGTAGTGTTAGTGGGGTGGGCATTGTAGTGTTAGTGGGGTGGGCAGTGTAGTGGGGTGGGCATTGTAGTGTAGTGGGGTGGGCATTGTAGAGGGGTGGGCAGTGTAGTGTTAGTGGGGTGGGCATTATAGTGTAGTGGGGTGGGCATTGTAGAGGGGTGGGCAGTGTAGTGTTAATGGGGTGGGCAGTGTAGTGTAGCGGGGTGGGCAGTGTAGTGGGGTGGGCAGTGTAGTGTTAGTGGGGTGGGCAGTGTAGTGTTAGTGGGGTGGGCAGTGTAGTGTTAGTGAGGTGGGCAGTGTAGTGGAGTTTAGTGGGCAGTGTAGTGGGGTGGGAAGTGGAATTTAGTGGGCAGTGTAGTGGGGTGGGCAGTGTAGTAGAGTTTAGTGGGCAGTGTAGTGTGGTGGGGTGGGGTGGGGTGGGCAGTGCAGTGTAGTTTAGTGGGCAGTGTAGTGTGGTGGGGTGGGCAGTGCAGTGCAGTGTAGTTTAGTGGACAGTGTAGTGGAGTTTAGTGGGTAGTGTAGTGGGATGGGCAGTGTAGTGTAGTGGAATTTAGTGGACAGTGTAGTGGGGTGGGCTGTTAGTGGGCAGTGTAGTGTAGTGGAGTTTAGTGGGCAGTGTAGTGTAGTGTAGTGGACAGTGTAGTGTGGTGGGCAGTGTAGTGTACTGTACAGTGTAGTGGGGTGGGGTGGGCTGTTTAGTGGACAGTGTGGTGGGGTGGGCTGTGTAGTGGAGTTTAGTGAGTAGTGTAGTGGGATGGGCAGTGTAGTGTAGTGGAATTTAGAGGACAGTGTAGTGGGGTGGGCTGTTAGTGGGCAGTGTAGTGTAGTGTAGTGGAGTTTAGTGGACAGTGTAGTGTGGTGGACAGTGTAGTGTAGTGTACTGTACAGTGTAGTGGGGTGGGGTGGGCTGTTTAGTGGACAGTGTAGTGGGGTGGGCAGTGTGGTGGGGTGGGCTGTGTAGTGGAGTTTAGTGGACAGTGTAGTGGTGTGGTCAGGATAGGAATCAGGTTGGTCAGTGTAGTGGTCAGTGTAGGAATCAGGTACGTCAGTTCTATTGTAGGAAAGGAAGCGACTCAGGGTGTGCTAAAAGTCCGCAGGTTAGGGGGGGCGCAAATTACTTGCCTTGCCCCGGGCGCTGACAACCCACGCTACGCCACCGGGTAAGTGGACCACGAAGAATTAAAATGCAGAAAACCTATGATTAACCTCTTCCTGCCTACAGTATTTAGATTAAACCCAGATGTCATAGGCATCTTTAGTCCACACATATTAAAGAAGAACTTAATGTAATAAAAAATGAAGTCCTCCTAGATCACTTCACGCTGCCCCCTTCTGCAGATATACAGTGGGGATAGAAAGTATTCAGACCCCCTTAAATTTTTCACTCTTTGTTATATTGCAGCCATTTGCTAAAATCATTTAAGTTAATTTTTTCCTCATTAATGTACACACAGCACCCCATATTGGCAGAAAAACACAGAATTGTTGACATTTTTGCAGATTTATTAAAAAAGAAAAACTGAAACATCACATGGTCCTAAGTATTCAGACCCTTTGCTCAGTATTTAGTATCAGCACCCTTTTGATCTAATACAGCCATGAGTCTTTTTGGGAAAGATGCAACAAGTTTTTCACACCTGGATTTGGGGATCCTCTGCCATTCCTCTCCAGTTCTGTCAGATCCTCTCCAGTTCTGTCAGGTTGGATGGTAAACGTTGGTGGACAGCCATATTTAGGTCTCTCCAGAGATGCTCAATTGGGTTTAAGTCAGGGCTCTGGCTGGGCCATTCAAGAACAGTCATGGAGTTGTTGTGAAGCCACTCCTTTGTTATTTTAGCTGTGTGCTTAGGGTCATTGTCTTGTTGGAAGGTAAACCTTCGGCCCAGTCTGAGGTCCTGAGCACTCTGGAGAAAGTTTTCGTTCAGGATATTCCTGTACTTGGCCGCATTCATCTTTCCCTCGATTGCAACCAGTCATCTTGTCCCTGCAGCTGAAAAACACCCCCACAGCATGATGCTGCCACCACCATGCTTCACTGTTGGGACTGTATTGGACAGGTGATGAGCAGTGCCTGGTTTTCTCCACACATAACGCTTAGCATTAATCCTGAAAAGTTCTATCTTCGTCTCATCAGACCAGAGAATCTTATTATTCACCATCTTGGAGTCCTTCAGGTGTTTTATAGCAAACTCCATGCAGGCTTTCATGTGTCTTGCACTGAGGAGAGGCTTCCATTGGGCCACTCTGCCATAAAACCCCAACTGGTGGAGGGCTGCAGTGATGGTTGACTTTCCACAACTTTCTCCCATCTCCCGACTGCAACTCTGGAGCTCAGCCACAGTGATCTTTGGGGTTTCCTTTACCTCCCTCACCAAGGCTCTACTCCCCCGATAGCTCAGTTTGGCCAGAAGGACAGCTCTAGGAAGGGTTCTGGTCATCCCAAGCGTCTTCCATTTAAGGATTATGGAGGCCACTGCGCTCTTAGGAACCTTAAGTGCAGCAGAATTTTTTTTTAACCTTGGCCAGATCTGTGCCTTGCCACAATTCTGTCTCTGAGCTCTTCAGGCAGTTCCTTTGACCTCATTATTCTCATTTGCTCTGACATGCACTGTGAGCTGTGAGGTCTTATATAAACAGGTGTGTGGCTTTTCTAATCAAGTCCAATCAGTATAATCAAACACAGCTGGACTCAATGTAGAACCATCTCAAGGATGATCAGAAGAAATGGACAGCACCTGAGTTAAATATATGGATGTCACAGCAAAGGGTCTCAATACTTAGGACCATGTGATATTTCATTTTTCCTTTTTTAATAAATCTGCGAAAATGTCAACAATTCTGTGTTTTTCTGTCAATATGGGGTGCTGTGTGTACATTAATGAGGAAAAAAAATTAACTTAAATGATTTTAGCAAATGGCTGCAATATAACAAAGACTGAAAAATTTAGGGGGTCTGAATACTTAACGTCCTCACTGTAACTATGTAAAACAATACGTGCATATACTGTTTAAAATGCAGTAATGCACTGCCTCACCATGTTCTGCACATGTGCAGTTGTCGAAAAATTAGAACCACTAGAGGCAAAACTGCTTACAGCCTAAAGATCTACTGCTGCTCAGGGCCTCTGGGCTTCAGCAAAATGGCAGCCTCCAGCAAGAGGAAACAGGAACAGTACAGGAGGCAATTTAAAGCACACACTAATTTTGGTAGTGTAATTATTAATGTGTAATGTATGTCCCTTGCTAAAGAACATTATTTTTTATCAAGTTGTTATGGGTAAAGTTCTGTTGTAACATTTAGGATTACCAGTGATTCTTGATTATGCGATCTCTAGAACAAAATGGTTTCATCTGCTGCCTGTGGATAGAAGTGTGCCTCTGTTTAAAACTGTAATTGTCTGATACAATAATAGTATAAAAATATATATTTCTCTTTCGTTCATTGACGGAGACAGCTCCTTAATCCTTGGCCTTAGGGTTATCACGCCACCTTCAGGAGAGGACTAGGCAGAACATGTAACACATGTAAAAACAGCAAGACTGCACAGCACCACCCAGGGGGCGGTCCCTCTGGCTATAACCCCTCACCCTGCTTCCTGCAGCTCAGTTTTTTTCTGCCTAGTGTAGGAGAAGGACCTGGTTCCCTGAGGGGACCATTGGTCCTTGGATTTTTTTCATTTTTTCTACAATTTTTGATCCTGTGATCTACAATCAACAACCGGCTGGGTGACAGGCTGGATAATATAGATCCTTGTAGTCTCCCCAGCCTGGCCATCGAGCGTGAGCAGACCCTAGCTACACACTGGGTCGGCCACGACATGCCCCTTCTGCTACAGGGGTGGCCAGTGAGCTATATGCTCCGGGGCACACATATGACCAGGCTACTGCTGTCCGTGTCACAGTGTGCCGTGGCCAACAGCCACCCCGTACTGCTCGGGTGATGGGTCTGTGATGGAATGCGTCCAGCAATCCCAACAGGAAGGGTAAGTACGGCTCTCCCTGCCTCAGCAGGATAGAACATCTGGGCATTCCCTGGGAGGTCGACTAGGGGGTCTCTCACCCTCCCTTTTCTCTCTCCCTATCCCTCATTCCCTCCTCCCCTGCGGGGGCCGCTGTGTGACTGGGCATGAGGTGCGGTGTATGTACCTAGGCCGGGGGTCCTCTGGGGGGGCTCCGAGCTTTGGCATGGCTGCGCTGGCTGTTAGGGTCTGTTTTTGTTTTTCTGCCCCTTTTTTCTGTGCTGTGAGGTGCCTGAGTAAATTTACCTCAGGAGAGGCTGCGGCCATTTTCCTGTAGTTTTAGTAGTGTATGGGCTATCAGCCATTTTCTAGACGGTTCGGTGGCCATTTTCTTGGTGATTTTTGTGCTAAGGACGGCCGGCGGCCATTTTCTTGTTGCCTCAGAGGGTTTTTACCTCTAGTGCTGGGTCTGTGTACCTCAGAACAGCACGGTTTTCACTCAGTCAGCGGCAGCACAGCGCAGCACTCGGTCAAGGTGGTGAGTCCTGCGGAGGGGCCCCTCAGTCTGTGAGCAGCTAGGAGGGTGGGATTTGTGTACCTTGCCTTAAGTCCCTAAGTTGTGGCAGGCGAGTGAGGGTCAGCATGGCGTCAGAAGCTAGCGCTTCTTCCCCAGACATCCCTGCTATTGCAACCAGCTCACCTGCAAAAAAATGCGGTGCCTATGGACGCTTTGTCGGCGGTCCTGGAGACCTTTGTTGCCAGGGTGGAAGTGGCGTGCGGGTGCGAGGGGGGTAAAAAAACGCCCCCTGCCCCCCCGTCTTCTGGGGAGAGCTCTGGGGAGAGCGGCCCCTGTTCTGCCGTGTCAGAGGATGCGGACCAGGACCGTTTGGACAGTGAGAATGACTCTGTGTCCGGGTTAGCACAAGAAAAAGCGCTAGTAGGAGCACTTATCACTGCGGTGCGGGATACCCTGAAGATGCAGGATGCAGCAGGAACCTCTGCTGAGGTGGCGGTCCCTTTTGGGTCCCGCAAACCATCCTGCACGCCTAAGGTGTTTCCATATTTGACTTATTTTGATAAGTTCATCTACAAGGAATGGGGAAGTCCGCAGCGGGCCTTTTCAGTCCCAAGAAGAATGGCGGTGCGTTACCCCTTTGAGGAGAGCCTCCTGAAAAAATGGACGTCTCCTCCTGTCGTTGACCCCCCGGTATCCAGGTTAAATAAAGTAACCACGATTCCAGTAGAAGGGACTCCTGCCTTCAAGGACCCTGCCGATAGGAGGGCCGAGGCAGTGGCCTGGTCCATGTTTACGGTAGTGGGGTCAGCATTACGACGGCCACGGCCTTAGTGTCACAGGCGCTTACTGAATGGGCAAGGTTGTTGCACTGTGAATTGGACAAGCAACAGTCTCCCCCGGTCTGCGTAGAGCTGGCAGACCAGTTGCTGCATGGCCTTAAGTATGTCTGTGATGTGGCCCTGGGTACGGTCCCCCTGCTCTCTAGAGCATCTGTATCAGCAGTGGTGCTACGGCGCCTGATCTTGGCTGAAATGCTGGTCTGCGGACCAGGCATCTAAAAAGCACTGACGGATTTGCCCTTCCAAGGTGAGAGGCTTTTTGGAGCTTCGCTGGATGACATTATTAAAAATGTTACCGTTGGACTCCTCAGAAGCAAGAGTTTTTGTCCCTTCACACAAGCTGCAGACTCTTCAAGCTGCAGTGAGGTTATTGGTGAACCGCAGGTGGTCGTCGCTGCGCTTCTGCATGCGAGTTCTGGGCCTCATGGTAGCCACTTTTGAAGCGGTACCGTACGCTCAATTTCACTCTCGAGTCCTACAAAAGGAGATTTTGTCAAAATGGGACAAATCCTCGTTATCCCTGGATTGTCAAATTTGGGTGAGCCAGCTAGTCCGGGATTCCCTGCTCTGGTGGCTGAGGTCTCTGAACCTTTGATCCAGGAGATCGTTCCTTCCTCTCCATTGGACGTTGATCACAACGGACGCCAGCCTGATCGGTTGGGGGGGAGTTCTGGGAGTACAGTCGGCCCAGGGCCTTTGGTCGTGGGAAGAATCCCAACTGCCGATCAATGTGCTCGACCTTCAGGGCGATCAGGCTGTGCCTCTCCACATGGTCAATGAGGCTACAAGGGCGTCCGATCAGGATCCAGTCGGACAACGCTACAGCGGTGGCGTATGTCAACCATCAAGGAGGAACAAGGAGCACAGCTGCAGCACGGGAGGTCGCGCACATCCTCCACTGGGCAGAGCGACACGTGCCGGCCCTGTTGGCCATATACATCCCGGGTGTAGTAAACTGTCAGGCGGACTAACTAAGTCGTCAGATGCTGGACCCAGGGGAATGGTCGTTGCATCCGGAGGTATTCCGGCTCCTTTGCCTAAGGTGGGGTACACCAGATGTGGACCTCCTGGCCTCTCGGCTCAATCGGAAGGTGCAGAGATTTGTATCCAGGACAAGAGACCCCTGGGCGGACGCATCAGACACGTTGGTGGCTCCTTGGGGGCATTATCGGCTGATTTATGCCTTCCCCTCACTCAAACTTCTACCACATTTGCTGCGCAAAGTGGAGGCCAAGGGGATTCCAGTAATTCTGATTGCCCCAGATTGGCCACGGCGTCCTTGGTGCACCGACCTAGTACGACTGGTGGAGGATGTTCCTTGGCGGCTACCACTGCGAGAGGACCTTCTATCTCAAGGTCCGATACTTCATCCTGCTTTACCGTCACTGGTTTTAACGGCTTGGCTGTTGAAAACCAGGTGCTAAGGGACCGAGGTCTGTCAGACTCTGTAATTTCCACTATGCTGAGGGCACGGAAATCTTCTTCTCTGAAGATTTACCATCGTACGTGGAAGGCTTACATCTCCATGTGTGAGGAGATGGGGTGGAGTCTGAGCACTTATTCAGTTTCCAGGATCCTGCTGTTTTTGCAGCGAGGAGTGGATCAGAAACTTGCCTTAAGCACCATCAAGGGACAGATATCAGCCTTGGCTGTCTTTTTCCAACGTCCCTTGGCGACTCACTCATTGGTGGGTATTTTTGTGCAGGGGGTTCGACACGTAGTCCCTCCGGTTCGACCTCCACTACTTCCGTGGGATCTGAATCTGGTGCTATCGGCGCTCCAAAAACCGCCGCTTGAAAACATTAGGGAGATTCCCTTGTTGACTCTTTTTTAGAAAATAGTCTTCCTAGTGGCTATTACATCTGCCAGGAGGGTTTCTGAGTTGGTGGCCTTGTCATGCAAGTCTCCCTACCTGGTCATCCACAAGGATAAGGCAGTGCTATGTCTGCAGCCCTCTTTCCTTCCAAAGCTGATTTCGGCATTCCATCTAAATAAGGACATCATGTTACCATCCCTTTGTCCTAAGCCGACACACCCGAAAGAGGTTGCCTTACATTCCCTGGATGTGGTCCCGGCTCTACGGGTGTATCTGTCTGCTACGGCTCCCTTCCGGAAGTCAGACTCTCTGTTTGTTTCTGTGGCTGGTCCAAAAAAAGGTCTGGTGGTCTCGTCGTCCACCATTTCTAGGTGAATCAGACAGATCGTGGTTCAGACCTATGCCTTAAAGGGGTGGGTGCCCCCTTTTCCTGTCCACCAGGGCAATTGGAACCTCCTGGGCTTTCCGACATCAAGCGCCTGTCTCCCAGGTGTGTAAGGCGGCGACTTGGTCGTCCGTTCACATTTTCACTAAATTCTACAAGGTTGACGCAAGCGCATCTTTGGATGCTTGTTTTGGCCGCAAGGTATTGCAGGCGGCTGTGTAAGGTTGCAATTATGCCTTCTTAAGTTACAAGTTTTGTTGTAAATGCATCTTTTGTTGCATAAGTTGGCCGCAGGTTTTGATGGCGGCCGTTTAAGACGGCAACTCCTCTATTGAGGTGTTCCTTTTGTTGTGGGTGAAGTTATGTTTTGCTGTTTCCACCCCTTGTTTTTTTGACTCTGCTTGGTCAATAAACGAAAGAGAAAATGGGATTTTTGTACTCACCGTAAAATCCTTTTCTCTGAAGTTCATTGACGGACACAGCACCCACCCCTCCTATTTGTTTGTACTGCTTTTTGACGAACTGAGCTGCAGGAAGCAGGGTCAGGGGTTAAAGCCAGAGGGACCGTCCCCTGGGCAGTGCTGTGCAGTCTTGCTGTTTTTACATGTGTTACATGTTCTGACTAGTCCTCTCCTGAAGGTGGCGTGATAGCCCTAAGATCAAGAATTAAGGAGCTGTGTCCGTCAATGAACTTCAGAGAAAAGGATTTTACGGTGAGTACAAAAATCCAATTTTTTTTAAATATATACAGTATACACACACACACACACACACACACACACACTTTTTTCATTTATTTACATTTTTGTCTACTGGTAAGCATATAATCACAACAGAGCAGGGTTAAAGTCAAGTCAGCTGTTGAACTCTGATGCTAAAAAACATTTGTCTGCTATTTGTGAATTCAGGCTTAAAATGGCCTCCAGTAGTGTAAAACTTAAACCCACCAGTGTTTTTTTTTTTTACTACTACTTTTCCTTTATACTGGCTTTTTAAGACCACAACTACAATAATTTAGAGGTAGAATGATAGGCTTAGAGCAGTATAACACTTTTGGTAATTACATTTTATTTATGGAGGTCTACAGAATATACAGTATAGGACCAAACAAGAGCGATAAGTAAGGAGGAAAGAGGGATTTGGTTCCAAAAGAGGGATAGCCCCTACCAATGATTTACAGTTAAGAAGGTGACACTTGGGATGTTTTTCCAGCCACAAATTGAAGCGCATCTTATAAGCCAGATATCTCTAACCAGAGTATACTTGAAGTTTGACATACAAGCTAACTCCTTAAAGTGGCTGAAACCCTAGAAAAAAAATTGGTCCTGTTCTATGTTCCTGTTTGGTCCTGTTCCATGAATAACAGCACAATGCTTGTGCTGTATAATTTGTCCCCTTCTATCATCTAAAATACCTGGTTGATCCTGCCTGGTGCTGTCCTCCACTTTGTAAACTGACCATGTTTATCATGGCTGCCAAGCCCTGACACTGTGGTCAGTTTACGTGCCTCCATCATGTCTCTTCTCCGTCCTCTCTCCCCCTCCCTCCCTGCCTGTCAGCTAGTCTCTCCCGATCTGCTCCCACCCCTCCTCCCCCTGCTGCTAAAATGACTGTGTTTTATTATTAGAATCCTCTGTGTTCCATTAAGTTATGTGCCCAGTGTATGTTATATACAAAAAAATTTAGCTTTATACCTTATTTCACTCACATGACCACCTGCCACTCTCCTCCTCTCCTCCTCTCCTCCTCTCCTCCCCTCCTCCCAGCTGATGTCAGCAGGGAATTCTCAGTCCCTCCCATTGTAGTTATCAGACCAGGGGAGGAGAGCAGTGGGCAGTCACGTGAGCACCCAGGGGCACTTTGAGCAAAGGGATAAAGCTACATATTATATAGAACATACACCGGGGCACATGACTTAATGGAACATAAAGGATTCTATTAAGTAAACAAAGTGGCTTTACAACCACTTTAAAATGAATAAAGTGGTTGTAAAGGCTTAAAGGGGTCGTAAAGGCAGAAGGTTTTCTATCTTAATGCCTTCTATGCATTAAGGGAAAAAAACCTTCTGTGTGTAGCAGCCCCCCCCCCCCCAGCAACCTCAAATTACTTACCTGAGCCCCTTCTCTCTCCAGCGATGTCCACGAGTGTGTAAGCCGTCCTGGACTCTCCTTCTGATTGGCTAAGACACAGCAGTGGTGCCATTGCCTCCCGTGGCTGCCAATCAAAGTCATTCAGCCAATCAGGGGAGAGAGAGGGCGGGGCTGGGTCGGGGCTCCATGTCTGAATGGATACACAGAACTCTGACTCGGCTCGGGTGCCTCCATAGAGAGCTGCTGGCTGAGGGATTTTAGCACAAAGGTTGCACCGCTCCAAGTGAAAACTGAGATCTCCCCTTGCTGTGACAAAAAGCCGGGAGCCAGTCTTGGTCCAGAACCAAAATAGGAAGAAAAGTGGTGGCACCACCATAGAAAAATTATAGTTTATTGAAGTTGCATAAAAATCAGGAACATGATAAGCACACTCTACTCCTGTGGCTTCAGCAGATGAATTTCACACACCTGTGCTTAGTCATTGCAATGACTATGCTGGTGGTGCCACCACTTTTCTTCCTATTTTGTTGGGTGAGGGGGCACTCAATAGGAGGGAGGTGCCAGGAGCAGCAAAGAGGGACCCAAGAAGAGGAGGATCCGAAACTGTTCTGTGCAAAACTAACTGCACAGAGCAGATAAGTATAACATGTTTGTTATTTTTTTTAAAAAGAGACTTTACAATCACTTTAAGGCTCCTCCTGCTACTGTCAATCAAATCCTGTGAGGGGGCCGAGCCATGCTGTGCTAGTCAATAGATGCATGAGTGCCTGCATATGTGCCCCCATTGCAAAAAAGTTTGCTACGGGGCACTCGGAAGGCAGAAGAAGCGTAGAGCACCGGCGGGGGGCCCCAGAAAAGGAGGTAAGGGGCCGCTCTGTGCAAGGGGACAACGGCCTTCTCCCCACAACCCTAGCCTGTGGTTGTGAAGGTCTGTGGGCAGGGGACTTACTGCAATCTGGAAGCCCCCTTTAACAAGGGGGCCCCCAGATCCCCAAGTGAATGAGTATGGGGTGCATATTAATTACAAGTCCTTTGGCAGGTAAAACATCGCATATATATGTATTTCATCTGTGAATATATCTGTTTATCTGAAGTTTAGGTTTATGTTTACAGAGAGATTATGTTACTACTTGTTAATCATGTTTTTGAAAGGAAACATTTTCATTTTATATTACCCCATAATGATTAATCAGTTAGGCTCGGTTCACACTGCTGTGACCCCAAAATTGTGCAACTTCCTTGCTTGCAATTTCCTTGTGACTTTTGTGATTTAACATTGCAGTCTATGGCACTCAAGTTGCACCAAAGTCGCAAAAAAGTAGTGTAGGAACCTTTTTTTTCTGCTGTGACTTGAGTTGCATTGATTAAGACGGCACCCAGTGAAATAATAGGATTTTTTTAAACAGCTTACCTGTAAAATCCTTTTCTTGAGATTACATCAGGGGACACAGAGCTCTATTTATTACATCATGGGTTAGATGGCCACCTTTAGGCGTTGGACACTGGCAACCCTAATTGTAAGGAAAGTTCCTCCCTTATATAACCCCTCCCATATGGAGAGTACCTCAGTTTTGTAGCAAAGCAATAAGTATCCCGATGCATATATATTCATAAATCCCGAAGAGGGGCGGGGAGCTCTGTGTCCCACGATGTAATCTCAAGAAAAGGATTTTATAGGTAAGCTGTTTTAAAAAATCTTATTTTCTTGTTCATACATCACGGGACACAGAGCTCTATTCATTACATCATGGCACGTCCCAGAGCAATGCCCAAATTGAGGCGAGGGAGACACAGATCAGAAAAAAAGACCGCCATTGGGCGTGAGGACCTACACTGCTGCCTGCAGTACACTGCGTCCAAAAGCGGTATCCTCATGCCCTCTTACATCCACTTGATAAAATCTAGTGAATGTATGGACCTAAGACCAAGTTGCAGCCTTGCAGATCTGAGCCATGGAGGCCTGGTGATCCACTACCCATGAAGCACTTACTGCTCCAGTCAAGTGCGCCTTAACATGAAAAGGAGGAATCTTCTTTTCCAAACCATAGGCCTTAACAATAACTTGTCGAATCCACCTAGCTAAAGTGGACTTGGACGCTGCCCGGCCCTTTCTGGGACCGTCTGGCAGTACAAATAAAGAGTCAGTCTTCCGCATCTGAGCAGTCACATCCAGATACATTTTGACTGCTTTAAAAACATCCAGAGAGTGCCATAACATTTCCTCCGCAGACTGCGGATCAGGAAAAAAGGATGGTAGGACCACATCTTTGTTCAGGTGGAACCCAGATACCACCTTAGGTAAGAAAGCCATGCGAGGAGGCAACACCACCCTGTCCTTGTGAATAAGTGTGGGTCTTTACATAAGAAAGCCGCTAACTCTGATATCCTCCTGGCAGAGGATATGGCAACAAGAAAAAACAACTTCTTGGTCAAAAGACACAAAGAAGCATGACATAATGGTTCAAAAGGCTGTTTTTACAAAACAGACAGAACCAAATTCAAATCCCATGGACACACGGGCGGCCTGACTGGATTTAAACGCAGTGCCCCCTGAATAAAGGCCCGGACCAGGAAATGAGAAGCAAGCGGTTTATGAAAAAATACAGACAAGGCCGAGATCTGACCCTTGATAGTGCTCAAGGCCAGCTTCATCTCTACTCCTAATTGAAGAAAAGCAAGAATTCTATCAATAGCATACTTTCTAGGATGCCATCCTTTGGACTCACATCGGGAGACATATGCCTTCCAGATTCTATAATAGATGAGCCTGGAGGCCGGCTTCCTGGCATTAACCAGAGTGGTTAGGACTGGACCCAAGAGCCCATGTTTTTTTAGGACGTGGTTCTCAATAGCCAAACCATCAAATTCAGATTTTGGAAGGAAGGATGGAATATTGGCCCTTGCGAGAGCAGGTCTTGTCGCAGTGGGAGCACCCATGGCCTTCCGACTGCCATCCTCATGATCTCTGCATACCAGGACCTCCTGGGCTACTAGGATCACTGGCTTCCCTTCTGACTTGATCCTGCGAAGAAACAAAGCAAGAAGCGGAACTGGAGGGAACGCATAGGTCACAGAAAACTGATCTCACTGAACTATCAAGGCATCTGAACGTTGTTCTAGCGGGTCCTTTGTTCTTGATACAAAGCTGTCCAGTTTGTTGTTTGAACCTGGAGGCTAGTAGGTCTACATCCGGGGTACCCCATCTCTGGCATATTGCCTGAAATATGTTGGGGTGTAACGACCATTCTCCTGGGTCCAGCTGCTGGCGGCTTAAAAAGTCCGCTTTCCCATTTTCCACCCCTGGAATAAAGACTTCCAATAGATAAGGAACATGTTTCTATACCCAAGTGAGAACGTGATTCACCTCCCTCTGGGCACTCAGACTCCTGGTGCCCCCTTGGTGATTGATATAGGCCACTGCTGTGGCATTGTCGGACTGAACTCGGACAGGACAGCCTTGTAGCCTGTCTGTCCAGGTTTTCAGGGCCAGATGGATTTCCCGAAGTTCCAGAATGTTGATGGGTAAAGACCCTTCGGTTCTGGACAATTTGCCTTGGATTGAAGCTTCTTCCAGAACTGCTCCCCAACCTGAGAGGCTAGCATCTGTAGTTACGACTTTCCAAAAATTTGGAAAGTGTAGATTCTTGTCTAGTAACCACCAATTGAGGCTCTGGCACACTGATGGTAACAGGTGCATTGGAAGATCCAAGGCTTGAACTCTTTTGTTCCAGGCAGACACAATGCTGTTCTGCAAAGGCCTTGAGTGGAACTGGGCGTAAAGAACAGCCCCGAATGAGGCTACCATCTTCCCCAATAATCTAATACAGAGACGAATGGAAGGATTTTTCCTGGCCTTGACTAGTCTGACCAAATCCTTTATGGCTTTGGCTTTTGCTTTGGGCAAGCATACCCTGCTTTGAACTGTGTCTATGACCATGCCCAAATATTCCAGCATTCTTAGGGGCTGTAACAGTGATTTTTTTCCTGGTTGAGGACCCATCCTAGATACTCCAAGTATCTTACTGTGCTGAGCACATTGTGTTTCAAGCGTGCCATGGACTGTTCTATTAGTAGTAGATTATCTAGATAAGCTGTTACCGCTATGCCCCGATCCCTTAGTTTTGCCAGGAGAGCAGGAAAAATTGGCACATGTAGATATGTATCTTTGATGTCTATTGATGCCAGGAATTCTCCCCCCTGAAGGGTGGAGACCACTGAGCGGATAGACTCCATGCGGAACGAGTGAATGTTTAAGAACTGATTTAGGTCCTTTAGATCCAGAATGGGTCTGACATCTCCGTTTGGCTTCGGGACTGTAAAGAGGTTTGAATAAAACCCCACGCCTTGCTCCTCTGGAGCCACCTCTATGATCACTCCTTGAGACAACAGGCTATCCAAAGCCAGAAACAAGGGTCTACTTTTTTCTGGGTGCTTGGGAACACTTGACCAAAGAAGACAGGATGGTGGAAATTTCCGAAATTCTAGCTTGTACCTGAAAGATACAGTGGAGGTTACCTATTTGTCTTGAATCTCTTTCTGCCAAACACCCACAAAACACCAAAGCCTTCCCCCCACTCGGCCGAGTGGGGGCGCCCCTTCATAAGGAGGCTTTGGGATTCTACTTAGCAGATCTTTGACCCCAAGGCTTCTTTTGCCTATGGGCTTGGCCTTAGACCTTTCCTCTTGTACTGGACTGGAAGAGCTATTGCCACTGCCTAGAGGCCAAAGTACTCGGGGCTAGGGAAAGATAACGTTTAAAAGAAGGAGGTTTATCTTTCTTTTTAACCGGCAATAAGGTGGTCTTGCCACCGGAAATCTTCTGGATATATTTCTCCAGATCATCCTCAAACAAGCGTTCCCCATGAAACGGGAACCCAGCTAAATATCCTTTGCATGAGGCTTCAGCTGCCCAAAGTTTAAGCCAATTGGGACCTGCGCATGACAGAATCCATAATAGCATCTATTGCAAAACATAAGACCCTCGGAAGAGCTGCATACTTTTGAACTTGCTCAACAGGAAGAAAATTAACTACCTGCTTCACTTTCTCCTTCAAAAATTGGCACATACCAACTGCTGCAACCACAGGTTGGACCACAGCACCAGCCACGGCAAAAGAGGATTTAAGTAATGATTCCAGATTTTTGTCAGTTGGATCTTTAAACACCTGAACATTTATTCACACAAGAAATAGCCGCATCTATTGCTGGCACACTCCATTTCTTGGTGAATTTTTCCTCCATAGGGTAGAGCAGGGAGAATTTCCTAGGAGGAGAAAATGATTTATCCGGGTGAGCCCAACCATCATACAATAGTTTTTCCATTAATGAATGGATGGGAAAGGAAAAAACAGCCTGTGGAGACTTCCGAGATCCCAAGGATGAAACAGGGGACACAGCGGGGGCCGGGGGGCGGGGGGGAAGAGAAGATCGGGAGGCTACTCAGGACCCAAATACTGCGTGGGATCCCCTTTATTATTGAAGTGGCAGAGCCTGCAGCGGAGGAGCTGAGCGACTGACAGAGTGGCTTCACAGAGCTGTATTTCCTGGAAGCATGTAAGTAACACCAGATATGTCTCTTACTCCCTCTAGTGGCGGAAAACAGGTAAGACATGCAACAACTCAAAAGAAGTTAATCCTCAAGGTGTTTACCTAGGATTGCTTCACTTACCTTATCCCCGCCGCAGGATACCGCTGAGAACAGCCAGACCCAACCTTCACCATCACGGCGGGTAGTGTTGTGCCAACCTTCAGGGTTTTGTTCCAACTTACAGGAGCCTCTTACCTGGACCTGTAGAAGGCTCTGCCAGAAAACCTTGCACATTTTTATATATGTGCTCAAAAGTCCTGGATCCCAGAGCCCAGTCATCAGAGAGAGACATTACAGGCAAACCTTGTATCTTCTTCCACGAGGCCCGGGTACCATCCATCTTAGGCGATATAAATTGGCCCGAGGTATGGATCTGGTTGTGTAGCTCCTAGAACCCTTCAGGGACCATCAAACAGAACTTTCTTTTAAGCACATCTTGCATCGTGACCAAACACCTTAGACACTGGCAAAAAAACTGAGGTACTCTCCATATGGGAGGGGTTATATAGGGGAGGAACTCTCCTTACAATTAGGGTTGCCAGTGTCCAACACTTGAAGGTGGCTATCTAACCCATGATGTAATGAATAGAGCTCTGTGTCCCGTGATGTATGAACAAGTAAAATGGATTTTGGCTTGTCATGTGACTTATTGTGTCACAAGTCCCACGATAAGTCACAGCAATGTGAACCAGGGCTTAGTATATGAATCAGATTGGTTGATTTCTATCCAATACCTGCTTAAATCAGGTCCTCTCTATAGTAGCTTTGTACTTCAAAACCTAAGCCTTTAAAACTATTTACCACTTCCATCAAAAAATCCTAAATCAAAGTAGACAACGGGATGAAGACATACAGATCATTCCTATATGACCATTGCAACCGGTTGCTCTGTCTGACTCTTTTTTTTTATATGTGGTGGAAGGGAGGAGGCTAGCATAACTTTGCCCAGGCTCACAATTCCCAAAAAGACACATTTGGGAGGTATAGATGAGTGGCATTGCAGAGTTACTGAAATGTATACATCTTTCCATTGCAGCCAATAAGGCCCTTAAATGAGTTCATCTGTGTATTTTGGGACCCTGAAAAGAATAACTGGTCGAAAGAAGGATGTGAGACAGGACAATCTGACAGCACACACACCAACTGCACCTGTACCCATCTCTCCAGCTTTGCACTCCTCATGGCACCACATGAAATACAGGTGATTTCAACAATAACAATGTTGATTAAATTATTATAGTGTTGTATAACATTAACCACTTCAATACCAGGCACTTAGACACCTTCCCGCCCAGGCCAATTTTCAGCTTTCAGCGCTGTCGCAATTTGAATGACAATTGCGCGGTCATGTAACACTGTACCCAAACAAATTTTTTATCATTTTGTTCCCACAAATAGAGCTTTCTTTTGGTGGTATTTGATCATCTCTGCGGTTTTTATTTTTTGCGCAACAAATAAAAAAAGACCGAAAATTTTGAAAAAAAAAAGGTTTTCTTTTGTTTCTGTAAAAAATTTTTGTAAATAAGTAAGTACGTTTTCTTCTTCAATGATGGGCACTGATATGGCTGCACTGACAGGCACTGATACGGTGGCACTGATGGGCACCGATGAGGTGGCACCGATGAGGTGGCACCAATGAGGTGGCACTGACGGGCACTGATGATGGGCACTGATAGGCGGCACTGATGGGCACTGATAGGTGGCACTGATAGGCACTGATAGGTGGCACTGGTATGCGGCACTGATGGGCACTCATAGGTGGCACCGATGGGCACTCATAGGCAGCACTGTTGGGCACTCTTAGGTGGCATTGATGGGCACTCGTAGGTGGCATTGATGGGTAGTTATGGGTGGCACTGATAGTTGGCACAGATGGGCATGGATGGGCACTGATAGGTGGGCACTGACAGGTGGCACAGATGGACACTGATGGGTGGCACTGATGACACTGATTGCAGTGATGTCCCTAAGGGTGGCATTGCTGGACATCACTGCAACATAATGGTGCCAATCAGTGCACATTTGTGGGCACTGACTGGGCACACCGGGCACATGTGGATGGCCATGGGGTACATACCTGGCCATCCACATGTTGCCCCTTCCCTGGTGGTCCTAATGGCGATCCCTGGTGGTCCAGTGTGGTGATCTGAGGGGGGGCTGCGCTGATAAACAATCAGCACAGACCCCCCCTGCCAGGAGAGCCACTGATCGGCTCTCCTCTACTCGCGTCTGTCAGACGCGAGTGAGGAAGAGCCGATCAACGGCTCTTCCTATTGACATCGTGATCAGCTGTGATTGGACACGGCTGATCACATGGTAAAGAGCCTCCGCCGGAGGCTCTTTACCAAGATCGGTGTAGCGGTGTGTCAGACTGACACAACGATCCACCGATCGCCGCGATGCGCGCCCCCACAAGCGCGCGGCGGTATGTTATCCTGCTGGACGTCATATGATGCCCAGTCAGGATAACTGAACCACCGCCCGGCCGTCATCTGCTATTGGCCGGGCGGGAAGTGGTTAAACATAGGCAGAGATAGGATATCACAAATATGTTCATGATCCAATGTTCAGTGGTGTGGCCAAATGCTCAAAATTTTGAATCTGAATAGACAACTTTGGCCTGCAGATCTGAATTAACCAGCCCAGACTGCTGGTTGGAAGCTAAACAGTGGGGACCTTGAGTGGGGAGTGAACAAGTCTTGCTTTTTGACTGCTGGTGATTGCTGGGTTGCATTTTTAGGTTCTTTTTGGGGCTTTTCCTTGTAGCTTTTTAACACAAATAGGAAACATAAGGAGAATACAAAGACACTGAATTTCAAAAGAGCCAACTTCCCTAAACTACGAACCTTGCTAGAAAGCATAAATTGGGATAAAATCTTAGGAACAAAGAACATGGAGGAGAGATGGGTTTGCTTTAAGAGCATATTAAATAAGGGCATTAGCCAATGCATCCCATTGGGTAATAAATATAAAAGAGCGAAGAAAAGTCCTGGATGGCTTAACTCCAATGTAAAAATGCATATAAAAGCAAAGGAGAAGGCCTTCAAAAAATACATGGTTGAGGGATTATCATCAGCATTCAGACTTTATAAAGAATGCAACAAGAAATGTAAGGGTGCAATAAGTACGGCTAAGATAGAACATGAAAGACACATTGCAAAGGAGAGCAAAAAAAATCCCAATAAATTCTTTACGTATGTAAACAGTAAAAAAGTGAGGACAGATCATATTGGCCCCATAAAAAATAAGGAAAGACATCTGATTACAAAGGATGGGGAGATGGCGAAGGTATTGAATTTAATCTTCTCAGTCTTCACGAGGTAATCAGGGGGGGCTTCAGTAACCAAAACTGCAGTGTTTATCCTCAGGACACATCACAGGAAGCACCTCCATGGTTAACAGAGGACAGAATTAAAATTTAGACTTGAGAAACTCAACATCACCAGGACCAGATGGCTTGCACCCGAGGGTACTTAGGGAACTCAGTCAAGTAATTGCCAGACCATTCTTCCTAATTTTTACAGACAGTCTACTGAATGGAATGGTACCAGCTGATTGGAGAAAAGCCAATGTAGCACCAATATTTAAAAAGGGCCCAAAATACATCCCTGGGAATTACAAACCAGTTAGCCTAACATCAATAGTATGTAAACTCTTGGAGGGGATGATAAGGGACTATATACAAGATTTTAGTAATGAGAACGGTATCATTAGCACTAATCAGCATCAATTCATAAAGAATCGTTCTTGCCAAACCAATCTACTAACCTTCTGTGAGTTGCCAACTAGATAAGGGAAGGCCCGTAGACGTGGTGTATCAGGATTTTGCAAAAGCATTTGACGCAGTTCCCCATAAATGTTTACTGTACAAAATAAAGTCCGTTGGCATGGACCATAGGGTGAGTACATGGATTGAAAACTGGCTACAAGGGTGAGTTCAGAGGGTGGTGATAAATGGGGAGTACTTGGAATGGTCAGGGGTGGGTAATGGGGTCCCCCAGGGTTCTGTGCTGGGACCAATCCTATTTAATTTGTTCATAAACGACCTGGAGGATGGGGTAAACCGTTCAATCACTGTATTTGCAGACGATACTAAGCTAAGCGGGGCAATAACTTCTCCGCAGGATGTGGAAACCTTGCAAAAAGATCTGAACAAATTAATGGGGTGGGCAACTACATGGCAAATGAGGTTCAATGTAGAAAAATGTAAAATAATGCATTTGGGTGGCAAAAATATGAATGCAATCTATACACTGGGGGGAGAACCTCTTGGGGAATCTAGGATGGAAAAGAACCTGGGGGTCCTAGTAGATGATAGGCTCAGCAATGGCATGCAATGCCAAGCTGCTGCTAACAAAGCAAACAGAATATTGGCATGCATTAAAAAGGGGATCAACTCCAGAGATAAAACGATAATTCTCCCGCTCTACAAGAGTCTGGTCCGGCTGCACCTAGAGTATGCTGTCCAATTCTGGGCACCAGTCCTCAGGAAGGATGTACTGGAAATGGAGCGAGTACAAAGAAGGTCAACAAAGTTAATAAAGGGTTTGGAGGATATTAGTTATGAGGAAAGGTTGCGAGCACTGAACTTATTCTCTCTGGAGAAGAGACGCTTGAGAGGGTATATAATTTCAATATACAAATACCGTACTGGTGACCCCACAATAGGAATAAAACTTTTTCGCAGAAGAGAGTTTAACAAGACTCGTGGCCACTCATTAAAATTAGAAGAAAAGAGGTTTAACCTTAAACTATGTAGAGGGTTCTTTACTGTAAGAGCGGCAAGGATGTTTAATTCCCTTCCACAGGCGGTGGTCTCAGTGGGGGGCATTGATAGTTTCAAGAAACTATTAGATAAGCACCTGAATGACTGCAACATACTGACATATACTGACATATAATCACACACATAGGTTGGACTTGATGGACTTATGTCTTTTTTCAACCTCACCTACTATGTGACTATGTAACGCCTAGCTGCGAATTAGGACAACACCTTGTAGGCTTGTGACCAAGGGTAAAGTTATTCCATTATCACCTCACAAACCAATTGTAAACGCGGTGACGCAACTCAACAGGGAAGGAGTGGTTTTTAAACACTAATGCCCCGTACACACGGTCGGATTTTCCGACGGAAAATGTGTGATAGGACCTTGTTGTCGGAAATTCCGA